>NC_137737.1:133117873-133577873 GCF_963264785.1 Psittacula echo | reverse complement strand
GCTATTTCATTCTAACATTTTTCTCAGACAACTGAGTTAAAAGTCTTGGCAGCAGGATCAAATTATTTGCTTTTATTCTACAAAAACTTCAGAAAATTTTGAGATGAGCTTGGAAAACTTTAATTGTCAAAAACTATTCTGAAAGACAGGAGTATTTTTTTTTTCCTATGTTATCTTGCTTTATGTCTTGTCATAAATTGTGAGTATAATCCCACTTCTGCTGTGTAAACAGAGTGCAATTCTGATTTCATTGGAGTTATAGAGCAAAGAAATTGTGAAGAAATGAAATGCAGGTCCATGTACAGCTACATTTACTTTAAACTGAGAGTTAATTTTTAAAATCTCTGCTTAACAGTAAATTTGTTAACAACTCTCAAACCTGAATGAGGCATTCAGACACCTTCAGTATTTATCCAAGCTTTCAGCTTCTAGTCTTTTAATGACAAAAGTCAGATTTTTTATGGATATAGACAAACCTATATATTAAAGTTCTTTCTTTCTGAAAAGCACTTCTATCCTGTTGTTAATCTTCCTTTGATTCTCATATGTCATATGAGGTAGCATTTGAATAAACTGTGAATCACCCAGTTTGACTAGAAAGCCTATGGATTATGCTGAATGGCTGATATTTTAAGATCAAACTTAAGAAAAAAAAAAGAGAACTGAGTCAATATTAAAAATGGACAAATATCACTTGATTCTTCGCTTTGCTGTGGTTGCAAGTTTTTTCACAAAATTATATTGGTGAAACACTGACCTGACTGTAGCAATTGCAGAAGTTTAAAAATTTCAGTGCCTAGAGTCAGCTAAACATTATACTCACCCTCTTTTATCAGCCATTTCAAGATGCAACCTTCTGGAGAATCTCAAGGAAAAATAAAAGAAAGAAAAAGAATATAAGAATAGTTTCATATTTCTTTTTTTTTTGGGGGGGGGGAGGGAGGGGGGTTATGTTGTTTTTGTTTGTTTGTTTTCTTAGCTGCATATTTTGTAGAATGAAATTACTTGCTTTATTGTTGTTTTTTGTTTTTTTTTTTTATACTCCATCATATGTTATAATCAAGACCAGGATGTGAAGACACGAGCAAAACAAAACATGAAAAATAAGATCTATTGTGGTGGAAAGAGAAACTTGTACATCAATAACATAAATAAATATCTGAACACTGCTCAACATACTTAATCTCTTGCAAGGCATCCCAATCCCCATCCTGGGAGATACCAATGACTTTACATGCACTGGATTTTCTTACACTTATTCAGAAGAACTGATCTTCTCATTTTATCTCAATGCAGTTTCACTGATTTCACTAAGAATACACAGACAGACACAAATTAAGTGAGACTAGAGGTAAGTCTTATGATTATTTCTCTAAAGGAAATTACTGCTATTCAACATAATGCATATTGAAGTGCACGTTGGGGATTTCTTTTTGTAAGAATATAGTTCCAGATTAAACTAAGGCACAAAATTAGTTGTGGTCATTTTGTTATTATTTGAATATTGCAAAATCTAAACTTCAAAGTATCATAGTTGCTATCAGTCCAAAGTTATAAGATCATTTAAAAGGGGGGAGGAGCAAATTTAAAGTAATCAGCTATAGTAATTTTTCGTAAGTATCTAATTTCAAAGCTTTTGGGTCGTATTTTCAAGGTTCTACCTGTAAGCCCGAGATACGTTTCCTATGACAGAGCTGAAGAACCACGGTATTGGCGTATCTGTGAGAAACTCAAGATTTGTACCTCAGCAATTGTATTCTTCAACAAGAAAATGCTTTCTTAAGTTTATAGCTTTTTCATAGGTAGTTCATAAACTCCGCCTTGACTTCTGAACTGTTGGATAGTGCCAGCACAGTGGATCTAGATTAAAGCCCCTGCTCAGGAGGAAGTAACGGATTTCATGCGGATCAGGAAGAGGGAGGATCAAAGGCTGTCCCACTAGATACGTTATTGCCTTCCCACCCACTGTTTCTCTTGTTCAAGGGCAGCTATCTGCCTTAACAGGAGAAACCCAAGCTACTGTAACACTGAGAAGCAGCTGTGGAGCCTTAAGGCTTGTTCACAAGTCCCTCCATGACTGCAGCTGTGCAGGCAAAAAAGCCCCCTGTTTTGTTCCAGCCTGACTCCAGTTACCAACATTTTAAACTTCCCAGCTTCAGTTGAACTGAAGCTTAGCGGGGAAGTTTCAGATGAGTTGTGGATTTTCAGTAATGGTAACTTATGTGTAAAGGGACAGTGACAAAGAGCTGGCAGGGGAATGAGAACAGAAACTTCTGCAGACTGAGTAAAATGATGGCCTTGCTAAACAGGGATTTCTCCAGCTCCTCAAAGTCTGCTTCACCACCAAGGCTAAGAGCTTGTCTCTGTTACTTCATTTATTGTCTTGTGATACACTATGGGTAAATAAATGCAGAAAAAAAAGTAGTCTTTTCAAATGTTTTTAATTAAAGATTAGTCAAACAAGTATTTACATCGGTGTTTTTGTATGCTAGTATGACAGTATCTGGATCATAGAATCATAGAATAGTTAGGGTTGGAAAGGACTGTAAGATCATCTAGTTCCAACGCCCCTGCCATGGGCAGGGACACTTCACACTAAACCATGCCACCCAAGGCCTCATCCAACCTGGCCTTGAACACCGCCAAGGATGGAGCATTCACAACCTTCCTGGGCAACCCATTCCAGTGCCTCATCACCCTTACAGTAAAGAGTTTCTTCCTTAGATCCAATCTAAACTTCCCGTGTTTAAGTTTGAACCCGTTACTCCTTGTCCTGTCACTACAGTCGCTGATGAATAGTCCCTCCCGAGCATCCTTGCAGGCCCCCTTCAGATACTGGAAGGCTGCTATGAGGTCTCCACGCAGTCTTCTCTTCTCCAGGCTCAACAGCGTCAACTTTCTCAGCCTGACTCCATACGGGAGGTGCTTCAGTCCCCTGATCATCCTCCTGGCCCTCCTCTGGACTTGTTCCTACAGTGCCATGTCCTTTTTATGTTGAGGACATCAGAACTGCACACAATACTCCAAGTGAGGTCTCACGAGAGCAGAGTAGAGGGGCAGGATCACCTCCTTCAATCTGCTGGTCATGCTCCTCTTGATGCAGCCCAGGATATGGCTGGCTTTCTGGGCTGCGAGCGCACACTGAAGCCGGCTCATGTTCATTTTCTCATCGACCAACACCCCCAAGTCCTTCTCTGCAGGGCTACTCTGAATGTCTTCTCTGCCCAACCTGTAGCCGTGCCTGGGATTGCTCCGACCCAGGTGTAGGACCTTGCACTTGGCATGGTTAAACTTCATCAGGTTGGCATCAGACCACCTCACAAGCGTGTTGAGGTCCCTCTGGATGGCATCCCTTCCCTCCGGCATATCAACCGAACCACACAGCTTGGTGTCATCAGCAAACTTGCTGAGGGCACACTCAATCCCACTGTCCATGTCACCGACAAAGATGTTGAACAAGACTGGTCCCAACACTGATCCCTGAGGGACACCACTCATTACCGATCTCCAGCCGGACATTGAGCCATTGACCACAACACTTTGTGTGCAGCCATCCAGCTAGTTCTTTATCCACCGAGTGGTCCACCCATCAAATTGATGTCTCTCCAATTTAGAGACAAGGATGTCGTGTGGGACAGTGTCGAACGCTTTGCACAAGTCCAGGTAGATGATGTCAACTGCTCTGCCCCTGTCCATCAGTTTCGTAGCCCTGTCATAGAAGGCCACCCAATTGGTCAGTCAGGATTTCCCCTTTGTGAAGCCATGCTGGTTGTCACCAACCACCTCCTTGTTTTTCATGTGCCTTAGCATGCTTTCCAGGAGAATCTGCTTCAAGAGCTTGCCAGGCACAGAGGTGAGACTGACTGGTCTGTAGTTCCCTGGGTCATCCATTTTCCCCTTCTTGAAAATGGAGGTTATATTTCCCTTTTTCCAGGCGTCGGGAACTAAAGCTGACTGCCGTGATTTTTCAAATATGATAGCCAGTGGCTTAGCAACTTCATTCTCCACCTCCTTCAGGACCCGCGGATGGATGTCGTCAGGTCCCATGGACTTGTGTACGTTTAGGTTTTTAAGAAGGTCTCGAACCAGATCCTCTCCTACAGTGGGCCTAGGGTCTTCATTCTCACAGTTCCTGTGAACGCCTTCCAAGACTTGGGTGGTGTGGTGAGAGCCTTTGCCAGTGAAGACTGAGGCAAAGAAGTCATGAAGAAGCTCAGCCTTCTCCAAATCCTGGGTAGCCAGGTCTCCCGATATCTTCCGGAGGGTGCTTACGTTGTCCCAAGTTTGTCTTTTACTTGCTACGTACCTATAGAATCCCTTCCTGTTATCCTTAACATCCCTAGCCAAGTTCAATTCTAACTGGGCCTTAGCCTTCCTACACTGGTCCCTAGCTTCCCGGACAACATCCCTGTATTCTTCCCAGGCTGCCTGTCCCTGCTTCCACCTTCTATAAGCCTCTTTTTTCCTTTGAAGTTTCCTCAGCAGCTCCTTATCCATCCAAGGAGGTCTCCTGGCCCTCCTGCTGCACTTCCTTCTAATTGGGATGCAACACTCCTGAGCTTGGAGCAGGTGATCCCTGCATAACAACCAAGAGTCTTGGGCCCCCCTGCCCTCTAGGGCTGTATTCCATGGAACCTTACTAAACAGGTTCCTGAAGAGGCCAAAGTCTGCTCTCTTGAAGTCCAGGGCAGTGAGCTTACTGCGTGCTCTTTTCAGTGTCCCAAGGATCTCGAATTCAACCATCTCATGGCCGCTGCAACCCACGCTGCCCTGAAGTGTCACATTTCCAACCAACCCTTCCCTGTTGGTGAGCATGAGGTCAAGCATGGCACCTCTCCTTGTTGGCTCCTCTATTACTTGCAGAAGAAAGTTGTCTTCCACACAATCAAGCAACTTCCTGGATTGCTTGTGCCGGGCCATACCTTCACTCCAACAGATATCAGGGTGGTTGAAGTCCCCCATGAGGACAAGGGACTGTGAGCGTGAGGCTGTTCCTATCTGCCTATAGAGCACTTCAGCCACAGATTCCTCTTGATCAGGCGGTCTGTAACAGATCCCCACAGTGATGTCCCCCATAGGTGTTCTCCCTTTAACCCTGACCCACAAACTCTGTCGACTACTCACCTGTCCCCAGACAGAGTTCCATACTCTCCAGCCTATCCTTAACATAAATAGCAACTCCCCCTCCCCGCCTGCCATGCCTGTCTTTTCTATAGAGCCTGTAACTTTCCATTCCAACACTCCAGTCGTAGGAGCCATCCCACCATGTTTCTGTGATGCTTACTATATCATACTCCCATAGGCGTGCACACATCTCTAATTCCTCTTGTTTGTTTCCCATGCTACGGGCGTTTGTATAGAGGCATCTGAGCCGAGCACCAAATGAAGCCGGCTCATTGGCTGGAGCAGCTGGAATATCTCTGCCTCGCTCCAAGCATTTATTGTAGGTGCTGGCAACTGACTGGGTGTGTTGGGATGGAACGATGCCCCCCTCCCCCAACACATCTAGTTTAAAGCTTCCTTGACCAGCCTGGCAAGCCTCCTACCAAAACCTCTCTTCCTCTTCTTTGCCAGGTCAGCTCCACCAGCCCCAGTAGACTTGGCCTACTAACTTGGGTTCCGTATTCAAGACACCCAAACCCCTGACTATGGCACCACGCTTTAGCCATTTATTAACTTGGCCAATCCTCCTAGTTTTTTTAAGGTCCTCCCCTGTATCCTGGAGAATTGACGAAAAGACAATCTGAGCTCCAGAGACCCTAACCACCTCTCCCAGGGCTCTGTAGTCCTTCTTTATGTTCTCCAGGCTACTTCTATAACATCGCTAGCACCCACATGGATCACTAGAAGTGGGTAATAGTCCGTGGGACTCACTAGAGCAGGCAGCCTGTCTGCGACATTCCTGATCCGTGCGCCAGGTAGGCAACACACCTCCCTCGAGACCGGCTCAGGCCTACAGATGAGTGCCTCTGTCCCTGATAATATCTGATAATATTGTTCATCCTGTGGAAGTTTCCATTTGCTTTCATGGGAAATTTGCATGGCTGTTTTTAGTGAAGTCTTAACTTGCTTCTTCCAAAAATTATGTAATTATTCAATGTTTACGTACTTCACAAACATGAACTTCTTATCTTTTGTCAGATTACAGATAGAAAGTATTTATTTTTTTTTATCTGAAGATATAAATTCCATGGTTATATATAAAATATCTTCATTTAAAACGCAATGGGAAGAATGCATTTTGAAATTAAATTCCAGGAATATAATAGTTCCAGTGCTTCAAAACCTGCAATAATACGCTCAGCACCAGGTATTTATTAAAGTGAGATGGGTTTGAAAATAATTAGTATTCTTCAAATTCATCTGTGAATTCAGTTCCTTTATGCCTGTCTGTACTTTTTGATTCAAACTGAATTCAACAGTGTAAAGCCCTGTCATACATGAATAGCAGTTAGTACTATACTCTTCCCTTTCCCTCAAAAAGCAAATAATCTATCACATTCTTTTTTAGCAAGGTATAAGGGATTTATTATGACTATTTTATGAGACAGTTGCCTCCAACTAATTTGCATAGACACTGGATTCTCTCACAGGATCAATGCACAGACAGTCAATAATTAACTTTGTCAGGTGGCTAGCAGCCATAATCAATTATGCTATCATGCAGACATCTTCAGCCTCTTATTATAAATAAAAACGAAAGTTGCTATGATAATGAAAAGCTGTAAAAGTAAATAGAAGAATTATTTACTAACATGATAAATAACCTCTTCCCTATTCAACTGACTTCCACCTTCAGGAGTTTTTGTCTTGCTGATTGCAAATAATCAATATTGTAAAGTAAGATATACAGGACTGAAATGCCTATGATCTGTCTGATCTGGTTCTCTGTAACACTGATTTTGTCGTTAAGTCCTTCCCTCCCCCCAGATTTCTTTGTCATTCATTACCATTGCATGGATCAGCAGTGACACAGGCATTGTCTCTGATGTTAAGGTTAAAATTCCCCACAACTGGCAAAAGACAGTTAATTACTTTTGGCTAGGAGGTCTAACCCTACCCATGTCACTAATCACTCTGCTACAGACAAAACAACAAAGATCAACAGGGCTCATTACAGATTCTCTATTGCAGTTCAAATCATTCGTGTATCAGAGGCGTACTCTTGCCTGCCTGACTCATATGGCATGACTGTCATCTGAGTTGTCATGTGGGTTGCACCAAAGACTCGAGACATTAAAAGTCTGAGCTTTCACAGATTAAGTAAATAAGATATTATCCTTTAGTTACTTTAGTCGAGTGATTTTTGGCTGATGAGATCTTTGCTGAAGAAATTAACACATGCACTCTTGCAAACAGTAGCAGCCATATTTCTATGGATGATGTCAGACATGAGAGATACAATTAATATGTGGTCCCATTTAATCAGTTATATAACAAGGCTGTTACAGCTGGACCCAGCAGACATTAGCAGAGACCTGTCTTCTGCTGCAGAAGGGCACTTTCTCTGTATCTGTGAGTGTGTATGTGCGATTCTGCCCAGTGCAGATCCCAAGAGCCACACCATGTTACAGCTGCTGCTCATGTGCCTTTGTTTTCTCTTGAGAGGAATCAATCCCCATCCTAGCAGAGCTGTCACAATCTGGATTATGTCAGGCGGCCACGGCTGGACTGAGCTTGTTTGTTTGTATTTTCTGTTTGTTGATCTGCTCTTTGATATTTAAGCCTCAATTTATCATCACTCTTTTAAATTATAAATTCTTAGACTGTTTCTTGCCACAGCATGTTATCTTAAGAAGTGAAGTGTTTCTGTCACTGAGAAACTAAATGCAAAACATTTAACTTGAGGCAAAACCTTAACTTGAGACAAAACCTTAACTTGAGACAAAACCAGGCTGTGTGAATCACACTTGTTTCTTGACTGACATAGCCAGACAAGAGGTTTCTTCAGTTCCCAGGCTTGATGCTCTTCCTTTCTAAACAAGGAATGCTTTCCACAGCATCTGCTCTAAAGCTACATGGCTTCCAACTAAAATGGGTTCCATGGGGTAGAAAAAAACAGCATTATTTCAAAGTGCTTCTTGAAAAGAACATGCAAGCTTCTGAAGTTTAGGGAGTTCATCCATAAATAAAGCATAAAAGATCTATGGTGTATGTATTGGATCTGGCTGAGGTGGAGGTAGTTTCCCTGCTAGCAGCCCTCATAGTGCTGTGATTTATATCGGTAACTAGAAAGGTGTTGACAACACACCAGTGTTTGGCTACTGCTGAGTAGTGCTCACACAGCATCAAGGCTGTCTTTCCAGCATTCCCCCCTCACCAGGATGCTGAGGGTGAGCAAGATTTTTGGAGGTGACACAGCCAGGACAGCTCTCCCAAACTGACCAAAAGATATTCCCTACCATATGACATAATGCTCAGAATAAAAGCTAAGAGAAAAGAGGTTGGGGTGGGGCATTCATTATTATGACCTTTATCTTCCAGAGCAACTGCTATGCGTACTTCTACTGTACTTCTGCTGTACTTCCTGGGAAGTGGCTGGACATTGCCTACAGATGGGAAGCAGAGAATAAATCCTTTGTTTTCCTTTGCTTCTGCTTGTGGCCTTTGTTTTTGCCTTATTAAACTGCCTTTATCTTGAATCTCTGATGCTTTTTGATCTTATTTTCTCCCTGCCCTGTCCTGCTGAGGAGGGGAGTGATAGAGCAGCTTGGCGAGCACCAGGCATTCAGCCAAGGTTAACCTGCATCAGTGTACAATCAGAGAAGTCCATGGAGAATAAAGCACATGCACTTTCACCCACTCAACTGTATCATTTTCTTCCCTCTCCACTTCTGTCTCCGCCTTTATCATTCCCATTCTGAAGTGTGTCAGGACATAAGATTGTAATATTTTATTTCTCATGATGCACATCTAATTTTATTTTCAGATCTCTTACTATCTCTTACTATCTCTTAAAGGCAACAGGCCAGATTATCAGTGATGTTAATGGATATTTTAAGACTGAAGCACATTTGCTACCCCACCCAAGGGACTGACTAACTGAATCTCAGTTTTAGAACCATCATTCCAGGCAGCCTCTATAAATTAATTCTTCAACAGTGACTGACAGTTTTCCAGGACACACAAGTGGTGTTTTTGTATCTATCAATGAACAGTACTTTTAAAACTGAAACTTTAGCGATCTTTTTGGATCATTGTCCAGATTCATGGATACTGTGGATGATTTTTCAGTCTTCTAAATCAAATTTCTATTACCATCACCTTCTGAAAACATTTCATGTATTCTGGTTTTCTGATGAGCATGAATCCATCATAGTCTGTGTGTTTACTTCATTTCATTTGTCTTTCAAAGTGTTTTATTTATGAGTCTAGGTTGTTCTAGTTGCAGGCTGATTAATATTAATCTTGTCCTCTAGTGCATTATCGTATAGTCAAATGACAGCAATATTCATTCTGTCTTTATATTTTGGATATAACTGTTTATTCACACATTTTTCTCCCTTTATGTCCTTCCATATGCTAAAATTCATGCACCCATAATAACAATGTCCTGGGTTCAGCAGCAGCAGCAGTTTTTCTCCTTCTTAGTAGCTGGTGCAGCGCTGTGGTTTTGACTTTCGGCCTGGGAATAATACTAATAAAGCCAATGTTTTCAGTTGCTGGTCAGAATGTTTACCCTGACCAAGGACTTTGTGAGTCTCATGCTCTGCCAGGGAGGAGGAGAAGCCGGGAGGAAGCAGGACAGGACACCTGACCCAAACTAGCCAAAGAGGTATTCCATACCACAGCACGTCATGCCCAGGATGTAGAACTGAGAGTCACCCAGAAGGCCTAGAATGCTGCGGGGTGGGGGTGAGATATCGGTCAGTGAGGTGTTATATTCTCTTCCTTTGTAATTTCCTTAAATTTCCTGTATCATTATTACTATTGGTGGTAGCAGTAGTGATTTGTGTTATACCTTAGTTACTAAACTGTTCTTATCTCAACCTGTGGTAGTTGTATTCTTTCGATTCTCCTCCCCATCCCTCCAGGAGCGGGGGGAACAAAGGGGGGGGTGGGTAGTAGACTGCGTGGTTCTAATTTATGGCCTGGGCTTAAACCACAACAAACAAACATCCAAGCCATGAGCAGACAGTTTCTCCAGGAAGATGCTGTGGGAAATGGTGTACAAGACTTTACTAAATTCTGGATAGATAACATCCACAGCCTTGCCCTCATCCACTAGGCAGGTCACCTAGTCATAGAAGGAGATAAGGTTAGTCAGGCAGGACCTGCCTTTCATAAACCCATGCTGACTGGGCCTGAGTGCCTGGTTGTCTTGTACATGCTGCATAATGGCACTCAGGATGATCTGATTCATAACCAGTCCAAGCTCCTTGTTCATCCAGGGCAGTCTTCTTCCCCACCAGCTTATTTCTTGGCACATGGTGTCCGCTTCCGCCTGAACCTTTTAGATTTCCTTCTTGAAGAATGGCCAGCCTTCCTGAACTCCTTTGCCCTTCAGGACTGGCTCCCGAGGGACTCTGCCAACCAGTCTAAACGGTCCGAAGTCTGCCCTCTGGAAGTCTAAGGCAGCATTTCTGCTGCCTTGGAATCCCTCCTTACTTCTTCAAGATTTAAAAACCCTTTCATTTTGTGATTGCTATTCCCAAGATGACCTTCAACCATCACATCACCCACAAGATCTTCTCTGTTCACAAAAACACAGGTGCAGCAGAGAACCTTTCCTAGGTGATTCACTCACCAGCTGTGTCAGGAAGTTATTTTCCAAACACTCCACGAACCTACTAGGCTCTTCCCTCTCTGCTGTACTGTATTTCCAGCAGAAACCTGGTAGGTTGAAGTCCTCCATGAGAACAAGGACTAGCAATTGTGAGACTTCTCACAGCTGCTTATAGAATACTTCGTCTACCTCTTCACCCTGCTTGGGTGGTCTATAACAGACTCCCATTGTGATATCAGCCTTGTTGGCTTTCCCCCGATTCTTACCCTCAAACACTCAACCCTATCATTACCATCATTAAGCTCTAGACAGTCAAAACACTCCATAATATATAGGTCTACCCCACTGCCTCTCCTTCCTTGCCTAACCCTTCTGAAGAGTTTATAGCCATCCAGTGAAGCACTCCGGTTGTGTAAGTCATCTCACCATGATTCTATGATGACAACTATTGAGCTGCTTGACTCGGTGACTGAGTTTCTCTGATCCCTGGGAAGAAATGGGCAGCACCCCATTGCAGTGTTTCATTTTCCTCATGGCCTATAGATCCTACAACACTAACCCAATAAGAGGGACAAAAATAGCAGAACAGAGAAAAAGCAGACAAGCAATTTTATCACATCTTTCATGCAGACAAGTGACTCATCCTGAGGTAAGTCTGTTTTCCCCATCCAGATGTGAATTGAGGTTGTGAAAAACTTCAGGAGTGACAAACGTTCTCAGGCCAGAGATTCAAATGCTTACGTAGCTTTGGCACTGGATGTATCCTCGTAAATGTAAAGAATTACTGCAAGATCAGGCAGAATAAATCTTGTACAGCAGCTGTCAGTGACAATCTTATCAAATATTGTAGGTTAAGAGTCCAGTGTACAACAACACATTTTAATGGTCAAATAAATACCATAACTACTTACATATTCTTAAGAACTATTTACTATATACTGGTACACACTCATAATGCATTCTTATAAGAAGTTTGTTCCAAAATGAGCTTCTAATACATGTAGGCCTGTTTCATGTTATGTAAAACTATTTTTTGGTTGTGTGATGGAAAAAAATGCTCAGTGCATGATACTGCCTTGAAAGAAGGTGAAACAGTGTTCTATAGCTTGTTCTTTACAATAGAAAACAAGCCACAAAAAAACAACCAAACAAACAAAACACACAAAAAAACCCCAAACATAGAAAATAAGGAATCTGAAGCCATGGAACTAATCTACAGAAAATATACATTCACAGGACCTCCGTAAAGTTTCTCTGACATGCACCTTCTTACCTGTTTCATTGACACAGTAAAGATTTAAGCCCCACCCCACACAAACTCTAATGAAATAATGTTCTTAAGTAGCATAGGTCAATGACATGAAGCTTTTGTAATTCATCAAAGGATATGATAAGGAAAAACCTTTTCTGGCATAGTAACATGGCTAGAAATGTGACAGGAAAGCTAAAGGAATTTCCCTGTGTAGTTTACAGCCAACTTGATTTCAACAGTACAGGGCCAGGCTCCTCACTTAATTTGTGAATGCATTTCAGATATGAGGTATGCAATTCACAGACAGTAGATTATTCAGAGGTTCTTTAGTGCCTACTATTGAAATTTGCTATCGATCATGTCAAAAAAGAAGAGGTAAATAGTACATGGCACTTACTGAGTTAAGTGTAATGGAAGAAAGATGTTAGTCCCCACTTTTATAAATCACAGTCACAACAGTGTATTTCCAATTCATAGGTACATTAGTTGTAAGAAAATTAGATTTCCTATTTCAAGCTAATGGAATGGTTTGGTTATATAATGTGCTCCACTTTAAGTAGGTCTGGTTCCAGTCTATCAATTCCTCCCATCTTATTAATATTTAATATTAAATATTTAAATTCAGTAAGTGTTTTAATATTATTGATTTGTCAACTTTCCATATTTAAATTGACTCTCTTATGAAGTTTTAAATTACAACCTTTCTCTTTTTTTATTCTGGCCTGATACTTCCATGGGAACCTCCAGGAGAGAGGAAGAAGCATTTGATAAAGCACAGAGGTGTCTGTTGATGGAAGTCCTCCTGAGTACATGAATGAAATACAACATAATTTTCCCTCATTATTTTTATGCATTATTATCACCATAAAATATCTATTTTTGCAGCTACCCAGATAGATGAAATTTGTTTCAACTGTTTATGTATTTGAAAGCAAATTGAATAAAATGCATAAACAAAACTGTGAAAAACCTAGTAAGAGTAGGGACCTTAGTACTTTGAATACTTATTTTTAAGTCCACCAGCATTTAAAAGGCATATTATTCCAGGGTAATGTGATTATCCATACAAATTTCATAAGGTTTTTTTGTATTATTTTGAGGTTTTAAATCTCTGAGGTCTACTTACTCTTCTCCAAGTACATAAAATTAGATTTAGTAGCAGAGAAATCAAATCAGATTAAATACCAGTGAGGTTTTATCTCACAGTTAAGCTAAAACCTATTTTAGATAAAAAAAAAAAAAAAAAAAATCTAAATATTTTAGTTTTACACACTTAAACGCTTAAGGAGGCTACCTCAAATAATTTTGTTTTTTTGCTGTAGAACTGGTGTAACTTAAGGACAGAATATTTCTGTGTACTGATGTCTCAAGAAACCATTAATCAGACAGACTACAAAGTGGCTGTTCCTGGCAAATTTGTTTACATAGCTTGCAGAAAATAATGTGACATAGTTGGGTTTGTTTTTTTTTTTTTGTATTCCAAATAAAAAAATATATTATTAAAGTTGCAAAGTCCAGTATGCCAAAATTAGAAAGTGCAACCTTACTTTTTCATGCTGGTTAGTCAACTCATGCTACAGGTTCTTATTCTATATTTGCATACTCTTTGTTGACCCATCCAGTGCTGGATGGCTGTAGCTATAAGTGACAAGCACAAGCAATGATCATTGCCAGCACCTCCTCTATTAGTAGCATTTTCCAGCACCCTAGATCTCAAATTGAAATTCCACATGCATAGATTTTTGTTAGAAGTGTGAAAAGGGAATCACACATCCAAGCAAAACCCTAACTTAACACCATTACAGAGTCTCTTCCTGCAAAGGATCTCTGTGATACAGAGCTTTTATGGCTGCACACAGGAAGTTTTCCTGTGCATTCCTACAAAATCTCTGTCACTGTCCATTTTTGAAGAGTGAATGACAGCTCAAGCAAAGCATGTGAAAGTTCAGATGTCCACTGGCTTTCTCAGGGAGATGACCCAAAATGGACTGTAAGGAATCAGGCCACTGAAATAATCTGGCTTGTGACTTTGGCATGAAATAAAAGGTAGGTCTCTGCAAGGGCAGATGCAGCATATCAAATTCAGCAGCTACACAAACAGGGACGATTTCCTGTTCCCTCTGGCATTTTGTTAGGCCCTCAAGAAGGTCAAAGGTATGGAGCTGAGCCTGATCTGTGCTAGTTTTCATACCCTCTCTACTGCTGCTTGAAAGAGTCAAGTTACTTTTTTCTTCAATAGCACAGTCACTTTCATCCTAATTGTAGGCAGTGTGTTTGTTAAATTAAGAAAGCCTGTGCTGTTTATATAGGCTGCTCCAAGCACTTCAGCGAGACTATTCTGAGTTAGTTTTGCCTGGCTCTCATTCTAAAAGAACATTCAGAGACAGAATAATTTCTTAACTCCGAGCTACAACATATAATTTATGTTTTCAATTTCAAATTCTAAAATGTGGCAGGGCATGGGTTTGGGGGTAGGGGTGAGCAATTACTTATCAAAAGATCTAAATCAAGGATATTGATCTGGCATTAATTGTGACAGATTTTTTTATATTCTATAGGTGTAAATTTGTGTAAAATGTCAGTTTTTCCTTCAGATTAGTGCAAGAGATAATCCAGTTCAGATTCTACTTGTGCTTCATTTTGCTGCTCTGATAAGTAAAAGAACTGTTTTTTTGCAAAGCAATACATATCCATATATTAAAAAGATGCAATTGACTTTCAATCCAAAATCTTATTTTCAGTAGTATTAGGTACTGAGGAGAAATCCTGATCTCATTGAAGTCAATCACAAAACTCCCAGCAGAAGGAGTAGAAGGTAACTTGCCCAAGGAAGTTGTGAATGCTCCATCCCTGGTGGTGTTGGATCCCCCAGGCCAGGTTGGACAGAGCCTTGGGTGACATGGTTTAGTGTGACGTGTACCTGCCCATGGCAGGGGGGTTGGAACTAGATAATCTTAAGGTCCTTTCCAACCTTATCTATTCTATGATTCTATGATTCTATGACTTACTTCATGTGAAGTAGAAAAGTTTTTAAAGGGAAGGAACCTCAACCTAGAGTACTTTAGTCTTAGGGGTTAGAAAGCCTTTTGGTTAGACCTAACCCTTCCCGAAAGAAAAGAGATTTTAGCCCTGTTTTTCACACAAGGTTGATGATCTCATACTTCATTAAAAGCCACTAAACATAGATAGGAAAGAAAGACAATTCTTATATTATTACCTTGTATCCAATGGATGGATGTACAAGGAAAGGAGCAGTTTCTGAAATGTTTTATTTTTCATATTATTCATAATTTTTTTTTATTATTTCTTTTAATTTTTATTATATATTCACTTCCACATTTTACAATTAAGAAGTGGATGAAACAATCTACTATAATAGTCCCTCTAAATATAAATTATTACAGTACATCAGGATGCCTGTGTGCACTTAGCACGCTCCATTTATATTCCACATTCCATATCCCAGTCTGAATCACAGATGATTATAAAAATAAAATATTATTCCTTAGCTCCTAATCTTATCCATTTTATATATTGAAATCTAATTAGTCCTCCCCATAAAAACATTGGAGTGCACAGGATTTACAGTTGAGAAGACTGAGTGACAGAAACAGAATAAAAAAATCTCAAAACTTACAGCAATGCCTAGATAAGCACAGGAATTCTTGGATTTCAGCATTAGATTGATCCATTAGATCATACTGCATCATGCCTTCTGTTCATGAATATTTCTTCTCCATCCTCTAGGAGGAATTACAAGCATAAATCTTCTATGCACTGGTGAGAGAAAAGTCTTTCATCTTACTGATCACGCATCTGGTACCTCCTATTCAAACAAATTGATTCTTACATTTAAGACTCATTATATTCCATTATACAAGAAAGTGTTTTATGCCTTGAGTTGTATTTTTGTGTGTTAGAGCATGAAACAAATAGTATAACGATATGAAGCATTAATAATAGGAAATTTCTAGCATTTTTTGTTTTCTTCTCAAAAGGCATTTTTCAAGTTTTTCTTATGATTTGTGTAACTCAGAAATTCAAAGTCAGTAATTTTGTGGTAGCGAAATATAATTCTATTACACAGGGATAGTAATTCATATCCTCTTTGGTTAAGGATATTAAATATGTGATCTGATTGGTCCTAGTGCAAATTCAACACCAGTTCTGGTTAGTATATATCTTAACTGTTTTTAATACACTAGTAAATAGTTATAAGCTTCACAATCAGATATGTGTCACAATATTTTAACTTTAAAATAATTTTTCTCTCTGTAGTTCTCTTTTTTTTTTTTTTTAAATAATGTTTTTGAAAGCTGCCCTACATTCCTTGGCCATTTTATTGGCTCATATTTAGGCAAGAAATATACATAAGAAGTCTATTTCAAAGTATAAACTTCCCACCAACTTCTGTTGGCCTGAGATCAAACGTTATAACCATGTATTCAAACTGAACACAGAGAAGCAGAAGCCTGTTGCTGCTGCATTCCCTGAAGTCGGTTGGATGACAGACAAAATAACCTGCAAGATTCTTAGTGCTTGAGTTTGGTTCACTGCCACAACCTAACAAGATGCTCAAACATGCTTTATTGCATCTAAAATTCTTCGGTGGCTACCCATGTACTTAAAATTAAATGGATGTCTACGTGTGCTCCTGGAACAAGGTCTCTTTTTAGTAAGCTAATGACTGTTTCTACATTAGATGTTTACTTTCCCTTGAGTCTTCGGTGGAAAGGAAAAATGAGCTTTGCCAAGGAGAGATCTAAATCATACACTTTAAGATCCTAATTTATCTGACTCTGCTTGTCAAGAAGCAGGTCTCTGTTCATCTGTGGAGTATACATAGGAAACCTCGATGAACTAGCATATCAATGCTGATATCTAACTACATATCTTTTGCCAGAGTGTTCAATATCCTGTAAGATCCCTGTTTAAGCAATCTGGCTGAAAAACCGTGTGGGGGTGGAGAGCAAGAAGTGGCGTCATAGGCACTCTGAGTGTTACAGCTATGTGTGACTAGCTCCAGCTGTGTATAAATTAGGTCATTTTCAGAGATCATGTAATGTTTCTCAGTGTGTGTGTGTGGCATTCATAATTTAAGCAAACTTCTGTTCCTTTTTTGCCTACACACAAAAAAAAGGGCTGTTTTCTTTCTTTTTTCCAAAAGTGATGTGTTCTTAATATAGTTGTCATTAATTTAAATGCATTCATAATAATATTGCATTGTGTGGCAGGAAGTAGAAAGGAGGCCAGAAAAGAATACTGGATGAAAAGCAGATGAATGAAAGCTTCAGTGCTGCTTTTCAAAAGATGGAACAAACCTTCTTTTTCTCAACAAGTTAAACCAAATTCTCAATTAATTCTACTATATATTTTGAAAAAAACCACAACATAAGCACTGAAACTTTCTCCTCCGTCCTCCTGTTTTCTCTCCTCCCCTCCACCCCCCCCCCCCAGTATGCCTTTTAGTGCATCTATGATGGCTAAACAAGTGTGTACAGGAAGGAAATAGCATTGCATTGCTGAAAACCAAGTATTCATGCCCTGAGCACAGGTATAGCACACACTGTCTGTGTTGCTGGTCTGTGTCCTGAAACACCTGGGGCAGGAAATCCATTCCATTATATATTTCCATCAGGAATAGAAGTTATGTAAGACAGTTCCTTCCTCTTTCCCTGCTGTTTGCTTCCAGCCCTTTTTCTGTAATTCACTGATATCAGTTATACTGATGCAACTGTCTGTGTTCGGCTGTGCCATAAGGCAAATGAAGAATCTGACTTGGAAAGCAACCCTCAAAACTACTTGGTTTAACTCAGGATATTTCACTGATGTGATTTACAGCCCATCCTGCCGGCAGCAAACTGAAATGCAGAGCACAGCTTCCTTAAATGGAAGGAGGGTATGGGCAGGGACTGCTGCAGCACAGATACAGGCTTGGTGGAAAGGACATTCAGTATCACTTAAATATTCCCTGTTATGTGCTGCAAATGTGTCTACAGTTGGACTACTTGACCGTTGATTGTAGGTCCCTTCCAACTGAAACAGCCTGTTCTATTCTATAGTAAGTCCATGTCTAAAGAAATAGTACACTTACAGGGCCTATCAAAAATACAGATTATCAGTATGTAATAAGCTTGTGGATTTATTTCCTTTTCTCAAATTCCTTTTTCTTTCACCCTAAACCTAAATTAGGAAGAATTTAGCCTATTTGATGGCATCCACAGTCATAAAATCAGATTCTTATGTGGTTTGGGTAGTCAAAAATTTGAAGGGGCTTTCTAGAAGTTACAATGTTAAGAAGACTACTCTTAAGCCGTATAAACTCACCTTTCTCATATTCCTTTCCTGTTGTGTTAATATCATGTTTCACATTGGAAAGACAATTAAGAGATACAGAAGTTAATAAAATATTGGTGCAATTCCTCTGGTATGTTATTAAGAAGCATGTAATAAACTTAAGTGTTGGTCCTAATAACCAAGAACACAACTGTGCTAAAAAAATAATTGAACTTTTCTGAGAAAATATGAAAGCTACAACACAAAGCTGAAGACACTTTTCAAGTGCATTTGCATTATGAGATGTGTTAAATGGATAAGCTTGTGAAGGAAAGAGATAACAGAGAGATAAGAAATCTGCATATATTCATATTCATATTCATCAGTTTTTCTTTTTCCCATAAATGCCTAGTGTGCTTTATTCTTTCTTCGTTGAGGTTCAAAATGAAAAATATGAGTACTTAGAAGGGTAATGGTAAAGGATACAAGAGTGAATTTTGATGCAATAATTGTTGAATGAAGTTAGGGTGTAATTGGAGGGCAGGACCAAAAAAATTGCTCCCTAGAAGAGGAGTCAAAGCACAGTTATGCTGGAGGTAAGCCCACAACTTTGATAACTGAGGGAGGTGACCAGCAGAAGAACCCTATATAATGGCTAAATGCAGACTTACTCCAGAGATACAACCTATTGCTGAACTATTTTTTTTTTTCCCTTTTCTAAGTTTGATTTCAATTTTGTGCCTAATATTTACTATCAGAAAACTTATATACATACACATACATAAAATGAATTTTCATCCTTAATTTCATCTGATGAGACAAGATATTCCCAAATGAACTGACAGGTACTGTATACCTTCAATCCCTAAGGACCAGCAGTTTCATATGCATCAGTGAGCAGGCATCTTTTTCAGTATCTACCACCCAAAATGAGTGTTGATGTTTGGTTCCTTCCTCAGTCATCAAAGATGGCTAGTAAGGATGCTTTTATCAGCTGTTCCCATCGATGGGAAAGAAGCCTGTGTGACAGGTATAAATATGCTTTTTATGAACGAGTAAGAAGTGGCAAAGAGACAGCCTCTGGCACAGGCATGATCCTGACAGTGCACGGGTCAGCTGTGGATATAGGGCAGCTCAGGGGCATGGGCACTAACAAGGTCTCAATTGCAGCAACCATACTTTCTCAGCCGGGGGCTTCATATCATGCTGTCACCTGCAGAACAAAACTGCTGTCAGAACCAAAGACCAGCCTACTTTTTTCTGAGTATTTTTGTAATCTGTTGGGGTTTTTTTTGTTTTTATTTGTATAATTGCATAAAATTGATTAGTCATGCAGTGACCTCTTCCTTGCAAAATGTAAGCATTTCATAAATATACTGCTGTGGTTTTTTTTCTGTCAAGTGTTATGCAGCATGCATGTGTATTATGGGCTGCATCTTGCTCTTTTCTGAGCTTTATTAATAGTTTGCCCATTTTTTATGCACTTACAGCTTGCCAGTGATTCTCTTCTTTACTGTCCCAGAAAGTGAACACAGTGAAAAACTCCAATCTAGATTCTACCAAATGTTTTTCACCGGTTATTTTTATAAAATTAATAGATTGGCCATGTATCCCAGCCAATAAAATATATCCATCTGGAACATTCATAACCTGGATTTTGTTTTCTTCAAGTGTAGAAAATATTTGTTTCTCCAGATGCTAGGTGGAAGGGATAGAATTTTTTTCCTGTCTGGTGTCAAGGAACAGTCACCAGAATGGTGCTGTATAGTGAGCATGTCTTAGGAGAACATGGGGATAAGAAGTGTATTACTATGTTGGCATTGCTTTTAGAAAGATATCATTCCCAGGGTAAACTTCACACATAGAGGTAGGCTGGAAATATAGAATGTTATTGCTGCGTGCACAAGGAATACAAGTCAGGCAGATATACTATCCACTGGTCCCAGGAGATTAGTTTAAGATGGAAATGTTGCCCTCTGGATGCATGGGTCTTGAGAAAAGATAACCAGGTGGCTAACCCTGATTTGGATCCCCTTCTGGGATTGCATCCTACCTCAACTCCTGCTCAAATCAACCACATTTCTTCTCTGGGAATTTTCTACAGTTAGTTCAGAAACACTGCTTCTCTGTTTTCTTTTCAAAATGTGTCTGTTGCTTGGCTGACAGAACCTTTGAATATACTTTCAGGCAAGAGGCGTGTGCATATACTTCTTACTGAATAGCTTTCTTCAGCTGATTTCACCTCTTCCTGTTTATAAGCCATCTGTGAACAGATTATGAAAGTCTCAACAGCACTTTTTACATTAAAGTGCTGCAGCATTCCT
The DNA here is from genome assembly GCF_963264785.1 of Psittacula echo. Lineage (NCBI taxonomy): Eukaryota > Metazoa > Chordata > Aves > Psittaciformes > Psittacidae > Psittacula > Psittacula echo. Next base: position 133,557,295 of record NC_137737.1, on the reverse strand, counting down.
TTTTGGGACCATATCCATGGCTACTGATAATGCCACACCACTTTCTGACTTGTCAGAACCTGTCACTATCCATGCACACAACACTCTAAACATCAAAATGATTTGCAACCAATTTACTGAAAAGCTCAAAATGTCTTCTAAAGCATTCTCTGCTACTGGAAAAATACCATTTTCATAGAGGCAGCTTCATGTTTATCAAGCTATATAACATTCATATATAGTATTTTGCACATAAGACTACAGTGGCTCACATTCTTAAGATCAAGTGAGAGAATCTTAGAAAGGAGTAAATTATTAAAACCTTGATGAAATCTGCATTCATTGAAACATAAGGTGCTATATTTTACTCAGCTCAGCATAGCCCCAGATAGTTAACCAGACTAATACACTTAGAATCATAGAATCATAAAATCATAGAATCATAGAATAGTTAGGGTTGGAGAGGACTTTGAGATCATCTAGTTCCAACCCCCCTGCCATGGGCAGGGACACCTCACACTAAATCATGCCACCCAAGGCCTCATCCAACCTGGCCTTGAACACCGCCAAGGATGGAGCATTCACAACCTTCCTGGGCAACCCATTCCAGTGCCTCACCACCCTTACAGTAAAGAATTTCTTCCTTATGTCCAATCTGAACTTCCCGTGTTTAAGTTTTAACCCGTTACTCCTTGTCCTACCACTACAGTCCATCCCCAGCATCCTTATAAGCCCCCTTTCAGATGTTGGAAGGCTGCTATGAGGTCTCCATGCAGCCTTCTCTTCTCCAGGCTCAACAGCCCCAACTTTCTCAGCCTATCTTCATACGGGAGGTGCTCCAGTCCCCTCATCATCCTCGTGGCCTTCCTCTGGACTTGCTCCAACAGTTCCATGTCCTTTTTATGTTGAGGACACCGGAACTGCACACAATACTCCAAGTGAGGTCTCACGAGAGCAGAGCAGAGGGGCAGGATCACCTCCTTCGACCTGCTGGTCGCGCTTCTCTTGATGCAGCCCAGGATACAGTTGGCTTTCTGGGCTGCGAGCGCACACTGCTGGCTCATATTGATTTTCTCATCGACCAACACTCCCAAGTCCTTCTCTGCAGGGCTGCTCTGAATTTCTTCTCTGGTCAACCTGTAGCTGAGCCTGGGATTGCTCCGACCCAGGTGTAGGACCTTGTACTTGGCATGGTTAAACTTCATCAGGTTGGCATCAGACCACCTCACAAGCGTGCTGAAGTCCCTCTGGATGGCATCCCTTCCCTCCGGCGTATCAACCGAACCACACAGCTTGGTGTCATCAGCAAACTTGCTGAGGGCGCACTCAATCCCACTGTCCATGTTACCAACAAAGATGTTGAAGAAGACTGGTCCCAACACGGATCCCTGAGGGATACCACTCGTTACCGATCTCCAGCCGGATATCGAGCCATTGACCACAACACTTTGTGTGCAGCCATCCAGCCAGTTCTTTATCCACCGAGTGGTCTACCCATCAAATTGATGTCTCTCCAATTTAGAGACAAGGATGTCATGTGGGACAGTGTTGAACGTTTCACACAAGTCCAGGTAGATGACATCCACTGCTCTACCCCTGTCCATCAGTTTCGTAGCCCCACCATAGAAGGCCACCCAATTGGTCAGTCAGGATTTCCCCTTCGTGAAGCCATGCTGGCTGTCACCAACCACCTTGGTTTTTTTCATGTGCCTTAGCATTTATTCCAGGAAAATCTGCTCCAAGATTTTGCCAGGCACAGAGGTGAGACTGACTGGTCTGTAATTCCCCAGGTCATCCATTTTCCCCTTCTTGAAAATGGGGGTTATATTTCCCTTTTTCCAGGCATCAGGAACTTCACCTGACTGACATGATTTTTCAAATATGATGGACAGTGGCTTAGCAACTTCATTCTCCACCTCCTTCAGGACCCGCGGATGGATTTCGTCAGGTCACAGGGACTTGTGTACGTTCAGGTTTTTAAGATGGTCTCGAACCAGATCCTCTCCTACAGTGGGCCTAAGGTCTTCATTCTCACAGTTCCTGTGTCCGCCTTCCAAGACTTGAGTGGTGCAGTCAGAGCCTTTGTCAGTGAAGACCGAGGCAAAGAAGTCATGAAGAAGCTCAGCCTTCTCCAAATCCAGGGTAGCCAGTTGTCCTGGGTTCAGCAGTAGCAGTCAGTTTTTCTCCTTCTTAGTAGCTGTTGCAGCACTGTGTTTTTGACTTTTGGCCTAGGAACAAAGCTGATAACACTGATGTTTAGACTGACCAAGGACTTTGTGAGTCTCATGCTCTGCCAGGGAGGAGGAGGGGCCGGAAGGAAGCGGGGACAGGACACCTGACCCAAACTAGCCAAAGAGGTATTTCATACCACAGCACGTCATGCCAGGGGATGTAACTGGGAGCTACCCGGAAGGGCACGTTCTCTTTTCTGTCGGGCTCTCTTTTCCGGCGGGCGGTATCATATTCTCTTCCCTTGTTATTTCTCTTATCATTATTATTATTGGTGGCAGCAGTAGTGATTTGTGTTATACCTGAGTTACTGGACTGTTTTTATCTCAACCCGTGGGAGTTACATTCTTTCGATTCTCCTCCCCATCCCTCTGGGGAGTGTGTGTGGGGGGGGAAGTAGACTGCGTGGTTCTAATTTACAGCCGGGGCTTAAACCACGACAGTTCTTTTTGGCGCCCAATGTGGGGCACGAAGGGTTGAGATAACGACAGATCTGACCAGAGTGTGTCTAATCGTATTTGTGATAAGCATTCAGTGCTTTGGATTAATAGTCACTCGTCACAATGCTGATTTATTGGCTCTCAAAGTTGTTGTTTTTGATCTCACAGTCTCAATATGCCGTAGCTTACTTAGAGCCGGTATTTCCTGTGTTAGTGTTTTTCAAGTGTGGGGCTTCGGCTAAGGTTATTCTCTCATTGTATTTTATGGTAATGACTTGTAATACAATAGAAAAATTGATCATGAAACTGATCTGGCTTATGTTCCCAGTGTGGTCACCACCTTTATACTTTGGGAGGTATATAATACAAATGCTTAGCAACTATACATCTTTTTTCTCCTTCCTGTGTGGTCAGCCTTTGAAGGAGACATTCTTTTACCCTCCCAGTGCCCCTCCCAGACCCTTTACAGCATCATTTGAGAGTTTTGAAGTTTTTGAATGACCTTTTAATATTGTTGAGACCTGTTTGCTGATTGTGATGGGGGTCACCATGTTGGCACGCATACAGAGTGTGTTTTGTCCACAACCATTACGTCTGATCTCAAGAGTTAAGCAGAGTCGGGTTTGGGTCTTGTCTGGGGTTAGACGACAAAATAGGGGGACCGAGAGATTTTCCCCGAGGTTGGACAGCCATGAGTGGCAGGGTGTGTGGGATAGTATGGGCAAGTATCTAGGTCAGTGGGCCCCTCCAGTGTTTTGGAATTTCACCACCGAACAACTGCAAAATCCAGAAGAATTAGTAAAACACTTAAATGAGGTGTGTTGTCATCCTGGTCATACCAGAGAGGGACAAATCATGTCAATGTGCTGGGGCTTGGCCTATGCTTACCGGGCCTTGTTCAACACTATCCAGCACCTTCAAAAGGGAAAAAATGTCCCTGGATCTGAGGGCGAAGCAACAGACAGCACAGCTACTCCAGCTCCGAGCACAGCAGCTACACAACCCCCAGCGACAAGTACTGTTGCTACTCAAACCACAGTGATGACTGCAGCTAAACCAGAGGACCAATTCGTACCAATATCGATTGCCCATGTACGCAAGAGAAAAAGCAAAAAAGAGGCAAGAAGGGTGAAGCAAGATGAAGAAACAATGTATTCACCACCCGGGCCACCATCTGATCAGGAGTCATCATCACATGACAAAGAAGAAGAAGAGGTGACTTCTCGACCTCGGACCTCAACCGAGCTACGGAATATGCGAAAAGATTTTGCCCGTCAACCAGGGGAGCACATCATCACCTGGTTGCTCCAATGCTGGGACAATGGGGCAGATGGTCACGAACTAGGAGGTACGGAAGCCAAGCAGCTGGGATCACTTGCTAGAGAAGGGGGAATTGACAAAGCAATTGCAAGAGAGAAAAAGTCCCCCAGCCTCTGGAGGCGGCTCTTGGCAGCTGTGAAAGAAAGGTTTCCATACAAGGACGATGTTACGAGTTGTTCGGCCAAGTGGACTACTTTAGACAAAGGCATCCAGTCTCTGAGGGAATCAGCCATCGTAGAGATGATCTATCACATCAAACCGAATAACGGAGATATACCCATAGACCCAGATGAAGTCAAATGTACATGACCCATGTGGCGAAAACTTACACGGAATGCACCGTCATCATATGCCCATTCATCAGCAACTGTAACCTGGAATGACGTAATACCACTAACAGTGGATGAAATGATTCATAAACTCCGAGAGTTCAAAGACAATCTCACCCCTTCCATCATCTCAGCTGTGGAAAAACTGTCCCAGGATGTCAAACAATTGAGGGACGATCTATCTGATTTATCCAGCTCCTCACGTGTACCAACACACGTCTCAGCTGTTAACAAAAGACGTCCTATTGTTCGAGACAGAAGATATAGAAGGCAAACACCACGGGCCACCCTATGGTTTTACCTGCGGGATCACGGAGAAGACATGACGAAGTGGGATGGAAAACCTACTTCAGCTTTGGAGGAACGGGTGCATGAATTGAAAATAGGAACAAGGGTCAAGGCTAATCATCCCATGAGAGCTGTGGCTTCAGTCTCTGGTGAGCAGGTTCCCAGATGGACCGGAAGAGCTGATTTTACTCCAGCTCCTGTGATAACGAAGAATAATCCCTTTCAATACGACTTTGGTGTCCAACGTTGTGATGACTGTTAGAGGGACCCTGCCTCCAGCCAGGTGGAGGTAGGGGACAATCGAATTTACTGGACTGTGTGGGTCAGATGGCCTGGCACATCAGTCCCACAGAAGTATAAAGCTCTCCTAGATACCGGTGCACACTGTACCTTGATGCCGTCAAGCTGTCAAGGGGTGGAACCCATCTATATCTCTGGAGTGACAGGAGGATCCCAAGAGTTGACTGTACTGGAGGCTGAGATCAGCCTGACTGGGAGGAAATGGCAAAAGCACCCCATTGTGACTGGTCCAGAGGCTCCATGCATCCTCGGCATAGACTACCTCAGGAGAGGGTACTTCAAAGACCCAAAAGGGTACCGATGGGCTTTTGGTATTGCTGCTTTGGAGACTGAGGAAATTGAGCAGCTGTCCACCTTGCCTGGTCTCTCAGAGGATCCTTCTGTTGTGGGGTTGCTGAAGGTCGAAGAACAACAAGTGCCAATCACGACCACAACAGTGCACCGGCGGCAATATCGCACCAACCGAGACTCCCTGATTCCCATCCATAAACTGATCCGTAGTCTGGAGAGTCAGGGAGTGATCAGCAGGACCCGCTCACCCTTTAATAGCCCCATATGGCCAGTGTGAAAGTCTAACGGAGAGTGGAGACTAACAGTAGACTATTGTGGCCTGAATGAAGTCACACCACCATTGAGTGCTGCCGTACCGGACATGCTAGAACTTCAGTATGAACTGGAGTCAAAGGCAGCCAAGTGGTACGCCACGATTGATATTGCCAATGCATTCTTCTCAATTCCTTTGGCAGCAGAGTGCAGGCCACAGTTTGCTTTTACTTGGAGGGGCGTCCAGTACACTTGGAACCGACTGCCCCAGGGGTGGAAACACAGCCCTACCATCTGCCATGGACTGATCCAGAATGCACTGGAACAGGGGCAAGCTCCAGAACACCTGCAGTACATTGATGACATTATTGTGTGGGGTGATACAGCGGAAGAAGTCTTTGAGAAAGGGAGGGAAATAATCCAAATCCTGCTGAAAGCTGGTTTTGCCATAAAACGGAGTAAGGTCAAGGGACCTGCACAGGAGATTCAATTTTTGGGAATAAAATGGCAAGATGGACGTCGCCAGATCCCTACAGATGTGATCAACAAAATAACAGCAATGTCTCCACCAACTAATAAGAAAGAAACACAAGCTTTCTTGGGTGCTGTGGGGTTCTGGAGAATGCACATCCCGAATTACAGTTCGATTGTAAGCCCTCTCTATCATGTGACCCAGAAGAAGAACGATTTTAAATGGGGCCCTGAGTAACAACAAACCTTTGAGCAAATTAAACGTGAGATAGTTCATGCAGTAGCCCTTGGACCAGTCCGGACTGGGACAGATGTAAAAAATGTACTGTACATCGCAGCCGGGGAGAATGGTCCTGCCTGGAGCCTCTGGCAGAAAGCTCCAGGGGAGACTCGAGGTCGACCCCTCGGTTTTTGGAGTCGGGGATACAAAAGATCTGAGGCCAGCTATACCCCAACTGAGAAAGAGATACTGGCAGCCTATGAAGGGGTTCGAGCTGCTTCGGAGGTGATTGGCACTGAAGCACAGTTCCTCCTGGCACCCCGGTTGCCCGTGCTGGGCTGCATGTTCAAAGGCAGGGTCTCCTCTACACATCATGCAACCGATGCGACATGGAGTAAATGGGCTGCACTAATTACACAACAAGCTCGAATAGGAAATCCCAGTCGTCCAGGCATTCTAGAAGTCATGATGGACTGTCCAGAGGGCAAAGATTTTGGAATGTCACCAGAGGAGGAGGTGATGCGTGCTGAAGAGGCCCCACCATATAATAAACTGTCAGAAAGTGAAAGGCAGTATGCCTTGTTTACTGATGGGTCCTGCCGTATTGTGGGAAAGCATCGGAGATGGAAGGCAGCCGTATGGAGTCCTCAAGGACAAGTTGCAGAAACTGCTGAGGGAGAGGGTGAATCGAGACAGTTTGCCGAGGTGAAAGCCATCCAGCTGGCCCTGGACATTGCTGAACAAGAAAAGTGGCCGGTACTTTATCTCTATACTGACTCATGGATGGTGGCAAATGCCCTGTGGGGGTGGTTGCAGCAATGGATGCAGAGCAACTGGCAACGCAGAGGTAAACCCATCTGGGCTGCTGCACTCTGGCAAGATATCGCTGCATGGGTGCAGAACCTGGTGGTGAAGATACGCCATGTAGACGCCCATGTACCCAAGAGTCGGGCCACTGAGGAACACCAGAATAACCAACAAGTGGATAAAGCTGCTAAGATTGAAAAGGCTCAGATGGACTTAGATTGGCAAAATAAGGGTGAATTTTTTTGGCCTGGTGGGCCCATGACACTTCAGGCCATCAGGGCAGAGATGCAACATATTGATGGGCCCGTGATCGAGGGGTGGACTTAACAATGGGCACTATTGCCCAGGTTATTCATGAGTGTGAAACATGTGCTGCAATTAAACAAGCCAAACGGTTAAAGCCTCTTTGGTATGGAGGATGATGGCTGAAGTATAAATATGGGGAGGCCTGGCAGACTGATTATATCACACTCCCACCAACCCGCCAAGGCAAGCGCCATGTGCTTACCATGGTGGAAGCAACCACCAGATGGCTGGAAACATACACTGTGCCCCACGCCACTGCCTGGAACACTATCCCGGGCCTTGAGAACCAGATCTTGTGGCGACATGGCACCCCAGAAAGAATTGAATCAGACAATGGGACTCATTTCCGCATTAACCTTATAGACACTTGGGCCAAAGAGCATGGCATTGAGTGGGTATATCACATCCCCTACCATGCACCAGCCTCTGGGAAAATCGAACGGTACAATGGGCTGTTAAAAACTACACTGAGAGCAGTGGGTTGGGGGACTTTCAAGCATTGGGATACACACTTACCAAAGGCCATCTGGTTGGTCAACACCAGAGGACCTGCCAACAGGGCTGGCCCAGCCCAGTCAGAACTTTTACATATTGTAGAGGGGGACAAAGTTCCTGTGGTGCACATGAAGAATTTGCTGGGGAAGACAGTGTGGGTTATTCCTGCTTCAGGTAAAGGCAAACCCACTCGTGGGATTGCTTTTGCTCAGGGACCTGGATATACTTGGTGGGTAATGCGGGAAGATGGGGAATTCCGATGCGTACCTCAAGGGGATTTGATTTTAGGGGAAAACAGACAATGAACTCAATTGTACGCTGTTGCCTGCTATAGCCCATCAACTAGAAGTCTGCAGGGCACCAGCGACTGGCCCTGACTTCCCTCCGACCATCATCCCAACAGAGAATGGACTTTGATAGAACCGGATGAGTTCTACAATAAAGGAATGATCAGCATCAGCAGGCAACGATCCAACACTGCACACAGCCTCTCCTGCCCTGAAAGACTGTTACAAGAGATGGAGCCCAACATCATGAACCGAATGGACTCAGTAGCTTTATAGGAATTGGTCCATGCACTAAGATAACAGTGCACTGAGATGAGAGTGAGGGTAGATGGAAAATGTGGGATCTGAGCATGACGTGAATGGTATGGAATAAGGGGTGGATACTGTCCTGGGTTCAGCAGTAGCAGTCAGTTTTTCTCCTTCTTAGTAGCTGTTGCAGCACTGTGTTTTTGACTTTTGGCCTAGGAACAAAGCTGATAACACTGATGTTTAGACTGACCAAGGACTTTGTGAGTCTCATGCTCTGCCAGGGAGGAGGAGGGGCCGGGAGGAAGTGGGGACAGGACACCTGACCCAAACTAGCCAAGGAGGTATTCCATACCACAGCACGTCATGCCGGGGGATGTAACTGGGAGCTACCCGGAAGGGCACGTTCTCTTTTCTGTCGGGCTCTCTTTTCCGGCGGGCGGTATCGTATTCTCTTCCCTTGTTATTTCTCTTATCATTATTATTATTGGTGGCAGCAGTAGTGATTTGTGTTATACCTTAGTTACTGGACTGTTTTTATCTCAACCCGTGGGAGTTACATTCTTTCGATTCTCCTCCCCATCCCTCTGGGGAGTGTGTGTGTGGGGGGAAGTAGACTGCGTGGTTCTAATTTACAGCCGGGGCTTAAACCACGACACCAGTTCTCCTGATATCTTCCAGAGAGGGCCTACGTTGTCCCTAGTTTGTCTTTTATTTGCAGTGTTCCCATAGAATCCCTTCCTATTATCCTTAACATCCCTAGCCAAGTTTAATTCTAACTGGACCTTAGCTTTACCACTTCAGTTAAAATATAGGTGTGTAGTCTGTGTGGCTTTATATAGTTGCTTCCATTAGTTGTTCCTGTAGTAATTTGGGATCAGTATATGATTACAGATCCAGCTGTTAAAAGAGCTATGCAATTTCCTGAGTAGGTGGCACTATTTTTTTCTATACAAGCCTACAAAAGACAACAGTAATGTGTAATGGAATACATTTAATTTCTATTGAAATGCATAGGAATTCAAGGCAGAAAAAAACACTATAGTAAGAATGTAAGAACTATATTGGGTTGGACCAACCACAAGCTCAGTGTCCTGTTTATAACAATGGTCAATAGCAAATGCTTGGAGAAAGAATAAAAATACTACAAAGTTCAAAGATGCAAGACATGTATTTTCCTCATATGCCTTTTTAAATCCCAGCAATCCATTGGGAGCTTCTGTGCAGGAAGTTGCAACACCTCTCTTCATGACATGCTAATTTGACACCCTGCAAAAGATGAACTGTTTGAAGCAGTGGTAAAATTGCAGAAATTATTGCAGAAAGAAGCACACACACCCCCCCCCAACTCTGTTTTAAAGTTTCCAGATGTGGAAAAGCTGCCACTGACTTAGTGAGGTGTCAGATGCTAGCTAAACTTGATGTTGCAGAAGCCATCTCTCAACTGAATTACCGCAGCTTCTACTTGCTATCATTAGACCTTTGTTTTACGGACTGTGGCACCATATTATCAGATTTCAGATCCTGTTGCTGGTATATTTAGATTGTGACAGAATTGCACACAATTTTTACTTATTAATTATTCAAGTGGAGCTCCTCAGTCTTCTTACTAAAAGGCTTTTATTTCACTCATTTAACTATTTGATTGGACTTTCAGTATGGTAAACTTATCTTTCTTGAAATGTGGACACTAGAACTGGACACAGAATTCGAGGAAATGTCATACCAATGCTGAACAGTGTTCACATAAGCTCATTACTACTACCTCCTATTGCTACCCACACACATTATGAATACGTAATTTGCTTTATTAGCAACAATAACAAGACTGTCATACTTACAACTCAAGTCACTCTGAACATTGTTTCTAACCTCTAACCTAAAAAAAAAAAAAAAAAAAAGTCAGTATCTCCTCAGTATCTATGTTCTCTAAATGCGGTTTCTCTTGTTCAAAAATCAATGGTTTGTACTTAGTCTTTTCAAATACATTTTGTCCTGAACTTATTAAACGGTCCTATCGATTAGTATTAGTGATTTGTGGTTTACACAATGCCATGCTGCCTAATATCTATATATTTTATCAGTAACAGTTTCATTTTTCTCTTTTGCCACAGTTTAAGATGTTATGACAGTATATTTATTTAAATTTTTTGGTGCTTCAGTCGCTTTTGATGACCAAAGCCAATTGATATAGCCCCCAGGTCTGTCCTTTATATTTGTTTCAAAAGAGGCCATATATCCTACCGCAAAAATATATTTATGGTCTGACTCAGAGCATAGTTGTCCTCACAGACTGATCATTACTCAGATCATTGTTTGCACGCTTTACCTTTGTTCTCTGTACCATCAAATACTAACCATCTTAAGCTTTCTTTGTCCTCTAAGACAATGTCTGGTAGCTCTTCCGAAACTCTTAAATCTGGTCTATCAGTTCCCAAGAACTTTAAAGATAATCAAACCTTGTTGGGTATTTTATTGGAGTACAAAGGGCATGATTATAATTTGCCAAAAAACACTCTATCTAGCCTTTTTCCCCTAATGATACATTCACTCAACTTTGCTGAGTCCTCTGTTTTAATACTTTATATTCTACCCTTTTTCTACTGAGTAATGTACTGGGACCAGTTAATGGCTTCTTTTCTTCTTGTACTGTTAAACCTTCCATGTTGTCCTTAACTTTGATGGACATGTGCCTTCTGTCGTTTTGATTCCCTTCTCAGTTTTCTACAGTTTATATTCAGTTTAGGTTTATAATCTATCACATTGGCTTCCTTTGGTTTTGTTGTTCCCCTTTAGAAATTTAAAACCCCTGTCAACTTAGGGCTTTTTCATTTATCATGCAGTCTCATTTCTCAACCATGTGATTATGGGTTTGGCATATATAGTGAAACATTCATTAAGTTCTCAAAGTTATCATTCACATTATTTTATTTGTTGTTTCCCAGCTGATTTAGCACATAACTATTTACAGATTTTATAAACTATCCTTCCTAATAACTTTAAAACAAGAAACACAAAAAAAAAATCACATATGTATGTGTGTACATGTGCAATGTCTCTGTCAGTGTATATCCTGCTAGTAGTTAAAAAATTTATTTTTACAAAAACTTGCATTCCTAAATAAGCACAAGTTCCTTAACCATTTTTCCTTGAGTTTAATAAAGACTTGTTCTCAGATGTAACACTTAAGATATTAAAGTAATTTACAATTTGGCATTTCAGCAATGAGAGAATGAGAGCTTTACCACATACTACTCAGATTTAGAAAAGCACCAAATCAAGTCCATTTGTTCCCTGCCCTCCACGGTATTCCTAGGGGTCCATGATCTTATTATTAATTTTTCTTACCCTCTAAATAGGGTGATCACATAAAACATGCCTATTTGGTGTGGTCCTGTCCAATTTAAAATCCATAATGTGCCAGGGAATTGTTTGGAAAAGTGCTGGTTGATGCAGGCCAAAACATTGTCAGGGATTGTTCTAAGCTTTTAGTAGTATGGACAATGAAGTCCCAATGCACAGAAGAGTTTCCCAGCATTGTTTAATTTACTAGTATAAACATAGCCAGACAGAGTCATTTTTAACACAATATATAACCACCCTCCTTAAATACTTTGGAACAAGTGATTTCATGTCTAATTTTTCCAGAAAATGTCAGTGATATCACATTAATAAAAATTACTTAATAGTTGACTAATAATACAATATTCTTTGTGGTTGCCAATGCTCTTTATGCTAGTAAATCCTAGTCCAGGATTTCTTCCTTTCACGTTCTGTGGTGTTTTGATTCATTTTCTTCTCTTCTTGATATCTTGATATTATGGAAAGGAATGCCTATTTTTTACCTCCTTTCCACTCCCTCCCCTTGCTGATAGTTTTTAGCACTCTCCTGATCAGTTTGGCTCAGGAGACTGATTCTTTGACTGAGATGGAGACCATCCAGATTTCACAGCTTCTTCTTCTCATTAAAAGTAGTCTTTTGCTCCAAAATATGAAACTCCTTGTTTTATTTTTATCCAGCAGTTCATTTCCAGAATCTTCCTGCTCTCTGTTACTCAGGAGATAGCAGGAATCTTGCAATTGCCTGTCCATTCTTTCTTCTTCATAATGCTTCAGAGCTATCTGATTCCCAGAAAGTCAAAGAACCCTGTCTGCTGCCTGTCTTATCATTGAAGAATGTGTTTTCCTCCACTTATTTTAAAACAGAACTGTTTCTTTAGACAGTTTAGATGATTTCTGTGAGTATGTGTAACAGTAATTTTTCCACTTTATCACCTGCCTTTGAAAGATAGATTTTGCAATTCTCCTTTGGAAACTTCATTGATAATTATCTATTTTTTGTGTTGATTCCAGATTTAGTGTTTCTTTAAAATGACAGAAGTTGTTTGTGGGTTTTTTTAAACAAACCAACCTATGTCTCTTCAGTCAAAGCATGCTGTTTAGAGACTTGTATATAGATTACCTTACTAAATATATGGACTTCCAAATTTTGAGTGACTATAAGGGATTATGTATTACTGCATGTAAGCTATATCTTTCCTTATAGCAAGCATCAACACTATGTCAGTTTTTTAATAGTTCAAACTTTCTGTACTTCATGCATTTTCCCTACAGATGATCAACATTCCAAGTAACTTAAGGGAATTTGTCCCATACCAAACTTGTTACTTGATGCTTCCTGAAGCAATGGGCAATTGCACGCAAAGAAAACTAAGAAAACTTAGAAATCATTCTCAGTCTTTTGATGTAAAAAAATCTACCTCTAGACTTTTATGGAGCATGGGTTTAAAGCTAAAAGTTTGGCATAGTGAGCCACAGCGTGGAAATCAGTATGAGTGGCAAAATACACTCAAGAAGCTGGACAACTACTCAGGTGGTTAATCAATGTTGAGCTTATTTCTACCTCTACTGGTATTTTTTTTTTTTTAACTGAAAACTGCTGATGTAGCAGAAGCTGGATCCCTGGCTGCCCAGAACCCCACAGACACAGCAGGTCTGCACTCAGCTACAGTACTAGAAGCATAAATCAGAAGAACTTCCATGAAATTCTTGCATTCTTTCTGGTTGTAATCAGTATCCAATCTAGTCTATCTAAAAGCTTTTCTGATTAAGGGGTATGTTCGTATGAGAAGCCATAGTTAAGAAGAGCAACAGGAGGAACTATTATTGTCTGGCATACGAGGTACCTTGTGGATAGCAAGATCATTAGCAAAATAATTTTAGGGCTTTTAGCTAAACACTGGTTGCTTCCACAGCAATGTTTTTCACTAGCAGTCCACATACAATTATATCATCAGTAATATTAATGTCTAGTTCTTTCCTTTGCTCTTTTAAAAATATGTATGCAATACATTATTTTTTTGCTTGTATTTAAAGAGGAACCTTATATGTAAGCAATGATTTTTGTATCTCTATTATAATAACCTAACTGAAATACTAGTAAAGATTGAATAGTAATGAGAGATCTCACCCGCAAATGAATGGGTAAAAATATTTAAATTAATGTATAACAGGAATAATTCAATTGCAGAGACAGGAAGAGATAAAAGGACAAACCATACCATGTATATCTGGCAACCACAAATCATCACTAAAAGTCAACTTTGATTTTTAAAATACCATTTGGAGTCATCTGAGAACCACTAGTTGGTTTTGCTATTTATAGGGAAAGACTGTGGCAGCTCAGATATCAGTGCCTTACTTTCAGTGAGTAAGATGTCATTTTCTCAGTACCATCCGTATATTCAATCATCTTAAGGTCAAGTACTAAACCAGAGTTTAACATCAAGACAACAGTTCTGATCCATTTTAGGAACACAAAATTCCTGCAGGATTTCTACTCATCTGATTTCTGACAACATACCCAGAAGGGATTCTGCTCTTCCATATTCTGTCAAAGTCCTTTCTCCTAATTCAGTTATTATTCTGTTGGAAAAAGAAGCAGGGGAAGTGAGAGAGGCAGAGGCACAAACAGTTTCCCTGATGTGACCAGCCACAGAACAGTCAATTAAAGGGAGGTTTCTTTTTTCAATTTTAAAGGCTTTGATGCTCTACTAAGCGATTTTCCTATCTCCTATATTTATTAGATAGAAAGCTCTCTAAATATCAGCATTTCCACAGGGAAGCACCAAAATAATGTTCATGCTTTTCTCCCGATCAGGAAATCTTATGGTATTTTTCATCATCTGTCTCTAACATGCTCTTCAAACAAATAGTAGGAATCATCACCCTCCTCACTAGATACCACAAGACTTTCCTGATATTAGTAACCTTAAGATGATAAAAAAAAACCCCAACCAACAACCCAGCTTAAGAAGAGGTGAGACAGTAAGAAAAAAAAAATAATTCCCTTTGCAAAGTATGACTAAAAAGGGAGAGAAAAATGTCTCATAGATAAACTATGCTTTAGGAAAAAATGAACGAACCATGCCATTCAGACAGCTGAAGAAGTTTAAGCTTTTCTTTCTCCTAAAAGATTTCTTTTGTCAAAGCATATGGTTTCAAGGTAAAAAGATGTTAATACTTCAGTTCATAATCCTCCTTGACATCTGCGAGACTGACCTGGCAAGCCTGGACTCTAATACATAAGGTGATGGAGACCGCAAGGCTATACCAGATCATGCAGTAGTGAATCATGAAAGAATTAAAAGACTTGTTTGGATGTCTAAGTCTCTCAGTACCCTATTTAGAAAATAATGTCTAATCTATATCATGGAAAAGATATAGATATTATGATCATGGCATCTTATCATATTGCGTGATCTTTTCATTTTTTTGTCATATACTACTATACGTTCCCAGTTTGGTAATTTTTTTATATATATGCTCAGAGGCAGAAAAAGAGAAGTGTTTAGGGTTCATCTAATTTAGTTTTCCCTCACTGTTAGCACATGGAACTGTTACGGTAAAAGAGAATTATGTTTCGAATTATATTTCAAATTATAAGCTTAGGATGCAGTTTCTTTCAGTGCCACTTCCAAAAGTCATGTTTACAAGAGCTATAAAACCACACAAAGTTAGATACTAGCATTTTTCTCTGCAGACCCTACATTTAACTAAGAGCTTCCATGGCCTGATTATACTTGCCTTCAGAAAAGACATTTAATCACCCACAAAAAGTAAGACAGAAATAGACACCCTGAAAAACTTATGATTATTTTTTAACATTGTAATCTTTACACAGAGAGGTAGAGCAGAGTTAGTGAAGAAATTGTGGTAGACTGACAGGAAGCAAGCAGTTATGGTTCCCCTTTTCTCAGCATTGGCCTTAATTAAAGCTGTGGGGTTGCAGTATTCTAATTTAGTCCCCTGGAGGAGTTGTCTATGCAGCCTTCAACCAATTGAGAATAACTGCCATACCTATCAACCTCAGGACATTGCTAGGGAGCACCTCTTTACTTACAGGGATGTATTAGTCATAGGTATTCATAATCTTCATTATGTATGTCTAAATCAGGTGTGATTCAGCTGAGCTTCCCAGCTTGTTGGTGTGGGTACGTATTTTGGCAGTGTCCTGACTGTACATCAGGATATAAATGTGCCTTGAATTTCACTAGAGCAAACACAAACAGCCACACAGGAAGGCAGCAGTAATAATGAATCCAGTAACTTGGCACCCAAGGGACCAGGGCTGTAGGCTGGACTTGAAGAGCTCACCAGTTAAGCACTTTAGACAAAACCAAGATGGAGTAAATGAGGCTTAGTTTTTAAGTCAGCTTTTCTCTGAAAGAATGTGAGAATAACAAAAAATATGCAATATTTGCTTCTATCTTTCAGTGATAATAATCTTAGACAGAACTAATATAATATTTAAAAGTAGATGAAAAATAAAACTGGTGGTAGCAGTTGAAAAAATCAATAAGAAAGTGCAAGTTTTAAATTGAACATCAAGAGAATAAACATGATTACTGATGAAATGAATCATTTGCTTTTCTGGACTAGGGTTTGCAAATTTTTCTTAGTTAATTCATCCTTTGGAAAACATAGCTTTTGCAAGAATTGTGTCTCAGATAAAAACAGATAAAAGCCTTCCCTAAACATTTAGTGAATGTAAAATAAACAAATGAAAACCATCACCATTCTCCTTACAACTGGGAAACTTGAGCATATGGAGGTGCACATTAGAAAAAACATTTTACTTTGTCACATAAGTGACATTTGTACATTTTAGTTCTCAGAAGTATGGTGATTTCTAAAATAACTCAATTTAATGAAGGTACAAAAGTGAATAATTTTGTTAGCATTTCCAGTGGAAGACAGGCAGTTTAGAAGGTTTATTCTACTTCATAATGAAGAGTTAAACTTTCTGAGGGAGGATTTGAAAAGGCTGAAGGGTAATGCTTTAAAAAAACTGCATTCCCACAAAGTAGATATTATGCCTCTATGTGCCCATTTAAGTATTTTCACGTTAAAGTCAGCTGGAGGCTCTTTCTACTCCTCCTCCAGATCCCACTTAGCCCATTCCCAACTGAGCTGGGAATTGAAGGTCAGTCAGACAAGAGCTCACTATAAATTCTTTTTCTGAATCTTGCTGGTTGTTTTATAGACTTTTTGGTTTACTGGCTCGTGTTTCTTCTGTGCTTTATATCTGAATTGCCTGTTAGAGCTGTGAATTGCAATAATCAGGCTTGATCTGTCCTTTAGATAACTGCCCTGACATCTCAGCATTTCACAGACTGCCAGATCTTTGGGAAATCTGCCTGGAACTTTATTTGATCTTTGTTTCAAGTGTGGTAAAACATGTGGATGCCAAACCCCAGCGCAAAGTTAGAAGACAGCAAGAAACCAAATAAGCAACATCGAAAATTTAAGGCTCACAAGTCAGAATACTTTCCCTTTGATAAAGGCAAGTGGGATAGAATCTGTAACTGAGTTGTCCTAATGCATTTTGTTGATTTAGAAAATCAATGAAGAAAATGACAAACCAGAATTTTATCTCTTCCACTGCAAAGTACAGCTAAAATTGACCGTGGCTGGAGATGTACTTGTAAAGAAGGCCTGTTAGTGGTGCAGTTAGTTTCAGTTTCTACATGGCTTAAGCTCATCAGCTGCACAAGGCTTAGGCAGGACAGATGCAGATACAGCAATGGCTAGAGCAGACACAGCCATTAGCAACACTAATTTTGGAAAGATTTTTCTATCAATCACCTCTGTCTACAGAATTATACCAGGAAAGGCAGGGCAATTTTTTACAGCTGGAATTTTTTTACAACACTGGTGAACTGTCAGGCAGTTGATAATACAACCTCTTTGTAGGAAACACTTATGAACTCAGAACTTCTGGAAGCAATGTTAAAATGCCCTTTTCCCTCTGATAATCAAACCCTTCCTTCTTGTTCCCTCTCATACACAAACCAACCAACAGCATAAAAACGTGCCCTAAGCTAGAATATTTACCTGTAGCATTGGCTTTTCAGAACATTTACATACTTGAATAAGAAGTCTGAACTTGAACTTTTAAATAGAATTAAAATTAAATCTCACTTTTCTTCTTCCTGTTATTGTGTTAACGTTTTTACTACAAAGGAAGGTAAGGATGTTGCACAGTTCAATACACTGAACCCCCTTTTGTTCATTGTAAGTGAAAAATTAAACTATTTACTTTTTTCCCCTGGAAAAAAACAAATGTGAGCAGCAGCAGACCCATTGAAACAATTGATTTTTCAGTTTCTAGAGTTAAAGCACATAGGACTTATCTCCAAAGCCATCAAAGAGATATTTTCTTTATTTTTTTATAAAGATTCCAGGTAGAAAGGGCATTATTTAATGCCTGGAAACACAAGCAGCTTTTTTTTTTTTTTTTTCAGTGTACACTAATCAACAACGGCAACAAAAAAGGTAGCTTATGCATGAAAAAAACTTCAGACTTACTGGAATTTAAAACTTTTAAAATATCCTGGATTGAAATGTATTTCACAGTCAAGTTTTTCAACTCTGGGTACCTAACATTAGGTTTCTAAACCCCTGGTTTGGTGACCTGATTTACATGGGAGGATTTCCAGGAGCTGCTGAGCATTCATAAACTCCAGTGAATCTAGTGGAAGCTTTAAGTGATGACTGCCCTTGAAAATATCAACTAGGATATAGGATTTAGTAACTCCAGCTTAGTATACCTGGACTGAATAAACATGGCTTCACCTCTGCTGTAGCCATTGGCATCCACACTGAGCTCAGCATTGGATCCTGGAGAGACAGGGAAAATAAACATTCAGGAACCTAGTCCTTGAAAGGTCAGGCTGATGCTTCAGTCCAAGGAGAAGCTGTTGTTATAAACCATATACAGAGGCTTCTTTTTGCAAGCGTAAGCGCCCTTTCTGCCAAGGCAGCTGCGCACATGATCCAAAGCAAAATATTTCCTTCTGTTCTCCACCTAATATGACATTTCAGCTAAAACCAAAAGTAGGACTTACAACTGGAGCTACAGTTTTGTGGATACACTTGCAGATAAATCACTGCAGAGAATTTCATTGTGTGGAAATGGACAAACTAAACATTTCTGTACAACTGTTCAGTTTAATTTGCCAGGTTTTTTGTATTATGTCACTGTTTAAATATCACTTTCAATACTTTTCTGCTATCTAAAGGCTCACAGCAATTTTTTCACAATATTGCATTTTTACAGGAGTTTTCAAGGTATCTTTGATCCTTGTATGGTCTGAATCAGCTTACTGTTTACAAGTGTAAATAATGAATAATAAATTCTTACTACAGAAAAGCTGAGCTGCTCATGGACTGACATATATTCATAGTTGTGTAAGCTTCAGTTAACAGATCTCTCCAGTTCAGATGCCTCATGTAGTGTGCACGGAAGTATAGATCTTTTAAGCTAGAAAGTGTTCAGCAGGAGATTTTCCATAAAGAAATGCTATTTATATATATTAATTTGCTGACAAGTTTAATACTTAGTGCATCTGTTTAATGATTGCCATTGCAAGAAAATACATAGAAGCAGGTCACTATTAAATATGGTTCCAGTTCATCAGGTTATTTGACTAAACTTCTCTTTTACAGTATTTCAAAGAAAATATTAAAAGCTAAAGGGTATCTTTAGAAAATGAGATCTGCTTAAAGTCTGTCCAAATGTGGCTTCCAAGGAAGCAAGAAGGAAGAATACTTTCAGTAAGTCATGTTAATTACAGACACAAGGAAGGGTTTGGCCACCAACATCAAAGAAAGGGAGATATAAAAGGAAAAGAGAAAAGCGTATTTCAGAAGCAAATACATTACTTCAGAATGAGTCATTATTTTGTTGTGATGCTGGTGTTTTTGACTTGGAAACTGCAGCAAGCATCAGCTTCCTGGGATGTAAGCAACTAAAAGAACAAAGATTAAATTTTTGTGCCATCACAGTAAACATGAGGCAGAACAAAAGCTGCCTCTAAGTAACCTTGGTCAAGCAAAAAAATAACCTATTCAGAAGGAGAAATCTGAAAAATATAGCTAACAAACATTGTTGCAGAGAGTCCTGAGAAGCAATTATGCTGTACAGTACATCTAAACTGCATATTTAACTTATTTCTATAAGCCACAGACCTACACTATATAGTGAAGCTCTTAAGCTACTCCAGCACAAGTTCTTTCAGTACCATGGTAAAGCCTTTGTTGTATTTATGCTTTCCTACTTGCTTCCAGCAGGTACCATAATGACCACCACTGTAAGAGGTCCAGCATATTGCAATCTTTTGACACCCTCCTTGATCTTGCTTCATCTGGCATTGTTAGTGAAAAGGTTACGAAAAAGACTCTAGACAGATTGATGAGGTCCACCCAGAATGTCAGATTCATACCAAAGGCTTTTCAGTGACAAAGCTCTCTTCAATATAAATGCCCCAAAGGCTTAGATCACATATCAGCATCATCTATAGGTAGGACCAAATTATGTTCCCACCATGGATTAACGAAAAAAATTACTAACTTCTGAATGACAAATGTAATCTTCAAAGTCTTACAATGAGACCTGGCACTGATAATGGATCGGCAGAACACCAGGTCTCCCATTTATTAGGCCTCAACTGTGAAAATGCTCATCATGTCTGTCCTCACACACACACTTCATCCTACTCAGCTTTAATTCATATCTAGCTTCATTATTGCTCAGCAGTAAGCAACAATTCTTCCAGGGGAAAAAACGAATAAAAATTGGGTTTCTATGTAGTGGTCAACATAATGCAAAATAGACAATTTACTCATATTTGCAAAACTGATGATTCTAACACCCTTACCAGTCTTGTCACTCTTCCCCTGACTGGGAAACATAAACAGACTTGATCTGGCCTGGCTCTTTTCCCTCAAAGGTCAAGCAACTAAAATCATATCTTCAGCTTTCTGCTTTTGATGCTGTAAGAAAAGTTCTCAGGACTCCAGGATCAGCTCCTTCAGCAGATCACTAGGAAACAGAAGCAAATATAATTTGTCCCTTTAGGATGATGATTCTCTGCTGCCACATGGATAAGTCCTGGCTATTATTCATAGTTTGAAAGGATCTGACAGCTTGAGTGTAGCTGGTAACGTGTCAATGAAGCTACGCACACTCTCACGGCTGGGTGCTAATCCTAGCTTGGATGGTGGTTTGGACTTGACTAATGTAGAAAAATAAGCTTCAGCTGCATGGATATGCCAGATGTGTTCCCACTGCCTTTTCCATAGATATATTTAAGTTGAGAGGCCTTCTTTTTGACCATCCTCTCTGTGAGTAATGAGGATGATTGATCCTGATATTTTACTAGAAAACATGATAAATGTCTTTGTATAAAATCAAATTCATTGAGATACTTTGCCCTTTCAACTGAAACAAACATCTGGTGACAGTTAGTTGCCTATGCATCCTTCAAGTTTAGAGTAATTCACTGTGTGCTGCTGGCAGGGAAGAATGGAGATTCCCCTTCCCAAAGGGCATACCAGTGTGAACATCATACCAGCAGTCGCTTCAATGATCCAAGGCATCTGACACTTCTTTACTGTTGTGCTCCAGTCTGCACTGATGATCTTTCACTTCCAAAGCATTCTCAGGACCATGGTCCCCATTTCAAAATCCACCAATGAATAACTGTCTAATTATACCTAGAAAATCTTTATCTACAACTCAATGAATGAAACATTTTTGAGACTTTGAAACTAAAAAAGCAGAAGATGTGTTTCAGGGAATAGTGAAGCAAAATATTTTCAGGTGAAGTAGTTCAGATGCTGAAAAATAAAAGTAGAAGATATTTACTGAAATTGAGTTCTGCTTCCTTACAAGAAAAATTGATAATTTACTTCTATTCTTCCCTGTCGTAGTCAATTTCTGAATTATGTTTTTGCCAAGCAGAGAAACCTGGAACTGGAAAATAACAATTCCTTGATAAATCTGTTGTATGTGATCATGCAGCTAGTCATTATTGGCTGAATTGGCAATTTACATTTTTGCTGGACTCTGATTTCAGTGGGACAGAAATTTCATCAAGCAATTAAAGAGCACACAATTTAATCTGAGTACAGTCTGATGGATAAAAATTACTGAATTTATTTACTTTCAATTGACTCCTACTCTTTGTCAAATTCTAATAAAACATTGAAAAGTTACTCCTGTCTGGACCTTGTCATAGCAAATTATGTTTTAATCTACGATATTTGTGAAATATTCACAAATATTTTTATAAGAGCAAGTAGTGGTAGGACAAGATGTAATGGTTTTAAACTGAAAGAAGGTAAATTGAGATTAGAGATTAGGAAGAAATTCTTTACTGTGAGGGTTGTGAGACACTGGAACAGGTTGCCCAGAGAAGCTGTGTGTGCCCTTTCCGTGGCAATGTTCAAGGCCAGGTTGGATGAGGCTTGGAGCAACCTGGTCTAGTGGATGGTGTCTCTGCCCTAGGCAGGGGCGCTGCAACTAGATGATCTTCAAAAACCCCTTCCAACCCAAGCCATTTTATGATTCTATGATCATTCCTGTTTTATCTTTCTTTGTGATCATTATTGCCTTCTCAAGCTTTAGCAGGAGCTATCATCTCTTTTTTAGGCTTATTTTTCAACTTAATATGAAAATATTTTAACATTGAGTGGGTGTTAGAAAAAGAGAAGGCTGTGGAGCACTAATTATGCAAAAATTCAAGAATTCCATCACACGTTTACTCTCAAGTAGAGGAATCGCATATTAAAGGGCTGTGACTGGATTGGTTTTATCATCTGATAATGAGAAAGTCTATCAAAACTAGCAAGCGCTGTTAAAAGAGCTGGAAAACTGAAGTCATATTTGGGGTTTTTTCAGTTTTTCTTCTTTTGCAGAAAACTCATTACTGTCTCTTATTCTGCGGTGAAATCTTGCCAGTGATATTGCCATGCACAAAGTGACTTTTTAGGAATTCAGTTCTCTTATAATAGATGTCAGAGTTAAGATTCAGAGCAGCTGTAAAATTGAAAGTGAAATCCTAGTGGAGCTATAGTAAGAATTTTGTAAAGAAATATAAGGTAATTCAATACATGTTTCAGCATGTTTTAATGTACAAAAATCCTCTACAGATAGACCACAAGCTATTATATACAAACGCTCATTATATTTTTAATAAAGAAAAATGAATCCTTTAAAATATGGTAGCACTCTCGATTCAGAAGTATTTTATAATATGAAAATCACAAAACGTAACAATTTTTTACTCTGTCCTGTGTAACAAGATACTAAACTGTGGCCAATAATTTTTTCTCTTTACTGTTTTAAAACTCTTTTGAAGTTGAATACAAAGTGAAAGAAGCCATTGAAAAGTTGCTGCTTCTCTCTGGATATTGTCATATCAAATTAGATTTTAATCTATGATATTTACAAAAAACGAGAAGGCATTTGAGTCAGGCTGGGTTGAGTTCGTAGAATAGCAGCAATATGTGAAACTGCATTAGAATCATAGAATAGTTAGGGTTGGAAAGGACCTTAAGATCATCTAGTTCCAATCCCCTGCCATGGGCAGGGACACTCACACTAAACCATGCCACCCAAGGCCTTATCCAACCTGGCCTTGAACACCACCAGGGATGAAGCATTCACAAGTTCCTTGGGCAACTCATTCCAGTGCCTCACCACCCTCTCAGGAAAGAATTTCTTCCTTAGATCCAATCTAAACTTCCCCTGTTTAAGTTTGAACCCGTTACCCCTTCTCCTGTCTCTACAGTCCCTGATGAATAGTCCCTCCCCAGCATCCCTAAAGCCCCCCTTCAGATGTTGGAAGGCTGCTATGAGGTCTCCATGCAGCCTTCTCTTCTCCAGGCTCAACAGCCCCAACTTTCTCAGCCTATCTTCATACAGGAGGTGCTCCAGTCCCATCATCATCCTCGTGGCCTTCCTCTGGACTTGTTCCAACAGTTCCATGTCCTTTTTATGTTGAGGACATCAGAACTGCACACAATTTGCCAGCTCCTTCAAGACCCACGGATGGATTTCATCAGGTCACATTGACTTGTGTACGTTTAGGTTTTTAAGAAGGTCTCGAACCAGATCCTCTCCTACAGTGGGCCTAGGGTCTTCATTCTCACAGCCCCTGCGTTCGCCTTCCAAGACTTTGGTGGTGTGGCGAGAGCCTTTGCCAGTGAAGACCGAGGCAAAGAAGTCATTAAGAACCTCAGCCTTCTCCAAATCCAGGGTAGCCAATTCTCCTGATTGCTTCCGGAGAAGGGCCACATTGTCCCTAGTCTTTTATTTGCAGTGTACCCATAGAATCCCTTCCTGTTATGCTTAACATCCCTAGCCAAGTTCAATTCTAACTGGGCCTTAGCTTTCTTAACCTGGTCCCTAGCTTCCCAGACAGCATCCCTCTATTCTTCCCAGGCTGCCTGTCCCTGCTTCCACCTTCTATAAGCCTCTTTTTTCCTTTGAAGTTTCCTCAGCAGCTCCTTATCCATCCAAGGAGGTCTCCTGGCCCTCCTGCTGCACTTCCCTCTAGTCAGGACACAACACTCCTGAGCTTGTAGTAGGTGATCCTCAGATATCAACCAACAGTCTTGGGCCCCCCTGCCCTCTAGAGCTATATCCCATAGAACCTCACTAAGCAGGTTCTTGAAGAGGCCAAAGTCTGCTCTCTTGAAGTCCAGGGCAGTGAGCTTACTGCGTGCTCTTTTCAGTGTCCCAAGGATCTCAAATTCAACCATCTCATGGCCGCTGCAACCCACGCTGCCCTGAAGTGTCACATTTCCAACCAGCCCTTCCCTGTCGGTGAGCACGAGGTCAAGCATGGCACCTCTCCTTGTAGGCTCCTCTATTACTTGCAGAAGAAAGTTGTCTTCCACACAATCAAGCAACTTCCTGGATTGCTTGTGCCGGGCCGTACCTTCACTCCAACAGATATCAGGGTGGTTGAAGTCCCCCATGAGGACAAGAGCCTGCGAGCATGAGGCTGTTCCTATGTGTCACTAGAGTGCTTCATCCACAGAGTCCTCTTGGTCAGGCAGTCTGTAACAGATCCCCACAGTGATGTCCCCCATAGGTGTTCTCCCTTTAACCCTGATCCACAAACTCTCTGTTGACTGCTCACCCGTCCCCAGGCAGAGTTCCATACTCTCCAGCTTATCCCTAACATAAATAGCAACTCCCCCTCCCCGCCTGCCATGCCTGTCTTTTCTATAGAGCCTGTAACCTTCCATTCCAACACTCCAGTCGTAGGAGCCATCCCACCATGTTTCTGTGATAGCAATGATATCATACCCCCATAGGCGTGCACACATCTCTAATTCTTCCTGTTTGTTTCCCATGCTACGGGTGTTTGTATAGAGGCACCTGAGCTGAGCTCCAAATGAATCCAGCTCATTGGCTGGAGCGGCTGGAATATCTCTGCATCACTCCGAGCATTTATTATAGGTGCTGGCAACTGACTGGGTGTGTTGGGATGGAACGATGCCCCCCTCCCCCAACACATCTAGTTTAAAGCTTCCTTGACCAGTCTGGCAAGCCTCCTACCAAAACTGCTCTTCCTCTTCACTGTCAGACCAGCTCTACCAGCCTCCAGTAGGTCTGGTCTCCTAAACTGAGTCCCATGTTCTAGATACCCAAACCCCTGGCCAATCCCCCTAGCCTTTTTTAGATCCTCCCCTTCATTCTGGAGAATTGATGAAAAGACAATCTGAGCTCCAGAGCCCCTAACCACCTTTCCCAGGGCTCTGTAGTCCTTCTTAATGTTCTCCAGGCTACTGCTGTCTATATCACTAGTACCCACATGGACAACTAGAAGTGGATAATAGTCAGTGGGACTTACTAGACCATGCAGCCTCTCTGCAACATCACTGATCTGAGCCCCTGGTAGGCAACACACCTCTCTTGAGACTGGGTCAGGCCGACAGATGAGTGCCTCTGTGTCTTTCAAAGTAGAGTCCCTTACCGTTATGACCAGCTACTTTTTCCTGGCAGCACCAGTAGTGATCTTCTTTTCTGGTGCATCAGCTGGTTGTTCATGTTGTGAGTGTGTTTCCTCATTATCCTCCTTCAGAACTGCAAAGCGGTTCTGGGTGGGGATATCAGATTTAGGAGGAAGCCCTTTGCTTTTATTGTCCTCTTCCTCCTTTTTTTTTGTTCTTTTTCTTTGTTACTACTTCTCAGCTTCCTGGTTTAACGGCCTCCTTCTTTCCTCCATGAGCTACAGGGGACGCTTGAGGCCCCTGCACAGTTTGGGCCTGGAGCAAGCATTCCTGCTTCCTCTCAGCTTCCCTGACATCTTGCAACCTTTTGACAGCATCCCGCAGCTGCGCTACCTGCTGCAGGAGGACCTCCACCAGGGTGCACCCTTTCCCCCCAAGACCAGTGCAGGCGCTGTCTACACTCTGAGCTCTGCATTGCAGCCTCCCCTCTCTCATGGGCTCTGTCTGGGTGCCTAAGCTGGCCACCGCCGGGGCAGCCAGAGCGAGGCAGCCAGAGCGAGGCAGCCAGAGCGAGGCAGCCAGAGCGAGGCAGCCAGAGCGAGGCAGCCAGAGCGAGGCAGCCAGAGCGAGGCAGCCAGAGCGAGGCAGCCAGAGCGAGGCAGCCAGAGCGAGGCAGCCAGAGCGGGCCCTGGTCATAGGGCGAGTGCTCGCCTGCCTGCGCAAACGCTCCACCGCACTCCTGGTTGCTCGCGCTCCTGGAGCAGGTTTTTAACCACTCAGGGCTGGTGCCCCTCCTCCTGGCTCCGCCCCCTGTGAGTCCCTGCTCCCGTCAGCTGAGCTGCCGGCTCCTGGGCAAGGCCTGTAGAGGACCTGAGGCTCCCTCGGTGGCTCTGGCAGCTCTGAGTTGAGGCTCCTGGACACTGAGCTTCCCCCGCTCAGGTGTTGAAGGCGTCCTCTTTCGAGCTTCTCACCTCAGCAGTTGACCCCTAAAGGCAATTTAGGTTGAACTTCGTTGTTCTGTCCCTGCACTTACTAAAAAATTCAGTTTACAATATTTTCCCAGTCAATAAATTATGTAAAAAATCAGGGTGGATGTTCAAACAAAACATACCCCCATATCACACAGTGTAAAATGTACATTAAAGAAAACAAAAAATTTTTACTTCAGGAAGAAAGCAGTTTCAAATATTTTTAGAAGTGGTGGTAATAAAAAATGTGCTTATCTCTATATTAAAATATTTTAAAATTAATTTGAAAACATAAGAGTTATTCCATTACTTTATTGCAATGTAGGGTTTTATTATTAAATTCAGTATTTGTTATTGTAGAAATTAATGTATTGTGAGATAAATCCAATCTAATTAGGAGTTACTTGCCCAATTTGCAAGGCTACTTTTTCCGAAATACTTGATATCACTTGACCATCCTGCTACAGCAACTCTACCTTTTTACACAGAGGATTAAAAAGCTCTTAGTATGTATCACTTGAAAAACACATGAAGAAATGCAGCCTTTTTCTATAATTTGGCTTCATGCAGGTTGAGAAATAAGCTTTTTGACATGAACTAGAACAATATTTTCATTAGCTCAGTCAGCAATGCTTCTGTAGAAAAAAAAACCCAGTTTAGTCCAGTGCTATTTACATAATGAGTTTCATTTATAGCAGTAGACAAGGTTTTCAGTCCTCTTCAGCTGTGGTGAGCAAAGCAGGATGAGGTATTGCTGCAAATTAGTGTTTTTAACTTGTCCCCCAACTGCCTTTTTTTTCTTAGTTAGAAAGTGCCTTCCCTCCTGATGTCTGAAATGAATGCATTTATGAGAAAATAAAACAAGCTAATGTCATTCAAAGAGCAATCTAGCCGAGAAAATGTTATCCCATGTTTTCTGTCTCCTTTAAAAATAATCTTGAGGCAAGTTTATTAGAATTAATCCAGTTACTGTTGCACCATTAGGAACATGTAATACACATAATGTTTGAAGGCATATTGCTGGACTAATTCTTACAGGATATGCTTTGTTTTTAGCCGATGATCACTGTGGAAAGAATTGCCTTCATCAGATGTCAGGATTAATAAAAAATACAGCTGTTCTGAAAGGAAAGTCAGAAAACAATGTGCATGGTAAGAAAATGAAAAATAACAAGTAAAGGCAACGCATAAATGGAAGTAAAAAGATTAATATATCAGAGTAAAAATGGCTGGTGAAAAAGGTTTTCTCTTCAGCCTCTTTATCATTGAAAATATTAGCTGCCACCAAGTTGATGAAGTGAGTTATGCAGAAGAGAGATACCAGTTCTAGCTATGTCTTGAATGAATACTGACTGCAGTGAGGCAGACTTCATTAACAGCTCTGCTGACCTTTCTTCAATTTATACAAATAGAGATCTATAGTATCAGAAAATGTAGATCAATTGCCCCAAGCCATATGCCAGCTCAGTGTGTTTGTCTTGTTAGCATTCTCCCTTATTTCTGAACCCCAGAGAGACTTTACATAGAAGAAAGAAAAAATAGTAACCCAGACAGCAGAATTTATAACTTTAGTGATGCAGTAAATAGTGGAAATGAGCAGAAGAGAAAAGTGGTTTTAAAAGATAAGAATGTTTCACTTAGGTGTGAAGTAAACCCAACCTGTTTTGTATATGTTTTTGATAAGCTTAATGACCTCGAAAAACAGTTTAAGTGTGCCCTGTGAAGAGGGCTTTTCATGTTTCTTAAATATACTGCCATTTTAGAGATCCCCTGGTAACTTTCCTAAGGCATCTCTGTATGAGATGTATTAAATCACTATGAATCCTACTAAAAATAAACAGAAATATTCCTATAATAATTTTCCACAGTATGGGGAGCTAGCTCCTTTCAGTCAGCTGAAAAAGAATGGAAATCATTAATATGCTGTACATATAGTGAGTGTGTCAGAGTACAGGTAAGCACAGGCAGACTTTGATGGACTTGAATGGTCTTGGCTACTGGAGTCCAGGCTCATTAATGGACATGGGCTACATTCATGTAAGGCAATAAAATAATACCTCTTCAGGCATCTGAATTAAACATTTGGACATCAAAAGCATTCAGAAAATGCCTCTTGCAAGGGGTTGAACAACTGAGCGGTTTTCCTGCCAGACACTGCTAGAAATGTATGCAATTGTATGTAACATGTGCAATTGCTCAACCAGACAGTGCTAGGAGGTTGGGCTTGTGTGGTATCTTTACCCCTACGGGGTAGGCACCTGTGTGCTAACCAAAATAACGGGGTCTGGTTTTTTTCCTTTTTCTGTTGTAAACTTCTGTTTGAAAGAAAAATGAAGGAGAGGAATGTGAATTTGATGAGCGTTAAGTCTGGTTGTCTTAAAGCAATCTGAGACTGAAGACAGTTCATTAGCTCTTTGTAACAGCTAGCAGTGGAAGGTATAAGAGATGTTTAATGCTTTTAAAAAAAAACAAACAACAACCAACCAAACAAAACCTCCAACCCAACAAAAAAACAAGCAAACCCAAGCAAACCAAAAGAAGCAAACAACCAAAATCCACACAATTTTATTGGATTTTTAGAATATTAATGATATTGAAACATATAACTATATGTTATTATATTTTTACTTTAAATTTATTTGCTATTGCTGTGAAACAAGAATTTCAGAATTTTCCTGCAAGAAAATTAGGAGTTAATCAACTAAATATGTTAAAGACCACAGTCGACACTCCCAGCGGAGGAAAGATATGGAGTGCTCCCTCCATATGAACATCTGGTGTGAAAGCCAAATGTCCCATGTTCAAAGGTTGAAGTTTACTGGTAGTGTTTTGTTAAAGATGTGGATTAAAGAAACAGCCTCAGTCTTCAGCAAAAAAAACAACATTGTTGAAAGTCAGCTATTGAAATGAAGAGGTTAAGTGAAATCTCTTATTCTTAGAACAATGCATACTCTGGGGGAGGAGAGGGATTTAAACACTAGGAAAATAGTGTAATACAGATAACACCTTTTTTCTAATGCGATTTCTATAAAACCTTTGGAAGACAGAAGTTAATAAAGATGATTACTGGGTGGCAAAGAACTGTCACTCTACTGAATTAAATTTTTTTCTCGAGGTTCACACTGGGTCAAAAACACTTGAAAGGTGCAAGCTAGTCTTCTAAAAATCGCTTTGCAATATGTGGTACCAATATTTATTATTTCTTCTGATTACCATCTGATAAAAGGTATCTCAGAGAGACCTTGAAATAACAAGTCAATATGGGCAATAGATTCATTGGCACGGTGATTCACTTTAGATGAGGTTAAATATTTTTCTAAATGCTATACAAAATCTTTTTACTGATTCAGAGCATGTTGCAATTACATCCAATAAACAGGTGGCCAGACTAGATGTTCCAGTTCCAAATGGTCACTTCTGTGAATTTCGGATTTACGTATGTAATTCCCTCAGGTTCTTGTCAAAAAATGAAGAATAAAATAAATAAATAAGAAAAAGAATAAGAAAAAAGGCTTACTTAAAGGATGGGTGGAAAGTAGGGTATGAATTTTGAGCATATGGGAAAGTCTGAAGAAATACTGGGAGACAAGGCATTGAAATCCATATTCATAAACTGCCAGTGGTCTTAGCTTCCTCAGATCAGCTTTTGCTGATTGTAAGTAGAATGTGAGATTATTTTTCATGATGGATTTTAACTTATTTTTTTAAAATATTCTTAATTTTTACTTTTTTCTTAGCTCCTGAAAAAGAAGAAAATTTAGTACCTCCTTTCTCTCTCTACACCAGAAGTTAATTCTTTTCAAACATAATCTTGTTAGCGTTCTTTGTTCATAAAGGGAAGTACAAGTTTAAGGAAAATAATGTTGCTACATGATTTCCTTGCTTGTAAAGTCAGCCGAGCACTTAATCCTCAACTTATATTAAGTGCATCCTTATTTTTTCACATTTTTTTTCTGAAAAAATTAAGGCAGTTTGTGTGCCACTTTCGTTTTGGAGCATGAGAGATTATATATGCCTTATAAACAATAGAAAACATCATCTACAAAAGCTCCTTCATCAACAAGTATGGAAATATGTTAGTAAATGCAATGCAATTTTAAACAATGGTACAAGGAAGAGGTGTATTTTCTAACATACTTGTCAGCTCAAGACAAAATTTAGCTAAAAACAGTCATCGTAAGCCTTTAAAATTATACTATAAATATCTCTAGTAAGCTATATGTATTGACTTGAATGACCTCAGATGGATTTCTCCAAGTCCTTCTATATTAATCACACTTACACCTAGATTATTATTGAACTGATGAAAACACATTGATTTAAATCCAGAACAACAATTGTAGCTAACATGAAAAATTTCTTATAAAAGTTAACTACCAAGTAATTCATGAATGCTTAAACTCAAAAGGCAGATATGTGCTGAACAAAAATGTTTTAGTGTTATGCAGTACTCAGTACATTTTAGCATGAACAGTTTGCATTTTAATGCATGCACTTATCTGATATGGTAGCCTGTTATTTATTGTAAGAAATTAATCCTACTCAGTCACAAATTTGAGATGGAAGCATAAAGAATAATTCTCATTATAAGCCCAGTTATCTCATTTCCTTAAATTTAAAATATCTGGAGTACTTTTTTTACATCCTTCTACCACATAAATTCTGTATTGGATTTCCTCTGCGTTTCAAAAGACTGCAGACCTCCTGGCAGGGAAGCTATAGTCAAACTTGGCAATGCTTCTTGCATCTGTACAAATACATCACTTAGTACGCAGGGATGATAAGCTGCAACTACACACAGTGATACAGATATCCTTCTACTGACAATTGATGCCAAAGTAAAGATTGAAAAGTTGTGACAGCATGTTCCTTGGTTTTTGATTTCGACCTTTTATTAAGGCCTTATATTTTATTAAGGAAATACAAAAAATAACCTCACAGAAGCCATATGAACACTAAAGAATGATTATACTGAATTTTAAATTTCCTTAAAGGAAAGAATTAAGACAGAGCAACACAATGTTTATTATAATTGGATGGTTCTCCACTTAGGCCTGTGGCTGAAACAGGAGCTATATATGCTTATTTTGTTATTAATTACTTTTTATTTTCATGGAAAAAAAGAATTCAGACATTATATTTTATGCATCTCAAGGGATTTATTTTCTGTGTTGGCACCATCTCTGGCGTTGTAACATTGGTGATATTTGAAAAGTGATGCATTATGAAGACCTACTGAAAGAGAAGACAAATATAATAGTTGTCCTCAGAAACTCAAGAAAAATATGCGTACACTGAAAAATTGACAGAAAGATGAGGAATAAAATGAACCTGTTATTTAAATGAGAAAATCATCAAGTAAGGTTCTAATTTAACAAAGCAATAGCGATATAAGGAGACATGAGAAATTCAAGAAATGAGTAAAGAAGTTTCATGTTTTCTTCATATTTTTATCTTTAAACAGTGGCATAGTTTCCAAATGAATTATGTGATGTCAGTTTGGTTTTGCAATTTAGTCAAGGTAAACCTGCAAATGGCTAAAGAAGAAAAAGTTTTTTAACTGTTTTCCAGAAGTCTAATAGACCTTCACCACCCTGATTGATAACTGGAAACTAAAGGCTTGCTGATATCTTTAGGAGAACAAGATTTTGGACTGGCAGGTACAAAACTACTTCACTTTTTCAGTCAAAGCAACCGCAAAACCAGATATGAAGAGGAAGAAAAAGAACTTGAAAGAGAATCCATCAGCAAATTCCAGATATCAGATACAAAATTAAATTGATACTTAGTTTGCATATAAATAAAGAAAAGGATGCTGATCAAGGAAAAGACAAAATAGTTTAGGAGAAGGAGACTAGGGGAATGATCCTGTACAGTATAGCTCAAAAATCCAAATAGTGTGGAGAGAGGAGAATAGAGTGAGAATCCTCCATCCTAGACCTCTGAAAGGACTAGGATGGCTAGGATGGCTGGGGATGTTAAGGATAACAGGAAGGGATTCTATAGGTACATAGTGAAAAAAAACCAGACTAGGGACAACGTAGGCCCTCTCCAGAAGCTGTCGGGAGGCCTGCCTACCCTGGATTTGGAGAAGGCTGAGCTTCTTCATGACTTCTTTGCCTCGGTCTTCACTGACAAAGGCTCTCACCACATCACGCAAGTCTTGGAAGACAGACGCAGGGACTGTGAGAATGAAGACCCTAGGCCCACTGTAGGAGAGGATCTGGTTCGAGACCTTCTTAAAAACCTAAATGTACACAAGTCCATGGGACAAGACGAAATCCATCCATGGGTCCTGAAGGAGCTGGCAAATGAAGTCGCTAAGCCACTGTCCATCATATTTGAAAAATCATGGCAGTCAGGTGAAGTTCCCGACGCCTGGAAAAAGGGTAATATAATCCCCATTTTCAAGAAGGGCAAAACGGATGACCCAGGGAATTACAGACTAGTCAGTCTCACCTCTGTGCCTGGCAAAATCTTGGAGCAGATTTTCCTGGAATAAATGCTAAGGCACATGAAAAACAAGGAGGTGGTTGGTGACAGCCAGCATGGCTTCACGAAGGGGAAATCCTGACTGACCAATTGGGTGGCCTTCTATGATGGGGCTACGAAACTGATGGACAGGGGCAGAGCAGTGGATGTCATCGACCTGGACTTGTGCAAAATGTTTGACACTGTCCCACACGACATCCTTGTCTCTAAATTGGAGAGACATCAATTTGATGGGTGGACCACTCGGTGGATAAAGAACTGGCTGGATGGTCACACACAAAGAGTTGTGGTCAATGGCTCAATGTCCGGCTGGAGACCGGTAACAAGTGGTATCCCTCAGGGATCGGTGTTGGGACCAGTCTTGTTCAACATCTTTGTCAGTGACATGGACAGTAGGATTGAGTGCGCCCTCAGCAAGTTTGCTGATGACACCAAGCTGTGTGGTTCGGTTGACACGCCGGAGGGAAGGGATGCCGTCCAGAAGGACCTCAACACGCTTGTGAGGTGGGCTGATGCCAACCTTATCAGGTTTAGCCATGCCAAGTACAAATTTGTACACCTGGGTCGGAGCAATCCCAGGCACAGCTACAGGTTGGGCAAAGAAGAGATTCAGAGCAGCCCTGTGGAGAAGGACTTGGGAGTGTTGGTCAATGAGAAAATGAACATGAGCCAGCTTCAGTGTGCACTCGCAGCCCAGAAAGCCAACCGTATCCTGGGCTGCATCAAGAGAAGCGTGACCAGCAGGTCAAAGGAGATGATCCTGCCCCTCTACTCTGCTCTCGTGAGACCTCACTTGGAGTATTGTGTGCAGTTCTGGTGTCCTCAACATAAAAAGGACATGGAACTATTGCAACAAGTCCAGAGGAAGGCCACGAGGATGATGAGGGGACTGGAGCACCTCCCCTATGAAGATAGGCTGAGAAAGTTGGGGCTGTTGAGCCTGGAGAAGAGAAGGCTGCATGGAGATCTCATAGCAGCCTTCCACTATCTGAAAGGGGGCTATAGGGATGCTGGGGAGGGACTATTCATCAGCGACTGTAGTGACAGGACCAGGAGTAACGAGTTCAAACTTAAACAGGGGAAGTTTAGATTGGATCTAAGGAAGAAATTCTTTCCTGAGAGGGTGGTGAGGCACTGGAATGTGTTGCCCAGGGAAGTTGTGAATGCTCCACGCCTAGCAGTGTTCAAGGCCAGGTTGGATGAGGCCTTGGGTGGCCTGGTTTAGTGTGAGGTGTCCCTGCCCATGGCAGGGGGATTGGAACTAGATGATCTTAAGGTCCTTTCCAACCCTAACTATTCTATGATTCTATGACAGACAAAGAAAATCTCCTATCCAGTAGCAAAACTTCTTCAGCAAGTCTAACAAGTATGGAATACTCTCTTTACTGCTCATTTCCAAAAGCATATATGTATATGTGTAAATTAGGCTTCTAGAGGCCAATAAATGTAATTTCAGCAATATATAAACATTTAGAATAAATTGCTGAAAGAACGAATAATTAAAAACGTTAGTTGCATAAAAAATGAGATAAAACCAGTATTAGTTTAACAAAAGTCAAAGCAATTTAATATGTTCTCTGATAACTTATTTTTTAAACAAAAAAATTGAATTCTCCCTTGTTTTAAACAGCAGCAAAGCATTTATACTGATGATTCTAGAGAAAGTCTATTGCTTAAGGAAGACAGAAAGAGAAATGTGAAGAGATAACTAATGAGAAAATTGTCATCGAAAGTACTGAAAATGGGCACATCTGGTACAGGGTGGTTACTGTGTTATGTTGCTGGGACATATAGTGGTGGTTTTTATTAATAGCCTTGGCATAAAAATTAACTCATAAATATTTTGTATGCCAAAATTGCAACAGAAGATTCCCATTTGTTGATCATTCATTTATAAAACAAGCAGGTTCTACCATGTCATAGTAGACTAGAAGAATCTTGTAGAGAATATTATAAAAATAATAACGAAAAAAAAAGGCAGACTGTATTTCATGAGGACAGAGGAATGTGACCAAAATTATGAATCATAAATCAAGATTTCCATTTTTTTATACAATATTTTTTTTCGCAGACTGCTTGAGACATGCAAAATGAATGAAATATGTAAACTAAAGCTCCAAATGAGAATAGATCCCTCACAATAATTCATTGCACTGTCATATCTAGGAAATTCTGGTTAGTAAAAAAATTTTTGCACATGAGCAATCTTCTACAGTAAATGAATGCACCTATTAGTTTTCAGCTATTCCTTTTGCAACAAAAAAAATCTCTTCCTTGGTTGTTCCTGCTGTTTTTAGAAATGGATTCCTTAAGGAAGGTCAGACCTTCAAGAACAGAAACCTTTCAAAGCAGGCCATGTATGAGACAACCTTGTCAATTCTTCTTAAGAGGATTTTGGCTCCACAAATGTGTAAGAGATTTTGCAAAGGCAATGAAACATGTTAGAATTTACCTCAAATCTTCTCTTCAGCATTTTTTTTTCTCTCATTGTAGCAGATTAGCTGCTACACTTTTCCTGTGTAACTCCTTCCAGTGACAAACTCCACCTGGAAAAATGTTCTCAGTATTTCCCTGGATATTCACAGTGCCCTTGTTTGAAGATATTTGACTTCATGATACTGAGGAATTCCAATATCACGTACCAGATATAGCCATGAGATTTACCTATACCATAAGAAACAAAATATTCTGTCTTTTCTTTATGATGAGTCAGAGTATAATGATTGTTCTTCTTGTTTACCTTTTTCTCAAGAACAAAGAAACTCATCTTTTCTGACTCCCTCATCATTCCTTTTTCCTGTCAAATGTGTTTACTTATTCTCTATTTTTTTTGTTATTTTATTGCCCTTGAAATACATTTTATATGATTTAACTGCAATTCCATTATAGTTTAGGCAATATAAAGTTTCTGTGTTGACTTCTAAAAGGATGGTTCTTAGTTATTTGCATGGTGATAATTCTTGGTTTATATTATCTTTTCCCTCAGATATTTAGTTACAGCATATAAACATGAACACAGTGTTTTATGGTGCATGATCATCACTGGATGAATTTGTTACATGACACCTTGTTGAAACAAAAATCAGAAAACTTTCTTTTCCTTGTTTGTTTGTTAAACTATCAGATTAATTATTTTAAATTTCATTCAAAGTGGGAAAGGCATTCTGCACTGTCCACATGGTCCTGAATATAATGTGTGTTCACCATGAATTTAAGAGAAAAATCACTCTTTCCAAAAAGTAATTCAGAAGCTGTATGTGATTTCAGTAGAAAAGATTTCTGTGTACTAATAGAAGTCTTTGTACATCTAATATCATGTATATAACAATGGGATCCACATGGGATAATGACAACAGGAAGAGGGAAGCTTTGAACTGAAGAACAGGCAAAAAAAGGATTGGTGCTTCTTAAAATGTAAAAATCACCAAAAACAAGCTTAAGTCACAAAAACTGAATATACTGTTCCTCAATTTTTAGAATTATAGCTAAGCCCTCTGATGAAAGATAAGATTAGACATACTAATAAAGAACTGTTCTGAAGTAACATTTTCAGTGTGATCAGCTTCCACATAAACTACAGAGCAAAATATCAGTAGCTTTGTAGAAGCTGCTAAGTTACAAATAAAATGTGGGAAGAAAAAGCAGATGATGTGGTTATCACTTTAAAAAAAAGAAAATCCTGCTCCTAGTAAGAGCATCTAATTTAAAAACAAAAATCCAAAATCCTACCAAGACAGTTGTCCTGGGTTCAGCAGCAGCAGTCACTTTTTCTCCTTCTTAGTAGCTGGTGCAGCGCTGTGGTTTTGACTTTCGGCCTGGGAATAATACTGATAAAGCCAATGTTTTCAGTTGCTGGTCAGAATGTTTACCCTGACCAAGGACTTTGTGAGTCTCGTGCTCTGCCAGGGAGGAGGGGAAGCCAGGAGGGAGCAGGGACAGGACACCTGGCCCAAACTAGCCAAAGAGGTATTCCATACCACAGCACGTCATGCCCGGGGATGTAACTGGGAGTTTCCTGGAAGGGCATGTTCTCTCTGCTCTGTCGGTATCGGTCGGCAGGTGGTGAGGTGTTGTATTCTCTTCCCTTGTTATTTCCTTTATCATTATTATTATTGGTGGTAGCAGTAGTGATTTGTGTTATATTTTAGTTACTAAACTGTTCTTATCTCAACCCAGCTGGGAGTTACATTCTTTTGATTCTCCTTCCCATCCCTCCGGGAGTGGGGGGAAGAAAAGGAGGGGAGTGAGGGAGCGAGACTGCATGGCTGACAGAGTTTAAACCACGACAACAGTGAACAGTAAACTAAGGCAAGGAATTGTGGGAGTTATGGCACTTGGCATCTCAAAAATAAGTGTCCTACATATGGCAACCTCTACAGATCTGCAACACAGACAGGCATGCTGCAAAATTGTTTAAAGGAAAGTGTATAAAATCACAAAAGTTTAAGCTGAATTTGTAATTATAGCAACAGGGGAGACACCTATGCAAACTATCCCCACTGCCAACAGTGGATATAAAAAGATAAAGTTTATTACAGGTAAACTTCAGA
This sequence comes from Psittacula echo, assembly GCF_963264785.1. Taxonomy (NCBI): domain Eukaryota; kingdom Metazoa; phylum Chordata; class Aves; order Psittaciformes; family Psittacidae; genus Psittacula; species Psittacula echo. Next base: position 133,519,715 of record NC_137737.1, on the reverse strand, counting down.
TACAAAACCAGTGTTCCTGTTGGAAGATGTCTACCATAATACTCAGATATAAATCTAGGAAGGGACTGAAGAACAACCAGAACTACTATCAGTATTAATCTTAATTTATCTTTAGAATAGTCAGCTTAGGGATATGGTAAAAACCTAATTATCTGGAACTGGACAAAGTTCTAGACAGTATAACATAGAGGAAAATGACTGTGCTGACATAAGGGAGAAATGAATCATCTAATACATATTTCAGTCTTAATTTTCCATTTCTAACCCCTGTGATTTTATGCCTCCCAGAGAGTGGAACTCTTTTTTCTTTCCTTTGTAGTACAACCTTTGGAGTGAAATTCTGTAAAACTGTAAATTCTGTAAATTGTGTAATTCTGTAAATTCTGAATTCTGTAAATTCTGTAAATTCTATTTCTATTAGAAAAGAACCAGAAACAATTTCTATTTTTCTATCAGTAAAGGTCTCTGCTGTGGTTATTATTTTTCAGACGCATGTCACAACCACTGTCCGAAAGACCAAGGCAGCTGGGAACAAGGTGGAATTGTGCTGCCTATGTAAGCTTTTGGTAGGACTGTGACTTCTGATTTTCCCTGTATATATATAGGGAAATATTCATATAGGGAAATATACATATAGGAAAAAGGGAAGACTAATGTAAAGGAGACTCCAGAATTCCAGCTGTAGCAGTTGTGGAATAAGTGAAAGTCAAGAGCTGACAACAGTTGTTCTGGAGTGAGGAGTTTAGAGAAGGGGCTGCTTGAGACAGGGTTAAAATGTCTAACTCTGTGGACATTTTGAAAAGTTCTGTCGTCCTACAGGGACTATTATTGATGCCACTATAGAATCATAGAATCAGAGAAGAGTTAGGGTTGGAAAGGACCTTAAGATCATCTCGTTCCAACCCCCTGCCATGGGCAAGGACACCTCACACTAAACCATGTCACCCAAGGCTCTGTCCAACTTGGCCTTGAACACTGCCAAGGGTGAAGCATTCACCACTTCTTTGGGCAATCTGCTCCAGTGACTCACCACCCTCACAGCAAAGAACTTCTTCCTTGTATCTAACTGATACTTCCCCTGCTGAAGTTTAAACCCATTACCCTTTGTCTTATCACTAGAGTCACTGATTATTGTTTGAGAAATGCTAAAGAGAACCTGGAAATCTGGGAATTTTTGCCCCAGAATTTTATCATACATTTGAGAACTTCCTTTAAAAATTAAAAGGTAAATATCTTACATATCTTCTGCATGGTGGACTTGATAACTTTTTTATATTATATAGTATTCATTACCCCATTGTAAATCAAGAATAGTTTGGTTTTGGGTAATGACATCTAAAATGCAAGGAAACCGCAATGACAAAACATCTAGAACTAGATGTTTTGTCTAGAACTAGGGGCTAGAACTGGATGATCTTAAGGTCCTTTCCAACCCTAACTATTCTATGATTCTATGATTCTACTTTTATCTAAATGTATTATCGTACTGGTGCAAAATTGGAATTTTCAATGCAGAGTACCTTTTCTTAATAATCTCTCTTAGTATCTATCATTTTCTCTTGCTTATCCACAATATATTGAATTGTTCTTCTTGTATTTGCATCACAAATGCTCTCTATCCTTTCACATTAAACCCTCCCTCTCAAATATATTATGCAGTGCTATTGATGCTCTAAACATTTAGTATTTCTATTCAGGTTGTCTGAGTTTATTCTGCAAAGGATTAGGAGCAGAAATGCTGCCTCAGTCTACGGAGCTGCTATCAAATCTCCTTAGAGATTAAAAGTACCTAAAGGACTGGACTAAAACCTTCCCAAACTACAGTGTGGCCTTCTTGGAATAAACAAAATTGGTGTCAACTATGTGTGGAGTGGAAAAAATTTCAAACTCGCCATCTGAGTCAGTGATGCACAGAAATGCACAGATAGACCAAGTGGATGTCTCATGAACTTGAATGACACTGAAACATGTGCTGCAGGGTCCTTGTTACAGATTAATAACTGTCTCACCAGCCTTACTACCCAATTTTACAAAGACGTTCATTTCCCACCGTGCGGCACCCTACATGAGGGAAAATAAGGAATGCTTATTCTTTTCAAATTTAAGCAATCAATAAACAAAATATGGAAAGATGCTTTGGGAATAGCCCTTTAATCATTCTTTTTCTGGACCCATGATTTGTTAATTGTCTATGCAGTGATATGGCTGCAGTTAGAAGAAATATAAAAAATATCTCTGCTGATCTGATAAAATGAGAGATGAAAAGTTATGGACTAGAACCCTTTCAGGATTAGAGAATATTGAACCTGGGTTTCTCACAATGTCAATAAGTACCTTTATGCAGAAGTACCCTTGATGACACAGTATTCTTCTGAGATGTTAAATAACAATAACAATGAAAGTACAAGATATGTAGCACCCATAGCTGTTAAGTATTTATATTCTGTATATGTATCTGTTGCACCAAGTGCCTGTAGTCTCCACCTAATTATGGAATCCAAATTAGATTCTGATGGGACACAAGCAGTGAGTATATGTATATATACTATATATATATATATATATATATATTACTGGCTGAAGGACAGAAGCCAGAGAGTTGTGGTCAATGGGGTGGAGTCTAGTTGGAGGCCTGTATCTAGTGGGGTGCCTCAGGGGTCAGTGCTGGGGCCAGTATTATTCAATATCTTCATCAATGACCTGGATGAGGGAATTGAGTGTACTATCAGCAAGTTTGCTGATGATACTAAGCTGGGAGGAGTGGCTGACACGCCAGAAGGCTGTGCTGCCATCCAGCGAGACCTGGACAGGCTGGAGAGTTGGGCAGGGAGAAATGGGATGAAATATAACAAGGGGAAGTGTAGAGTGTTACATTTGGGTAGGAACAACCCCAGGTTCCAGTACAGGTTGGGGAATAACCTATTAGAGAGCAGTGTAGGGGAAAGGGACCTGGGGGTCCTGGTTGATAGGAGGATGACCATGAGCCAACACTGTGCCCTTGTGGCCAAGAAGACCAATGGCATCCTGGGGTGTATTAGAAGGGGGGTGGTCAGTAGGTCGAGAGAGGTCCTCCTTCCCCTCTACTCTGCCCTGGTGAGACCACATCTGGAATATTGTGTCCAGTTCTGGGCCCCTCAGTTCAAGAAGGACAGGGACCTGCTGGAGAGAGTCCAACGCAGCGTGACTAAGATGATTAAGGGAGTGGAGCATCTCCCTTATGAGGAAAGGCTGAGGGAGCTGGGTCTCTATAGCTTGGAGAAGAGGAGACTGAGGGGTGACCGTATTAGTGTATATAAATATATAAAGGGGGAGTGTCACGAGGATGGAGCCAGGCTCTTCTCAGTGGCAAACAATGATAGGACAAGGGGTAATGGGTACAAACTGGAACACAAGAGGTTGCACTTAAACTTGAGAAGAAACTTCTTCTCAGTGAGGGTGACGGAACACTGGAACAGGCTGCCCAGGGGGGTTGTGGAGTCTCCTTCTCTGGAGACATTCGAAACTCGCCTGGACGCCTTCCTGTGTAACCTCATCTAGGTGTTCCTGCTCTGGCAGGGGGATTGGACTAGATGATCTTTTGAGGTCCCTTCCAATTCCTAATGTTCTGTGATTCTGTGATTCTGTGATATGTATGGACAAAAGCAAAAATCTAGACACACAGAATATTTTCAATTAAGACAACTAAATGTAGACCCTTCTGGTTCTGAGAACAGCTGAGCAGAGAATTTAATAACCATAAGTTTTGATTTAGGCCTCTCAGTACTGCCTGTGATGCTTTATTGGTCCCAGCCTGAAGTGTAGCCTTTCAGGAGGCCCTTTTTCTGGAATATCATGCTAAAATCAGCACTGTATGCTACCATGCCATGTGCCAGACTGAAACATGATATGGTGCAATTTTAGATATATTAAATTTATTGAAACAACATGGAAAAGGGTATACGAGATATAAACAGAAGGTATAAATATGAGAAAATAAGGTATGTGTGTCCTCTAGGGGGTACAGATATGTTCCATTTTATTTACCTTTACATATCTAAAATTATATGACTATATTTTAATTTATCCTGGTTTCCTTTGTAGTAGTTGAGAGCAATCAAGACGTCCAGAAGGCCCATCTTAGCTCATGTTAGATATAATATTTATGATAAAATGAATCACGCTCTGCAAGTGTCTTTTTCTTGCCTGTGAATTGAAGTGTATTACCATCTCAGATTTAAGCAATTCAAAGTTAAATATCTCTATTTGGGAAGAATAATCCAACCCTATGTGACAACCTGTGACAACCAAATAAGCAAAATCAAAAAAAAAAGGCATTTATTAATTGCTAAAAAAAAAATCTTCCAGATGTTACCAAACCAGTTCAGGAAAAAGAAAAAAAAAAAAAAAAAGCCAGAAAACCTTAGTTTCAAATAGTTCACACAATTTATTTTCAAGCATATGCACATTGTTTTTTGGTTGATGCTTTTTTTAATTTTTTTTTTTTGCTGCCTACAGTAACAGAAAATCTATTTCTGTTGTATCAGTGTGGAACAGCAGTGTCATCTGAAATCTAGTGACCTTTTAGATACAGGTATTAGCACAGAGGTTGCCTGCCTGCTCCCCACACACGCACTTTTTCTCCCCTGAACATTTGCATGACTGTGTAGCTTATGTGAAAACATTAAGTACAGCTGCGTTTTCTGTTGTGTTTCATTTTTAACTATGACTTGTATAATTAACAAAGATTCTGATTTTCTGTTTTGTAGCATTTTCTTAGTTCTCTTCTGCATTCCACTGCAGAAATGTTTAGAATACTCATGGTATCCAGAAAATGGTAACGAAAGAGGAAATGGAGAACGTTAATGGATATTGTTTCCAAGGAAACAAAGCATCAGAGAATATAAGAAAGCCAAGAGAGATGTAATTTCTTTTCCCCAAGAAAACAGGAGAATAGAGGAAATGGAGAAGCTAATGAATAAATTACTTAGGCAAACAACCAGCCACTTAAAAAAATATTTTATCTAAGTTCTTGCAATTCTGTCACATAGATGGTTTTGCCTCATTTTCATCCACTGCTTCATATTGTGAAAATAGAAATGGCATTCACTTATGATATCGTATTGACCAACACATATTTTAGTCAAGATATTATCCATGGATATATTCTTTAATTCTTGAAACTAAATCCTTACCAAATAGGAACGAGTTCCAGTATATTTAAATGGAGAAAGGAGGACAGAAAAAAAGAAAAAAAAAAGGAGGAAAAAAAGAAAAAAAGAAATGTGTATTAGAGCTTTCAGATATCCCTGGATTCAAATGGAAGTTGAAAAAATTTATTCAGCCTAGATAGAATCATAGAATCATAGAATAGTTAGGGTTGGAAAAGACCTTGAGATCATCTAGATAAACAGCTTCAAATTCAAGATTGCAGGCTCCAACGTTTTATTATCAAATAGAGATCATATTATGTCATCATATTACTCAGAGGTTTAGGTTTATCAGTTTCAGCAATCAGGTTGCTAGTTATTGAGCCAACAGCCAGGTGTAACATTAGGGACCCGCGCTGGCTTGAGATGCACAGTGAGGATGACGATCTGCTTCCAGTCCCAAAGAAGGAAGAAGGGACTGACATGAACAGTAAGATGCCAGTGAAAGAAACGAGAAAAGGACTGGATTTAACAGCGCAAGCCAAGGTGGAGGTACATAAGAAACTCTATAGTGAAAAAAGAGGAGTAACAGTAGGCATGTCTAGGCTGCACACTCACTTTTCATGTGTAGTTGCAAATGCCTTGACTTAAAACTAGTCTGAAGTGACTGACTGAGCAACAGATTAGATTTGACCTTTATAACTATAACTGAAATTTTGTTAGAAAGTGACAGTGTTTTCTACAGCCAATCTAAGGTTGGCTGAACAGTAATTTACCAAGTTTTTCTATCACACTACAAAAGCAACTGAACTGTACTACTTGGAGGGAGTTTAAGTCAGAAACAAGCCAACTTGGCACAGATCCAATACAGACTACTGCAGACGCTCAGCTTGGGAGCAGAGTTCATCCCTTAAGAAATTTGTTTATTGCATTCGTCACATGACAGAGAGGATTAGTATGTGGTACAGTGCTGCTGGCAAACTCTGAACTGCAGGGAAGACGGCGGAAGGCTTCAGAGCTGTGTGATGACACTGGAATGACAAATGGGAGCTCTTGGAGCATTTTTATTCTCAGAAAAGAAATTCTGTGAAAAAGAAAACTATGATGGAGGCTCTCTGATATCATGAACTAAAAGTATCACATGAAAATGTGAAGAATCCAGTTATAGTGAGACAAAGAACTGTGACTATCTCCAAGAGGCCTCCATGTTAACATTTTAAAGGTGCACTTTTGAAGCCAATCCTCCAATTGGCCACATCTACTGCACTTTCATTCACATTGCTCTGAGGGGTAGATTATCTGTATGTTAACAGCAGAAGACAACATTCTCTGTCCTTTTTCACCACTGCAAGAAAAGAATACACTCTAACAACTATTTTCTCATTTATACCGTGCATGTTAGAATAAGGTTACTGAACAGCAAGTTGCCATTTGTTCATAATGTTATAGAATAGAAGCTGTTAACTAGAATTCTTTGCCTAAATAATTTTAAAATTACCAGAGCTAGTTCACTTTGCCGGTCTTGGATTCATGGAAATGAATCTCCCCAGGTCACTGGGTGTTACAATGGAAAAGTTTTAATCATCTCTTTCATTGTAAATGCAGTGCAAATACAATATAGAAGAAATACATGTTTCAGAATCTGCTAGAGAACATTTGGATGCTTAAGTCTTGCTTGTTTATAATATCTATGTGTGTGTAATATAGCACAACTAAAAAAAAAGAAAACAGGACAAAACAGAAAAGGTAAACATTTTATATTATTACCAAAGCATGTACTTAACAATGACTTTTACATACTTTCCTTAACATATTCATTTCAGTGGATATAGTTATCTTAACTCGGTATAAAACTTTCTCTGAGAAAGTATGTTGAGTTTTTGGGAAACCATTTGAAAACCATTCAAAGCGTTGAACTCTGAATGGTTGAAACAATGAAAAGGTGAATGCACATTGTTTTATGAAGAATGTTAGATATTGAGAAATTCCATAGAGTCAGTATGCATGCTCCAGAAGTTTTATATTAGGAAATGGTCTAATGATCTACCTTCATTGGAACTTTTTCAGTTTCTCAAAATGCATAGAATTTATTATGCTTATATATGTCATAAGTGCAAAAGTAGAGATAACATTGCCCTTATGTAAGTAGATTATATGCTATGAAGACTTGGAAAGAAGATGATTATGCTAAAGGCGACTTTCAAATTAGAATTTAATTACTAAAAAAAGTTTTCGTGAATTTATTTCCATAAAACAAAGACATAGAATCATAGAATAGGTAGGGTTGGAAAGGACCTTAAGATCATCTAGTTCCAACCCCCCTGCCATGGGCAGGGACACCCCACACTAAACCATGTCACCCAAGGCCTCATCCAACTTGGCCTTGAACACTGCCATATTGAAATTGATTAAAGCCAAAATTGAGAATCATTTAAATAATAAGGTAAATGGCTGAGGGTATTAGAAAAAAATAATTTTATTTAAAAAAAATAAAAAGCAAAAGTGGTTTCTCCAAAATGTCCTGCAAAGCATTGTTTTTTCTCTCCCCTGTCTTTTTAACCATGTAGCAAGCCTTTTTTTCCATCCGAATTAACTTTATTTCATCAGTCCTGTCATATTTTTTCTCACAATATCAAAATATTGTCTTTTCAGATAATCTCAACTACCTGGTTAGTCACCTGACTAAAATATCCATATCTTCTTTTTCTCATCACTTTTGATTAGCAAGTTCTTAAATAGAAGTCTGTGGAAAGTCAGTTAAAAAAAATAATTGGTGAGTATCCAAAATAGTTACAAGTTATTTAGGATGATACTAGAGCATCCACTTAACTGGTTTTTCATATTTAAACAAGAATACAAAATCTGACTTATCAAGCTTGATAGACATAATCATATACTTTGGTATTATTCCTGAAATTGAATATTTGACTTAATTCTCTAATAAGAAGTTATTTTTTTGTATCACATCTATTTCCAAAGGCTGCCATAGAGGACTGGAAAGCATGCAGACTCACATTCCAGGATGGCTTGTTCAACCTCAAAGGTGCAACAAGTGAAATTAAAAAGGCAGTGGGTTATATAAAAGTCACAGATTTGCATTTTAGAGTATACTGCTTGCCCTACGCTGTCATGGAAGTGTGTGAGACGGCTACTGAAAATACAAGAAAGCACTGTGAGTATCGCTGAGTGTTCCATGGAAAGAAATATTTGCTGCTCAGTGCTTTACCTGATGTCTTAACCTTTCTTTTTCATTGTAAGCATTTTTTGTTTTGAGGGGAAAAGTTAAGAGGAAAAGAGCACTGGTGGAGCAGTGCTGGTTCTTGCTGCCAGTGGGCATTCAGCGGATTTGGGCTAGCATATTTGAAGTGGGTGGATTTCATAAGAATAACTGGATCAGAATTCAGGTTTACACAAATATTCAAAGTTAAATTGCTTAAATCTACACATCTAAATAAAGATTTTTGAAAAAAAAAAACAAAAACAAAAAACAACCCAAACCCAACTCCCTCCCTCCAAAAAAGCAAACAAAAAACCCCCCCGATTTATTTATTTTAAAATGTCTGTTTGAAAGCTGTACTTAAACCTCATAATTAACAATCACTAGATAAAACGAAGATAATGGACATATACAGGTCTAGGCTTTTAGTGGTTAAACCAGCTGCTAAAATAAGCAAATACAGAAATAAAGCTTAGTGATTTTTTTTGAAACCCATGCACTGCTATGCAGGATATTCTGTTCTAAATTCACCAGCAGAGAATTCTGTTCAAACTCAGTGGAACAGTTCTAAATGTTCTTTCTGAAGAACTGCAATGCCAACAAAAAAATGCATAAAACATGCCAAAACAAACATTACATGAGGTTAATCCTTTTCAATGGATTAACAAAATTATTGAAATTGGAAGAGTTTCAGATTAAGGCTTTATAAATCCCAGAAAAACAATGCAGTTCAATAACTGGACTTCATCTTCACATTCAACAGTTTCCTGGTCAGCCTTAGCAAATCAATTTCATAAGTCTTTTGCCGAAAGAGAGGCTCATCTATTTAAGCAGTTTAAATAGAAATCAGTGTTTCACTTCTAATACCTTGCTTCATTCAAGTATTGACAAGAAGAGTGAATTTACAATATCCAGTGGTGAATTTCTAGAAATACTCGGCTTTTCCTGCAGTGTCATACTTAAATGAACATTTACTGAAAGTAAATGGGTATCTTTCAATCAGGACTAATGTTTACTAGAGCCATAAATGGTTACCTGAGTTTCTAATAGAAAATAGTTTTATTTCTGTGAAAAATATGGTAAGGTTCCAAAATATTTGTAGAACATACCTAAGTTTTCTACATTTAATCAGGAATAAAAGAAGTAGAAATAAGTGCTATCTATACATTGGCCATTTTTATCAATAATTATTTCCTTTTAGTTTTGAAACTATTTAAATACATTCTTAAATATTCTGTTTACATACTACTGTGATTATTTTCTGTAATGAGATACAATGGACATACACTGTAATCCTTGCAGATGCTTACATGGCAAATGGTTTATTTATCATTAGATATTTCAATGCTGGAAATACTATTTCAACTTTTACTGGTTTTACAAGTTTGAGATTGGTCAAAATCTCAACTCCCAAACAATGTGTTCATGACAGTGATATGTTCACTTCATCTCTTCTTTGGATGTCTGCGTTGATCTGATTTTAATTTCCCACCCCCTCTATCTCTCCACAAATGCTATAGATACTTGTTGATTGTTAAGAAAACATTGTTTCAGACTGCAGTTTTATGGCAAACCCAAGTAAAATTATAATAATTAAGAACCATTAAAGTCCCCTTCCCAATGTATAATTTTTCAGTTGATTTGAGGTATGGCAAATTAGGACCTTTCACTGATTTCAGTGTGACTCAAAATGCACCATGATTTGAATTAAATTAACCAACCGACATAAGACTATTTTGTACTTCTCTGAATTTATCCTGTGTTGTGTGATGTTCCTTGTAATTAATACTGTATTGTCTTTTGTAGGGATTGGTGCACGGACGGGAGGTTGCCAGGAGGAACAGGAACCAGCTGACCCTGGGGAGGTGCTTAGGCGGCAAATATAAGGAATTGTAACTGCACAATAAATCGTTGATGACCCGCATTCCGTGAATGCTCTATGTCTCAGCCCTAGTTCGGAAGGAACTAGTGCTTCCATCCCTCACCACACGAGTAGCGAGAAACTACAAGTGGTGACACCAACGTGATAGCGATGGATGTGAGCCACGTGGTACAGGTACTGGAGACCCTCGCGCAGCAAGCTGGGTTGCCGAAGGCGATACACTCGGGGCCAGCGGGCCACTGCATCCAATGGTTGCGAGGCCGGGGGGCAGTGGAGGCCCCCGTGGACGTATTAGATACCTCCCGATGGGGATGGATCTGCCAAGAGCTTTTGGAAGCGGTCTTGGCTGGGGAAAAGAAAGCAGGAGATCTAGGGGAGACGTGGGTGCCATCGAGAAAGTTTTCTCCAGGAGAGGAGCTGCTGGAGCGGCTGCAGGACACGGAGGCGCTGCGAGTGGAGGAGCCGCGGGTGCAGACCTTTGCGCGGGAGCTGTGGAGGAAGGTGCCCCAGGAGACACGGCCGGAGCCCCCGGGCCGTGCGGCAGAGCGGGCAGCGCTGAAGCTGCAGCGCGACTGCCAGAAACCGCGGCCGCGGCAACAGCAACAACGGCAGCCGCAGGAAACCGGGAAGTGAAGCGTTGTGAGCCCTGGCAACACCCCCCTTTGTGCGACAGGGCAGGGGAAAGGGGGGTTCCCCACGAGCGACAACAACTCTCAAAGCCTACCCTGGGGGAATCCTCCCTACTAACAACATTGTCTTTATTCTTGGCTACCAGGCCAGAGTGTTCAGTTTGTTTTTGATTTTCTAGGAAAAAAAAAAAAAAACCAACAAAAAAACCAAACAGAAAACCACGGCAATTTAATGTACCCTTATAGCCTTTTGAACACATTATATGAGTACTGTGGCAGGCTGTGGACTTGGGAAACCATATACAACTCATTTGATAGTCTCTCTGTGATCCACAAGTACTAGAAGATGGCAAATATATATCCATGTATATCCATGTTTCTATTAGCCCTTGGAGATTTTTTATGGATATTGCTGACCACTTCTTCCGATGTAGGCTGGCCACCTGCATCGGAATGAGTGTGCATTTTGGTCAGTGTAAAAAGCCAAGGCTCATGCGATGTGGGGGAGGCAGAGCCTCTGCGGGGACGCCCGCAAAAGTTGAGCCTGCCACCTCACACTGCAATGATGCTTCTTGGAGCTGGTTTCTTGATTGTCTTCACAGGGTCCTTACTCCACGTTCTGTATGAGGGACCGTATAGTGGGAATAATGATTGTCTGGGTTTTGTGTTTCAAATATTGTAATTGTATGGAGTTTGCTTGTGGGATCCCATGCGTGTGTGTGTGTTGAGGGCGGACAGTGTTCTGTATATTTTTAGTTGTTGGATTTGTGTAAAAGTTTTAATGGGTAGCAGATTAACATTTTGGGCAAGAAAGGGTTAATGCAAAGTGCTGTTGCTGGCAGGTATTTATGGCTGCTGATAAGCAGGCAGGCAGCTGTAGCTTAGCATTCCTTTCCCATCAGAATGCCTTTGAATCACTCTAACCCAGCTCCTTCTCAGGAGCTGATAGCGTGGGAGAGGGGGTATGTTTGTGTCCTCCTACCTACAGGTCCATGGCAGCTGCCTGCAAAGTTTGCAAAGCCTTGCCATGAGCTGTACAGACAAGTGGAGGAACCCAATGCCTCAGCTATAGGAGCTGACAGTGAATACCCCGAGCAGAATGAGATAGAGGAAGAGAAAAATGAATGATTGCAGTACATCACTTGGGGGCAGCTGAAAAGTAACAACTTGAATATGTGTGCTTGTAACGTAGCTATTATTAGAGGCTGTGATTTTGTGTATAAAACCACCTGTATTTACTAGCCAGTTGCTAATGAGAAACTATACCTTGTATTGTGTGGATTTGTTACTTGTAAAAGAGATGTTAGAGCATGGAAATTTGCAGCAGCTGCTAGAAAATGCTAAAGCAAAAGCTAGAAAGATTCTAATACAATGGTAATGTTATAAAGCAGGTAATGGAACAAATTAAGATGGTGGGAGAACTCCACTGGTAAGAAAATTCTTTGGCTGGTTTCTTGCTGCCATCAGCATCTTCGACATGCTGCTGTAACCTGTAATAGTTACTCTGGTAATGTAAATCTGTGTGTGCTTTGCCACAGTAGCAACTTGTTACTGGATGAAGCAGGTGAAACTCTGTATTGACAACGAGGTACAAGAACTGAGGTTGACCAAATGCCTGCTGCCACAGTCAAGGGCAAGACTGGGTTGGCCTCTGTGTTTGCCACCAAGAAGAACCTTTAGCTCCGCTGTTGGCTGCAGCCCAGCAGGCGTGGAGCGGTGGGGACACATGCCATGCCAGACCTTGATGTGAGGGTATGGCCTCCCCTGTTATCAGAGAGCCATCCAGGAGAAAAAGAGCAGACCCAGCAGCCTGTGATTGACCTATGTTGAAGAAATATGGAAACATGCTAAGATCTTACACATGGTATATGAGGATGGGCAAGCCTTTTGGCTGGACAATTTGTTAGGTGAATGGGGACTGACAGGTTGGCTGGTTGCTCTAGTAAAAGGTGGACTAATGGTGTTTATTGTCATTTTAATGATTTTGATTTTGTTGCTGTGTATTTTTAATGTATCCAACGAATGATTATGAGTGCTACAAAGCATGTTTGGCTTGTATAAAAATAAAAAGGCGGAGATGTGGATGACTTTCTGGCAAAGAACGGCCATGTACCCAGATCAGCAAGTGCCTACGTGGAGTCGGACATGAACCAAGGGACAACAAAAGGTGAAGGAATTCCAGCAAGATAAGAAGGAACTGACAAATGCTACTATGCTTGCACTAAGTGGGCGCTTGACTGATGTTGATAGTGTTTGTCATGCCACCTTACAAATAGGGCAGCAATCGACTTTTTATTGTTGGCACAGGGGCATGGTTGTGCTGAATTTGAGGGGATGTGCTGCATGAATTTGTCAGGTCATTTGGAATCAATTTATAAGAGTATACAACAATTAAAAGAGGGGGTTAAACGGCTAACAAAAGATGATGGATGGAATAACTATATTATGTGTGTTAGTTTTATTTGTATTAGTAGCAAGTTATATGTTGTGGTGTATGATATCTATGGTTAAGAAAAATGTAACATCCGTCTGGTTTGTTCAAAAACAAAAAGAGGGAATTGTGGAGTGCCTAAGGGACGGTGGACATTTCGTGACCAACCCAGACATCTTAGCCTTAGGAGATGGTGGTTATGAAGAATACATCTGAACAATCGATATGTGAGCAATCCCAGCTGTTTGGTCTTAGCCAAACTCTGAGTTAAGTTGCAAGGTCTGAATTCAAGTTACTCAGGCTGCAAGGCCTAGCCTTAGGTTACTAAAAGACAGTTACGTGCAGTAGAATAAGGAACTTGGCATTTGCTCAAGGCTAACAAGATGTGGGAGCGGGATGGTGAAACTGCAAGTTATGTGAGAAAGGTAACGAATGGATAATTTTAGCCAGCTTGTTATCTGCTTCAAAAATGTGTGGACTGCACTTCTGAGCCAATCACAATCTATATTGGTTATGTCTAGCCAATAGCAGTTCAATTTCTGGAAGCATATACTGTAGCTACCGTGCTACAACAGTGATCTGCGGACCCTATTAACCATTGAGACTATGATGGAGTGTGCACAAGTCCTTTTTCAGGCTTTGTCTGAGCGAGCTGCTGAAATTTGCCCAAAACACTGTAATAGTAATTTGCACATCCCTGGACTCCTAACTGAAGGTAACAATAGTGCAGACCGTGTTGCACAAGGTCTGCCAGTCCCTGACTGTTGCGTTCCAGTTTTTATGCGCTATTTACATGTCACGGTTGATACCTGTAGCAGTGTCATCTTGGCTATGGCACAAAGCAAGCAAGACACTAAGGCGGCCATTTTGCATTGGCGCGACGTCATGGTGATTTTGGGAGTCCCTAGCCAGATCAAGACCAACAATGGTCCAGCATATTCAAGTCAACTGGTGGTTTTGTTTTTACGACAGTGGGGCATTGAACATAAGACCGGTTGTCCTTATGACAGCACTGGCCAAGCTATCGTCGAACGCGCGCACCGGACTCTGAAAGCTCACCTCATGTGTCTTGAGGTGGGGGAGTCCGTACCCGGAGAAACTCCCGCAGTCCATGTGCGCCGACTTTTACTTTCTGCTCTGAGTAGTTTGAATCGATTCTTGCGTGGATCAAGTGAACAATCCCCGATGAGCTCGCACTTTGCTCCACCTCTAGACAAACCCCCGTATCCGCAGGTATGGGTGAAAGATCCGGAAAAGGTTAAGATAGGTCCATTTGCCCTACGTGCTCACGGGCGGGGCTATGCCTGTGTGGAGGGTGAGACTGGGCTACGCTGGGTACCGGCAAAATGATTATTACCGTATTTGTAGTTGTAAGTTTGTATTTGAGCTATGTTTTACAGGTGGTGATTGGTGCTCGGCTGTATCTGGGAGAGAGTGATGGAAAGAGGTGTGAAATGACATCCATGGCCCTTGTGTGTCCAAATGACTCCACTCACGGATCCAGTCATGACGTGCCTCACGAACTTTGTAGCCAGCCGTTGAACACAACATCACTCAGGCCGGAAACACCTGCGTCTAGGTCCCTTTAGGCTGACACTCTGTGTTTATTAGTATTAGGATGTTTGTTTCCTTCTTGTTTGATATGTAATATGCACCATGTTTGAATACTTAGTGGCACAAACGTTTCTCACTTAGTTAATTAAAGAGTTATAAGCTGCTTATCTGGAATAGCTGTTAAAACCCTGAGTTTTCTAGTCTTGAGGCGGGGGAGATGTAGGGATTGGTGCACGGACAGGAGGTTGCCAGGAGGGACAGAAACCAGCTGACTCTGGGGAGGTGCTTGGGCGGCAAATATAAGGAATTGTAGCTGCGCAATAAATCTGTTGTTGACCCGCATTCCGTGAATGCTCTATGTCTCAGCCCTAGTTCGGAGGGAACTAGTGCTTCCGTCCCTCACCACACGAGTAGCGAGAAACTACAGTCTTTCTCCATTTTAACATCTTGCTTGAATAGAAAACATTACAGTAAGATATTGTAGGCAATGAATCTACTAAGTTACTGACAAACATTGACCACAGAGACCGCAGAATTACAGAACGGTTTGAATTGGAAGGGACCTTTAAAGATCACCTAGTCTAAACTCCCCTGCCATAGGCAGGGATGTCTTTCTGCAGACCAGGTTGCTCAAAGCCCCATCCAGCCTGGCCTTGAGCACTTCCAGGGATGAGGCATCCACACCTTCTCAGAGCAACCTGTTCCTGTGTCTCACCACCCTCACAATAAAGAATTTTTTCCTTATGTCCAATCTAAATTTACCCTCTTTCGGTTTAAAACCATTGCCCGTTGTCCTGTCACTACAGGCCATGGTAAATAGTCTCTCTCCATCTTCTTTATAAACTCTCTTTAAGTATTGAAAGGCTGCAATAAGGTCTCCCCAGAGCCTTCTCTTCAGGCTGAGCAGTCTCCAATCTCTTAGCCTTCTTTACAGGAAACTTCCAGCCCTCTGACCATTTCCATGGCCCTCCTCCAGAAATGCTGTCCTGGTTTCAGCAGTAGCAGTCAGTTTTTCTCTTTCTTAGTAGCTGTTGCAGCACTGTGTTTTTGACTTTTGGCCTGGGAACAAAGATGATAACAGCGATGTTTAGACTGACCAAGGACTTTCTGAGTCTCATGCTCTGCCAGGGAGGAGGAGAAGCTGGGAGGAAGCAGGGACAGGACACCTGACCCAAACTAGCCAAAGAGGTATTCCATACCACAGCACGTCATGCCCAGGAGGTAGAACTGGGGGCCGGAAGGGCTGGATCGTGGCAGGGTGGGGGTGAGGTACTGGTTGGTGAGCGGTTGTATTCTCTTCCTTGTTATTTCCTTTGTCATTATTACTATTAGTGGTAGCAGTAGTGATTTGTGTTATACCTTAGTTATTAAACTGTTCTTATCTCAACCCGTGGGAGCTGCATTCTTTTGATTCTCCTCCCCGTCCCTCCAGGAGCGGAGGGAAGAAAGGTGTGTGTGTGGGGGAAGTGGACTGCGTGGTTCTGATTTACGGCCTGGGCTTAAACCACGACAGTTCTTTTTTGGCGCCCAACGTGGGGCTCGAAGGGTTGAGATAACGACAGATCTGGCCAAGGCACAATGCTGATTTATTGGCTCTCAAAGTTGTTTCTCTTGATGTCACAGTTTCCGTATGCTGTAGCTTACTTAGAGCTGGTATTTGCTGTGTTAGTGTTTATCAAGTGTGGGCCTTGGGCTAAGGTTCTTGTTTCACTGTACTTTATGGTAATGGCTTGTAATACGGGCGGGCTCCGGCAGCAGGGCGGGATGGACGTGGCCATGGACTTGTACCTGGCCGTCCCGCTGCTCTTCACCGTCCTGGCCCTCGTCCTCGCCTCCGTCTTCGTGAGGCTGCGGGGAGCTGAGGGGGAGCGGCCCCGGGAGCCGGCGGCGGCCGAAGCGGCCTGGGAGAGCGGCCCCGGGGACCAAGCTGCGGCGGGAGCGGGGCCGGAGGCCGGCAGGGAGCGGCTGCCGGTGGAAGAAGTGGGGGAGGTCGAGAAGGGAAAGGAGGCGGCTGCCGAGCAGCGGGAGGAGGCGGTGGCGGAGCCGAGCGCCGGGGCCGAGCCCAGCCCCGCAGAGGCCGAGAGCATTCCTCAGCAGCAGTTCACCGAGCCCCGTGAGCCTTGAGCCCCAGGAGGATGCAGGAGACCCTGCAGCATTTCCCAGCAAGGCAGAGGAGGAAGATCTGGACTCAGAAAAGGAGAAGCTAGTGGTGAGAGAGCCTGCAAGCATAGCAGCTGCACCAGCCCCAGTGACAAGTACAGCAGCATCATTTGAGAGCTCTGAAGGTTTTGAATGGCCTTTGGGTACCCTTGGAACCTGCCTGCTGATTGTGATGGGGATCAGAATGTTGGCACACACACAGAGTGTGTTCTACCCACAACCATTTTGTCTGATCCCGAGAGTTAAGCAGAGTCAGATTTGGGTCTTGTCTGGGTTTAGACAATACAGGGGGATCGAGAGGTTTTCCCCAAGGCTGGACAGTCATGAGTGTCACGGTGTGTGGGACAGTACGGGCGAGTATCTAATCCACTGGGCCCCTCCAGTGCTTTGGAAGCGTCGGAGATGGAAGGCAGCTGTATGGAGTCCCCAGTGACAAGTTGCAGAGACTGCTGCAGGGGAGGGTGAATTATTTTGAGCCTGATGGGCCCATGACACTTCAGGCCATCAGGGCAGAGATGCAGCATAGAGATGGACTCATGATCGAGGGGTGGACTTTGCAATGGGCCTCTCCTGCTCTGAAAGACTGTTACAAGACACGGAGCCCACCATCATGGACTGAATGAACTCAGCAGCTTTATAAGGATTGGTCCATGCACTAAGATAAGAGTGCACTGAGATGAAAGTGATGGTATATTGAAAATGTGGGATCTGAGCATGACGTGAATGGTATGGAATAAGGGGTGGATACTGTCCTGGTTTCAGCAGTAGCAGTCAGTTTTTCTCTTTCTTAGTAGCTGTTGCAGCACTGTGTTTTTGACTTTTGGCCTGGGAACAAAGATGATAACAGCGATGTTTAGACTGACCAAGGACTTTCTGAGTCTCATGCTCTGCCAGGGAGGAGGAGAAGCTGGGAGGAAGCAGGGACAGGACACCTGACCCAAACTAGCCAAGGAGGTATTCCATACCACAGCACGTCATGCCCAGGAGGTAGAACGGAGAGTTCCCGGAAGGGCTGGATCGTGGCAGGGTGGGGGTGAGGTATCGGTTGGTGAGCGGTTGTATTCTCTTCCTTGTTATTTCCTTTTTCATTATTACTATTAGTGGTAGCAGCAGTGATTTGTGTTATACCTTAGTTATTAAACTGTTCTTATCTCAACCCATGGGAGCTGCATTCTTTTGATTCTCCTCCCCATCCCTCCAGGAGCGGAGGGAAGAAAGGTGTGTGTGTGGGGGAAGTGGACTGCGTGGTTCTGATTTACGGCCTGGGCTTAAACCATGACACCTGCTCCAACAGGTTCACGTTTTTTCTTTCATACCCCAACTAGATGCATTGTTCCAGGTGAGTTCTCATGAGATTTACTTGGTTTAAAATGATTAATAAGCCTATAGTCTTGGCTCTGGTGTATGAACCATATTAACAGAAAAAATACAATATAATACTTTTCAGAAGTCTGGCTTGTGGCTGGATTTAACATTACCACTGATTAAATATGGCTTTTTCTCTGTCATCTGGCAGAAAGTTATTTAGGTGGAGGGCAAGAGAACGTACAAACAGCCTCTCTTGCTAAAAAACTGCCTTGCATATAGTTTTCCGCAAAAGAAAGCTAAGTATTCAAACAGAAGAGGTGTTACCACAGTAATGCGTCCTCTCTTTCTTCCCACATTTATCTATTCCTCAAAATAAATGAGCTGGTCTATGGAGCTGGGAATAAAAATTCACTGCTGTTCATCACACAACTTAAAAAGTCCATATCTGAAATTCTGGTATTTGAAAATATCATTTTTTTATACAGTGGCTAGAGGGAGATGATGAGAGCTTGGATATGAGTGATACTGGCCAGAATATCTGCTGTCTCAGACTTGCTAAAATACAGAAGAACTTCCCAAGGCTGTGCAACAACCTCTTGTAAAATTAGCCATAGAATGACATGCAAGTGTAATATAGAGTAAAAAAGGCGGAGATGGATGGGATTTCCTTGCTCTGCTGACTCAATGAGGGTTTGAGGAGGAGCTCTCAGCCTTCTTAGCAGAAAGTAGGGAACTACATTCACTTCTTTTTATTTATACTTCCATGTGAAAGCCTTCATCAGCTGCTTATTGTATTGTCATTACATTCCTGGCATAAAGTTTTTGCAATAACCCTCATGAGAAAAAAGATGTTGCCATTGTCATCTTTTCCCCAGTTTGTTTAGGCACCTTGTAGTACTGCAAAGATGACTGGGATGGGGATATTATTCAAAATGAAGAAATCTACATTCATTCACTTTAAGGGTTCATTTAACCATAGCAATCACACAGGAGTTAATTCTTTTATAAAACTTACTATGTTTTATTTGAAGACTTTACCTGTTAGTCACAAGAGCGAGGATCCAGGGAGGCTGTGAGTGCTCCATCCTTGGTGGTGTTCAAGGCCAGGTTGGATGAGGCCTTGGGTGGCATGGTTTAGTGTGAGGTTTCCCTGCCTACGGCCGGGGGATTGGAACTGGATGATCTTAAGGTCCTTTCCAACCCTAACTATTCTATGATTCTATGACCAAAAATGTTTAAAACTTGTGTATCAGCATTGTGATCCTCAGCATTTTCTTAGTCACTTGAAGTGTTTCGTGAAGAAGAGCAGATGCACAAAAGATTTATTCCTTTGCATAAATGGAAAAGCTTGAAGGTTGGAGGAAATGGGATAGAAGGAAAGAGGGAGGAAGGGAAGGAGAAAGGAAGAGAAAAAGGGAGAGGGGAGAGAAATTTTATTTGTGTCTTAGCCAGGTCTGACTTTAATCTTTATACAAGTGCTTGAAGTAATTCTAGAATAGTTCAGTGCCACAGAGATAGATTAATTTTTTGCCCATGACTGGTTAAACATCAGCTCTTACAGTATGTTCGATGTTGAAACTCAACAGCTGATGTTGAAAACCTCCCTGCCTTATTTTCTCCACTAATATAGGTAGTAACTAATATAGGGCAAATAGCTAGTCAGTTAAAAGAATATTTTTAAAAGAAAATAATGGAGCAACATCTTTTTAAAATCAGTAATTAATGTAGTAAGTCCATCTGGATGTCCTAATCTGAATTCCATTTTTATTATTGTCGTGGTTTAAGCCAGTCGGCAAGTCAGCCACAAAGATTCTAGTTCCCCCTCCTCCCCCCCCCACCGAGGGATGGGGAAGAGAATCGAAAGAATGTAACTCCCACGGGTTGAGATAAAAACAGTCCAGTAACTAAGGTATAACACAAATCACTACTGCTACCACCAATAATAATAATGATAAGAAAAATAACAAGGGAAGAGAATACGATACCACCCGCCGGAAATGAGCCCGACAGAGAAGAGGATGTGCCCTTCCGGGTAACTCCCAGTTAGTTCCCCGGGCATGATGTGCTGTGGTATGGAATACCTCTTTGGCTAGTTTGGGTCAGGCGTCTTGTCCCTGCTTCCTCCCAGCTTCTCCTCCTCCCTGGCGGAGCATGAGACTCACAAAGTCCTTGGTCAGGGTAAACATTCTGACCAGCAACTGAAAACATCGGCTTTATCAGTATTATTCCCAGGCCGAAAGTCAAAACCACAGCGCTGCACCAGCTACTAAGAAGGAGAAAAAGTGACTGCTGCTGCTGAACCCAGGACAGTATCCACCCCTTATTCCATACTATTCACATCATGCTCAGATCCCACATTTTCCATATACCCTCACTCTCATCTCAGTGCACTCTTACCTTAGTGCATGGACCAATTCCTATAAAGCTGCTGAGTCCATTCGGTCCATGATGTTGGGCTCCATCTCTTGTAACAGTCTTTCAGGGCAGGAGAGGCTGTGTGCAGTGTTGGATTGTTGCCTGCTGATGCTGATTGTTCCTTTACTGTAGAACTCGTCTGGTTCTATCAAAGTTCATTCTGTGTTGGAATGATAGTCGGAGGGAAGTCAGGGTCAGTCGCTGGTGCCCTGCAGACTTCTAGTTGATGGGCTATAGCAGGCAACAGCATGCAATTGAGTTCATTGGCTGTTCTCCCCTAAAATCAAATCCCCTTGAGGTATACACCGGACTTACCCATCTTCCTGCATTACCCACCAAGTATATCCGGGTCCCTGAGCAAAAGCAATCCCACAAGTGGATTTGCCTTTACCTGAAGCAGGAATAACCCAGACTGTCTTCCCCAGTGAATTCTTCATGTGCACCACAGGAACTTTGTCCCCTTCTACAATATGTAAAAGTTCTGACTGGGCTGGGCCAGCCCTGTTGGCAGATCCTCTGGTGTTGACCAACCAGGTCAACCAGCAGGATTTGGATTATTTTCCTCCCTTTCTGCTGTATCACCGCACACAGTAATGTCATCGATGTATTGCAGGTGTTCTGCAGCTTGCCCCTGTTCCAGTGCATTCTGGATCAGTCCATGGCAGATGGTAGGGCTGTGTTTCCACCCCTGGGGCAGTCGGTTCCAAGTGTACTGGACGCCCCTCCAAGTAAAAGCAAACTGTGGCCTGCATTCTGCTGCCAAAGGAATTGAGAAGAATGCATTGGCAATATCAATCGTGGCATACCACTTGGCTGCCTTTGACTCCAGTTCATACTGAAGTTCTAGCATGTCCGGTACAGCAGCACTTAATGGTGGTGTGACTTCGTTCAGGCCACGATAGTCTACTGTTAGTCTCCACTCTCCGTTAGACTTTCACACTGGCCATATGGGGCTATTAAAGGGTGAGCGGGTCCTGCTGATCACTCCCTGGATCTCCAGTCTATGGATCAGCTTACGGATGGGAATCAGGGAGTCTCGGTTGGTGCGATACTGCCACCAGTGCACTGTTGTGGTCGTGATTGGCACTTGCTGTTCTTCGACCTTCAGCAACCCCACAACAGAAGGATCCTCTGAGAGACCAGGCAAGGTGGACAGTTCCTCAATTTCCTCTGTCTCCAGAGCAGCAATACCAAAAGCCCATCGGTACCCTTTTGGGTCTTTGAAGTACCCTCTCCTGAGGTAGTCTATGCCGAGGATGCATGGAGCCTCTGGACCAGTCAAAATGGGGTGCTTTTGCCATTTCCTCCCAGTCAGGCTGATCTCAGCCTCCAGTACAGTCAATTCTTGGGATGCTCCTGCCACTCCAGAGATACAGATGGGTTCCACCCCTTGACAGCTTGATGGCATCAGGGTACACTGTGCAGCGATATCTACTAGAGCTTTATACTTCTGTGGGACTGATGTGCCAGGCCACCTGACCCACACAGTCCAGTAAATCTGATTGTCCCCTACCTCCACCTGGCTGGAGGCAGGGCCCCTCTAACAGTCATCACAACGTTGGACACCTAAGTTGTGTTGAAAGGGATTATTCTTCGTTATCACAGGAGCTGGAGTAAAATCAGCTCTTCCGCTCCATCTGGGAACCTGCTCACCAGAGACTGAAGCCACAGCTCTCATGGGATGATTAGTCTTGACCCTTGTTCCTATTTTCAATTCACGCACCCGTTCCTCCAAAGCTGAAGTAGGTTTTCCATCCCACTTCGTCATGTCTTCTCCATGATCCCGCAGGTAAAACCATAGGGTGGCCCGTGGTGTTTGCCTTCTATATCTTCTGTCTCGAACAATAGGACGTCTTTTGTTAATAGCTGAGACGTGTGTTGGTACACGTGAGGAGCTGGATAAATCAGATAGATCGTCCCTCAATTGTTTGACATCCTGGGACAATTTTTCCACAGCTGAGATGATGGAAGGGGTGAGATTGTCTTCGAACTCTCGGAGTTTATGAATCATTTCATCCACTGTTAGTGGTATTACGTCGTTCCAGGTTACTGTTGCCAATGAATGGGCATATGATCATGGTGCATTCCGTGCAAGTTTTTGCCACATGGGTTGCGTACCTTCGACTTCATCTGGGTCTCTGGGTACATCCCCATTATTTGGCTTGATGTGATAGATCATCTCTACAATGGCTGATTCCCTCAGAGACTGGATGCCTTTGTCTAAAGTAGTCCACTTGGCCGAACAACTCGTAACATCGTCCTTGTATGGAAACCTTTCTTTCACAGCTGCCAAGAGCCGCCTCCAGAGGCTGAGGGACTTTTTCTCTCTTGCAATTGCTTTGTCAATTCCCCCTTCTCTAGCAAGTGATCCCAGCTGCTTGGCTTCCGTACCTCCTAGTTCGTGACCATCGGCCCCATTGTCACAGCATCGGAGCAACCAGGTGATGATGTGCTCCCCTGGTTGACGGGTAAAATCTTGTCACATATTCTGTAGCTCGGTTGAGGTCCGAGGTCGAGAAGTCACCTGTTCTTCTTCTTCTTCGTCATGTGATGATGACTCCTGATCAAATGGTGGCCCGGGTGGTGAATACATTGTTTCTTCATCTTGCTTCACCCTTCTTGCCTCTTTTTTGCTTTTTCTCTTGCGTACATGGGCGATCGATATTGGTACGAATTGGTCCTGTGGTTTAGCTGCAGTCGTTATCACTGTAGTTTGAGTAGAAACAGTACTTGTCGCTGGGGGTGGTGTAGCTGCTGTACTTGTCGCTGGGGTAGCTGTGCTGTCTATTGCAGCCAAAGTTTGAGTAGCTGCTGTACTTGTCGCTGGGGGTGGTGTAGCTGCTGTGCTCGGAGCTGGAGTAGCTGTGCTGTCTGTTGCTTCGCCCTCAGATCCAGGGACATTTTTTTTCTTTTGAAGGTGCTGGATAGTGTTGAACAAGGCCCGGTAAGCATAGGCCAAGCCCCAGCACATTGACATGATTTGTCCCTCTCTGGTATGACCAGGATGACAACAAACCTCATTTAAGTGTTTTACTAATTCTTCTGGAGTTTGCACTTGTTCGGTGGTGAAATTCCAAAGCACTGGAGGGGCCCACTGACCTAGATACTTGCCCATACTATCCCACACACCCTGCCACTCATGGCTGTCCAGCCTCGGGGAAAATCTCTCGGTCCCCCTATATTGTTGTCTAACCCCAGACAAGACCCAAACCTGACTCTGCTTAACTCTTGAGATCAGACGTAATGGTTGTGGACAAAAAACACTCTGTATGCGTGCCAACATGGTTTGGCACAAAAACTTCAAAACTCTCAAACGATGCTGTAAAGGGTCTGGGAGGGGCACTGGGAGGGTAAAAGAATGTCTCCTTCAAAGGTTGACCACCCAGGAAGGAGAAAAAAGATGTGTAATTGCTAAGCACTTGTATTATATCCTTCCCAAAGTATAACGGTGGTGACCACACTGGGAACATAAGCCAGATCAGTTTCATGATCAATAATTCTATTGTATTACAAGTCATTACCATAAAGTACAATGAGAGAATAACCTTAGCCGAAGCCCCACACTTGAAAAACACTAACACATCAAATACCGGCTCTAAGTAAGCTGCAGCGTATTGAAACTGTGAGATCAAAGCCAACAACTTTGAGAGCCAATAAATCAGCATTGTGACAAGTGACTATTAGTCCAAAACACTGAATGCTTATCACAAATATGATTAGACACACTCTGGTCAGATCTGTCATTATCTCAACCCTTCGTGCCCCACATTGAGCGCCAAAAAGAACTGCTGTGGTTTAAGCCAGTCGGCAAGTCAGACACGCAGTTTCTACTTCCCCCTCCTCCCCCCCCCCACCGAGGGATGGAGAAGAGAATCGAAAGAATGTAACTCCCACGGGTTGAGATAAAAACAGTCCAGTAACTAAGGTATAACACAAATCACTACTGCTGCCACCAATAATAATAATGATAAGAGAAATAACAAGGGAAGAGAATATGATACCACCCACCAGAAATGAGCCCGACAGAGAAGAGGATGTGCCCTTCCGGGAAACTCCCAGTTAGTTCCCCGGGCATGATGTGCTGTGGTATGGAATACCTCTTTGGCTAGTTTGGGTCAGGGGTCTTGTCCCTGCTTCCTCCCGGCTTCTCCTCCTCCCTGGCAGAGCATGAGACTCACAAAGTCCTTGGTCAGGGTAAACATTCTGACCAACAACTGAAAACATCGGCTTTATCAATATTATTCCCAGGCCGAAAGTCAAAACCACAGCGCTGCACCAGCTACTAAGAAGGAGAAAAAGTGACTGCTGCTGCTGAACCCAGGACAATTATCGAAAGCTGTCCTGCAATTATATGGATATTTATTTCCTTTCTTTCTCATCTGCTTCAATTATTGTGCAAGATCAATGGTTTTATCTTATCAGTGAGTACTGTAATGCAGAAGGGTGAAAAGTACTCCCTAATTATCCAGGATTCTTGTAATTGGGATCTCATCCCATTGAAGACAGGAGGCTATGTTTCATTATTGTTTGTCAGATATGTACCTAAATAAGACAGCAAGAGAACCCCAATTAATCTGAATAACACACAATGTATGTAGGATCCAGAGAAAGCATATAAACATTTTTTTTTAAGACATAAGTGGAAATAGCATATTATATTTGTCTAATAGTGTTGGTATCATTAATCTGATTTTACTAAATTATTGCCACTTAGATGTGGATTTATGTGAATGAGTACATATCCTTTTCTGAATTCTGCAATTTACAATGCATAACCTTTCTTCTACATTGATCCTCAGAGGTACTAAGATTGCCCATGCATTTTAAACGTAGGTCAGAGTGCTAGCTAGAGAAAGTGTTTCTCCAGAGTGAATATTCTGTAATATTTGTCTCAAGATACTCTACATTTTTATTCAGCATTTCATCTTCTAAAACCGTAGGTTTCTAGCAACAAGATCTGTTCCATTGACGTTAAGTAATTAAATTATTTTTGTTCTAGTTTATTTCAGATATGATCTACTATCAGCCACTATATGAATATAATGACTTGTCTAGCTGGCTAGCAGAAAGAGAAGAAAGAAAGGCTCCCTCTTACAGGCTACTAAACTATGTAAGTATACCCAAAATCACACTATGGTCCCAGTATAGCAAAAGAAGATGCTTTCCAAAACACAATGTATATCTGAGCCATAACAAACATCACTGGCTTTTGGAAAATTGATGCACCTCCACACATTTTGTTGGTAGGGAGCCCTACTTCATGGCTTGGGAAGAGTTTGGTTCATCTGCAGAACTCCTTCTGAATCTTCAAAATGGGCAAAAAGTGTGGTTTTTATAATCAGGTTTCAGCATAGCTGAGATGTGTTTTCTAAATCCAATTATGTAAACAAATGAACTCAAGTTATTTTTAGAAACTCTATTAATTTAAGTTTGAAAGTCTATCTGGAATGAACCAAAGTGTCCTGGGTTCAGGAGCAGCAGTCACTTTTTCTCCTTCTTAGTAGCTGGTGCAGTGCTGTGGTTTTGACTTTCGGCCTGGGAATTATACTGATAAAGCCGATGTTTTCAGTTGCTGGTCAGAATGTTTACTCTGACCAAGGACTTTATGAGTCTCATGCTCTGCCAGGGAGGAGGGGAAGCTGGGAGGAAGCAAGGACAAGACCCCTGACCCAAACTAGCCAAAGAGGTATTCCATACCACAGCACATCATGCCCGGGGATGTAACTGGGAGTTTCCCGGAAGGGCACGCTCTCTGCTCTGTCGGGCTCATTTTCGGTGGGTGGTATCGTATTCTCTTCCCTTGTTATTTCCTTTATCATTATTATTATTGGTGGTAGCAGTAGTGGTTTGTGTTATACTTTAGTTACTGGACTGTTCTTATCTCAGTCCACGAGAGTTGCATTCTTTCGATTCTCCTTCCCCATCCCTCGGTGGGGGGGGGGAGGAGGGAGGGAGTAGAAACTGTGTGGCTGACTTGCCGACTGGCTTAAACCACGACACAAAGAAATAACATGATCTAGATTCTTCTAGACTTCTGAAAAGCTGATACATAATGTAATTATTTCCCCACTCTCCCCTAAGTCCTTTGCATTTTACAAAAGAAAACAAATTCTTAGACTGCTTGGTCTTGGCTAATTTAAATTGCAATTTTATGCAATATTGACACCTGTTTGATTGGCACAGTATCTGATTAATCACTGTTCTGCAATAACTGCCTTCTGTGTTTTTAATATGGCACATTGGTTAGGGCTCTTCAGACCTCTGATGTGATGACTGCTATGCTTGAAATAACTAGAGCAGAAATTTAGTAAAAGTTCAGTACAGAGCCAAGCAATTTAAAGCCAGATTGCACCGCAAGCTAAAAGAGTGTAAGCTCTCTCTGTTTGCAACTCAGACTGCCTGCTTTGAAGTGGAAGCCTATCAAGAAAAGCCCTTGAGGCCTTGTCAGTGGAGGAGATCAATTGTGGCCTGGTAGATTATTTAAAGGTCATTATTTTGGAAGGATTTTTCAACTGAATTCACACTGCCTTTTTGAGATACATGTATTAAAAAAGTTATTATTGAATGTTTTAGAACAAAACAGCTCTTTACTATTAAAATCTTGTGGGTTTTAATTTTAACTGTCAGTTATGTGACTATACACAAACTGCAATGGGCAGAACAGCTTGTCTGTAGGACAGCCAGGATGGACCAGGTGATGGGCTGCCTGTAGGTTTTGAAAAAAATAGTACCAAAGCCAGTTCATCTCAGACTCAAAAAAAGAAAAAAAAAAAAGGGAAAAAAAGGAAAATAAGGAAAATCTTTCAATTCTGCTGCATTCTGTGGGAATATGAAATTAAAAATGGTAAAAAGAAGACAGTATGGCATAATAATTAGTAATGTGGCAAGGTGGGATTGCTGTGTCTTTCTGGAACAGGGAAATGAGAATTTTCTTTGCTGTTGAAAGAGAAATTAACGTTGTTTGAAGGATTTTCTCCATAAAATTTTATAATTGGTAATTAGTGTAAACAGGCTTATTTATTTATTTGACAAAAGATGGAACAAAACCCAAGCCAACAAAAGTTCTACAGCGATTACTATGCAGTAGACATCCCATGCATAGAGGCAGTGAAGAGCTTGTCAGTCACCTTTGAGTTCTGTCTTTCCCTCAGCAGCCATGTGTCAGTCTGCCATCCTTTTTGAGAAACTCTAGAATTGCAAAGACATCCCAACACGCATATTTAATAACCCCTTCAAATAGGAGAAATAGCTTTTGTTCAGTTGTTCTGCAACATAAAAATTCTTCAAACAGGTACTGCTATAACGATGGACTACATTGTAGTCTTCTTTGGCATTCCTCGCACAGAAAAGTGTAGAGTAATTAATCAAAACAATATTTTTAATAACCATCTGTTAAAAGCCGTCTGTAACCAACCCTTCAGTGTCCTCTTGGCAAGGATTTTCATGGTTAACTCTTTCCCAGAAGATGAGTTCTTATGTGAATAATGCACAAAATGGTTTTATTGTCTTTTCATATAATGATGTAATGCTGTAATAATGTTATGAATAGTATCTTCTCCAAAGTAGCTGTCAGTAATGAATCAATCTCAATTGCATTTCTTTCTCTAAAATAAGCTCTAAAAGGTCTTAAAGTCTTCTTATTTTAATACATTGTTTTTAGTGTGAGTTTGGAAGGCAAACGCTGAATTAAAATGAACATACTACTAAGAATACTTTTTTTCACTCTCTTAAAATACGATGTTTTCAATGGTAGTTTGTGTAACATCTCTCCAGAAAACTGCTTCTCTTATCGTTGTACCATAATTCATTCATAAATATGATACCACAACTGAATTAAAAATATGCTGCATTTTCATTTAAAATTAAAAAGGTATTTACTGTGACTGTGGGCTGTGTAAACAGTAATATGTAGCCAAATAAAAGAACTTGCAATGCATATATTTGTGCTTCAATTATATGAAGGTCTCTTGGGATGTGGTACTGATCTGCCTTTACAGAGGCAGATCAGT
This sequence comes from Psittacula echo, assembly GCF_963264785.1. NCBI lineage: Eukaryota > Metazoa > Chordata > Aves > Psittaciformes > Psittacidae > Psittacula > Psittacula echo. The sequence goes on along the minus strand of NC_137737.1, from coordinate 133,490,984 downwards.
CTCTGAATAAGATACCTATTTCAAACCAGTACAAATATTAACAATTCAGTTATTACTAAAAACTCTCAGAGGGACATCAGTAAATTGAGGAAATGTAATCATAAAGAAACCTGTGTGAAAATCTGTCAGGCCATGAAAATAAATGATTGAATAGCACTATACTCAATGTAATTTACGGAGTGAACAACAAATTTTTTACTTGTTCCTAGCTGTTTTGCACAACTTAAATCTTTTTAAGGCAAAGCCAAACAAACTGCCTTATTTTATAAACCCCATCTTTTCTTTTGAAACTGATGATTTCTTCAGGTCATAATGGGAACATCATCTTAAAATAATAAACTTTTTGAAGAGAAATTTACTGAAAAGAATATAAACACTTTTTTTTTTTTTTGTAAACTAGTGTGAAAATACTTCATGAGTAGACACAGGAATTTGAAATGTTATAATAAAGGCTGTCCCATTGTAAAAAATATACTGAAATCCTAAGTTATGCAGTAAAATGAATGTATTTTTCACAAACCATTTGAATAAGCATTGCAATGAAAAGCATTGCTTGTGGTTAATTGGATATAAATGGAAAATGGGTAGAAATCTGGATGCATTGCTTTTAAGATGTTAACATTTTTAATATGATTGAAAAAAATATAATTGTGTTAATGCAGAAAACCGTAAAACAGCTTTGAATATTTCTTTTGTCATGTATTCAAATGTAAATTATATTACTCAAATCTTATTCCACATGAGGACACTGTAAAAATACCACAGCCTTGTTTGTAAATAGATCACTGTTCCATTTTAAATTCAATGTCTGAAACTTTTAAATAATTTTCGTAGTCAAGTAACCTTTATAATTTTATGTAAATAAGTTTTCATTAAAGTGAAAATTTTCTTTCAGTTCAGCCTGTCCCTTAAAACCTAATTTTTCTTCAGAAAACATAAAATTTGAGGATTTTGCAGTGCAAGGCTACCTCTCAGACTGTTTTTTCCTCACCTTTGAACAATTCATAATGTGAATGCAGTACAGAAGGCAAGACTTGGTTGGCAAAATAAGTAGCAATATATTCATGCCTGAGCTTCAAAATTTGAACTAGTAAATAGGCATCTAAGTGAGGCTGAAAACCTTGGTGTTGATGTTAAAACTCTACACTGTTTAGGGAAATTCATCTGATTTTCTCATTCCTAAACCAGACATATCACAACTGTGATCAACTGAGGCACTCTAAAACTACATGTTGTTAACAGGACTCCACCCATGAAGCCCTGTAATGCAAGACTTCTCTGTAATGCATATCCTCCTAAACCAGAATTCAGTCTAAACCAGAATTCAGTCTAAACCAACAAGGATTACTTCTGATTCTTATTAACCTTTGGGAAGTTAGAACAAGAAAACACAGCTACCAGATTCTGATTCTCTGAATTAAAGAAAGACAAATGCATTCCCACCCTACCTTCCTCTTTTCCCTCTTGTTTCTCCCTTATTCTGAGACCAGTAGCTAACTCTTTCTGAAAAAAATTTGTAATGCAAAGACCTCCTCCTGGAGCCAAATGTTTTCAGCTTAGAAAACAGAATGCAAGCAAAGAAGATTCGTAGCAAATAATGTTGTTATGTTAATATGAAAGCAAAAAGCATACATACTTACCTTATAAATATACTATATATATAATCATGCAAGCATATTTTATACTTACAATATGCATATAATTTTCACACACTTATACATATATATGCACACACATGAAATAACAGTTTACATGCTCCATGGAATCATCATTTTCCCTGAAAGATAAAAAAAAAAAAAGATATTTTTGTGAATTAGAAGTATAATTCCAGTTCTGAGTGACCTAGTTTGCTGATCCTGACTTACATTGATAAATAACTGTATTGTGGTGGTGTCTGGAAATTATTGTTGTGGTTTTAAATTAAATATGCTTATGTAGACTTGAATCCTTTTTCTAAAATAAAGCAATTATTAAAATAGCTGCGCCTGGACCTCATGGATCTAAGCAATTGATAGATTTTCTATATTACAAGCTTCAGAGAAAAGCAGTAAAATGTGGCAAAAGACATCAAGTACTCCAGCATACACCAGAGTAAATTCCTGGGAGTGTAGATTAATAAGAGGTAACCTGATACATCCAGAAGTCATATATTAAGGTACATTTCCATGACTGACAAGAAAAAAAACATACATGATGTAAACTTTCTAGTTTATTCCCATAGATGGAGAACAATTTGCTACTGTTAAACTATTTTCTTTTAGTGGATTTTATTTCATGATAGAAATGGGAAATAGATTGCAACCAACATTTTCTATTGTTATATTTAGATTGCTAATAAAAGCAATGTTTTATCCATAGCAATTTCTTCAAGGGAACACTTATTAGAGAGGGTATAAAAGGCAATGGAAAAACAAGTAGAACTGATTAGATAATTGGTAAAAGAAAACTGTTATCCATTATATCCATGGTGGTGAAAAAAATAAAAGCAAAAGCTGTCAAAGGACTAAACAAAGTTTAGTTTCATATGCTGCACAAATAAACCAAAGACCATAACAATCCTTCCGTTCAGTTTATTTGGAATTTTATTATTTTTTAATTTTCAAAAATCTACTTGAGTTGCAAAGTCTTTCCCTGGTGCACAGATTTTAAAGGTCAGAAGAGTTTCATCTATTAGGTTCTGCATGAAAGCACCTATACCAGTCTAGCAGCACCTATTTCCAAAAGCAAAGCAATGATTTTGCAACATTTTAAAATACAGTAACAGAGTTCTGTCCTTGAAACACTTGTTTGACATAGATAGTGACTATTCCTCTGTTGCATAGTAAGTGTAAAGAGCCTGATTATGTCACCTTTTTTACTGTTGGATAAGACTTCCAATGTTATCAGAGTAAAATGAATATCCAGAACATCTGTGTGAATCTAGCTGATGTTCTTAGTCTCATGGGATATTACGACTAGTGTTTAGTCTAGGCAACACATCAGATTCAGTAGTTCTTGTGCCCCATCTTGATTTGCCTTTTGACTTCTGTAAGATAATTACATGTGGGTGTGAAACTGTCTGGAAATGATGTGCCTTTATACATGACACTAATGCAATCACTTTTATTGTCACAGCATATGATATACTCCTGCTAAATAAATAGCAAGATATAAAACATAAACACTGAGTTGCAGCCTAGGTGTTGATGTGTGACAAGCCTTCATTACAACAGTTATTTTACATTGGACTTTGTGATTGACATCAGTAGGATGTTCAGACTGATTGGTGGTGCTACAAGGAAATGACAGACTTGGCACCATTATTGCTACACTATAGATCTGAAAAGAGTTAACAAGGCAAGAACTTTGTCATTTTTACTGATTCTTTAATTGATTACTACAGCTACTAATTTCATAAAAAATAGTGGGTTCAAAGTTTTTCCCAATTACAGTTGCTAGTGCTGTGAAATACACCCTCATTCCTTCTCTGTGTCCTCTACTTGTTTCTTCCTAGCTTTGACGTCTTTGCCACCAAAAGGCATGTTTTCATAGGGAGATAATTATCAGGCTGAGGGACTGCTATCTAAGACATAAACCACCAAGCTTGCAGCCTAATTTTACTACAGCAGTCAACATACATACTAATGACAATGGGTTATACCTGCTAAGCAGGCATATTTACTCAGACAGAAACTCCAGAGATGTAGGTGTATGTTTCCAGAAGGCTGCTGCAGAATTTACGATAACCAACACAGACTGAATTATATAGTTTATGACTGTGGGCTCTGATTAGATACTCACCCTCGCTGTATTACCATTGCCTAGACCTGATTAGAATACAGTTTAGAATAGATTAAATAACTTTTTGTTATATTTTGTTTGTGAGACTTGCAATTTCCAGTAGAAATAGGAGATGTTTGCAGTTTAATTGGCAAAATTCAGTGACTTTCAAGCAATCACTTAACAGTATTGCTACAATTATACAAAGAATGACAGAGGGGAAGCAACATATTTGAAGTATAGTCTAGAATTGAAGACTAAGACAAACTTTCCTAGCTAACATATTGTCCTGGTTTAGCAGTAGCAGTCATTTTTTCTCCTTCTTAGTAGCTGGTGCAGCACTTTCTTTTTGACTTTCGGCCTGGGAACAGAGCTGATAGCACTGATATTTGGTCTGACCAAGGACTTTGTGAGTCTCATGCTCTGCCAGGGAGGACGGGAAGCCGGGAGGAAGCAGGGACAGGACACCTGACCCAAACTAGCCAAAGAGGTATTCCATACCACAGCACGTCATGCCCAGGAAGTAGAACTGAGAGTCACCCGAAAGGCCTAGAACGCTGCGGGGTGGGGGTGAGATATCGGTCAGTGAGGTGTTGTATTCTCTTCCTTGTTATTTCCTTTATCGTTATTATAATAGGTGGTAGCAGTAGTGGTTTGTGTTATTCCTTAGTTACTAAACTGTTCTTATCTCAACCCATGGGAGTTGCATTCTTTCGATTCTCGTCGTCGTCCCTCCAGGAGTGGGGGGAAGAAAGGGTGGGGGGGGAAGTAGACTGCGTGGTTCTGATTTACGGCCTGGGCTTAAACCATAACACATATTTGTGGTTACTCTGAGTGCGTTTATCATCTTGCTGAAAAAACATCCTACAAAAGTTGACTGTCCTGGGTTCAGCAGTAGCAGTTATTTTCTCCTTCTTAGTAGATGGTGCAGTGCTGTGGTTTTGACTTTCGGCCTGGGAACAGCACTGATAACACCGATGTTTTTAGTTGCTGCTCAGTAATGTTTAGTCTGACCAAGGTCTTTCTGAGTATCATGCTCTGCCAGGGAGGAGGGGAAGCTGGGAGGAAGCAGGGACAGGACACCTGACCCAAACCAGCCAAAGAGGTACTCCATACCCCAGCACGTCATGCCCAGTATATAAACTGGGGGCAGTTACCCAGAAGGGCTAGATCACTGCTTGAGTCAGGCAGAGTATCAGTCAGCGGGTGGTGAGCAGTTGTGTTCTCTTCCCATGTTATTTCCCTTATCATTATTATTATTGGTGGTAGCAGTAGTGGTTTTGTGTTATACCTTAGTTACTGGACTGTTCTTATCTCAACCCATGGGAGTTGCATTCTTTCGATTCTCCTCCCCATCCCTCCGGGACTGGGGGGAGGAAGTGGGGGGAGCGAGCGAACAGCTGTGTGGTTTCTGAGTGACAGGCTGGGCTTAAACCACGACAGTTCTTAATGGCGCCCCACTTGGGCACCAAAAAGAACTGTCGTGGTTTAAGCCCAGCTTTAAATCAGAACCATGCAGTCTCTCTCTCACTTTCCCCCTTCCTCCCCCCAGCTCCTGGAGGGATGGGGAGGAGAATCAAAAGAATGTAACTCCCACCAGTTAAGAACAGTCCAGTAACTAAGGTATAACACAAACCACTGCTGCTACCGCCAATAATAATAGTGATAAGGGAAATAAAAAGGGAAGAGAATACAACCGCTCACCACCTGCCGACTGATACCCAGCCTGACCCGAGCAATGGTCTAGCCCTTGCGGGTAACTGCCCCCAGTTTATATACTGGGCATGACATACTGTGGTGTGGAATACCTCTTTGGCTACTTTGGGTCAGGGGTCCTGTCTCTGCTTCTTCCCAGCTTCCCCTCCTCCCTGGCAGAGCATAAGACGCAAAAAGTCCTTGGTCAGAGTAAACATTACCGAGCAACGACTAAAACCATCAGTGTTATCAGTGCTGTTCCCAGGCCAATAGTCAAAAACACAGAACTGCACCAGCTACTAAGAAGGAGAAAGTGACTGCTACTGCTGAACCCAGGACATTGACAAAGTTGGCCACGTAAATAAGTGACAGTATAAAGAAGGAAAATACTAGTTGCATCCCTCTGCAGGGTAGGAATTAATATCTTTGAACTGAAACTTTGAATTATTTTGTTCTTCTAATTTGTCCAGCTTGCCACTTTTACTATCAGAATGTCATCTTCCATAAACATAAAATGCTAAAATGGATGACTTGTTAGATATCTGTGTCGGCACATTCTTTTTTACCAGCATGTCTACTGCTTTAGCAAACTGACAAATGAAGCATTGGATACTAAAGGTTTGGAAGAGCCATTATTATGTTAGCATTGTTGCTTAAAGGTTCTGAGTGCCAGTTGTGAGTTCTTCATGTTTCTTTGAATAGCGTTTAGCAAAAATGGTCATATTATTTGCTCTTAATTTATGTCACTCCTTTCTTTTTGTTGTTCTTTAGATGCAACAGCTGGAACTGCTTCTTGTACCCAATAGCTGCTTAAAACAAAAGCAAAAAGAAATTGGTGTTTAATTTCTGATATCCAAATCACACTTTAAAATGTTTATGTCTCATAGTGCAAAATACATAATTACATGTTTGATTTATACTGTTGACCTTTTGATTGTAATAAAAAAGTTCTATCTGTTAGCCTATAAACAAGGCTCTTAAAGCTGATTGCATATTTTATTGTGGATGAAACATCAGAGTCCACAAAAGCTTATTAGGTTCTTGTCACACTCATATGATATTACTCATAAAACAGCTGTACAGATGGTTTTTGGGTGACAGTTGGAGGTTAGGACAGTATGAGAAATAAAGGGAAGATATTTTTTCCTCATGAAACCACACATTTTGTGATTAACTAGTCTGTAGGCAGGCATCTGTGCATCTAATAATTGTGCATACTTCCTATTTAAATAATCCATTTTGTCCTATTTTCTTCTCAACAAATTCTTTCCTTGTAGCTCTAATTTAACCCTCTTACCTTCAGAACCTCTGTTAAAGATGGGAAAAAACCCCATCCCTCTGTCCATTTCCTTTGCCAGAAGTTCAGACTATGTCTACATACACCTTTACTGCATAATAATGTCCTCTGTATGCTGTAAGCTGCTGAAGAAAGAATACTACTGTAAGCTGAATACTGTTAAGACATATCACCAGTACCAGTAAAGGGAACATACTAATCAGTGTCACAAGACTTCTTGTCATGGGAATGAATTAAGTATATTGTAACGTATCCTAAATGTTTGTATAGAGGAGTAAGAAGTGTTAAGACAAATTCCTCAATGTCTACTTTTGAATAAAAAAGGGAAGAAAAAATCTGTAGAGGATTTATTTCTTTGCAATCTCCCACAGCTTTCCAATATAATCCAAGGCATACATCACAGCAGGTTCAAGCTATATTTCCTCAACACCAGTGAGAAACCTGAATTTGAATAATCAGACAAGACACTATGCTCTGCAAAGTGTATGAGGCCTGGGAATGAGCCCCAGCTGACTCTGGGAGAAATTAATGGGGAAGGCAGGTACTCCAAGGAAGCTAAACCATACAGCGCAATGTAAAACTAAATGTAAACAAATTATCTTCATATTATCTTTGATTCTTTCTTTCAGTGAACAGAAAGAACTTCAACTATAGGTTACAGCTGGAAAGATAGAATAGTTTATGCATTTTAAGCACACATGGGTACATGTGTCATAACCATTTAGTGTAATTTGGCATACTTAAGAACTGTACCAGATGTCTAGTTTGTATGGATAAGACATTCCCACTGGGAGGAAGAAAAATAATTCTGGAACTTCTTAAGTCCTATCAAAATTTCCTGTCACCACACTTTTTTTTTTTTTTTTTTTTTTTTTTTTCCATCTAGGACAGAAATAACTTCTTTTTTTAAGTTAAATAGCTTTCTTGTCTTGTATGATCTTTCTTAAGATCCTCCTTCTTGCTGTCCTGACCTTTCCCCAAAAATTTTGGCTACATTGTTTTCTCCTTCTTGGACATCAACCTGCCTATGACAACTCCTCTCAGTGTTTCCCTTTTCTCAAGAGGAGAAATCTGTTTGTATCTAAGTCTACTTGGAGTTGAAGTCATATAACTTTCCTAATTTCAGTATAGCTATGCAGTCATAGTACTGAAGGTGAAAGATTAATCACATGAAAACTTTTAAACTTTTTTATCTTCTCATTCTACATATAAACCCTGTCTTTTCCTGTAATTTAAGCTTATACAGAAGGCTGGAGAGGTTACTGATATCTGATACTTACATGAGGAGCACAAAAAACTCATGTTGTATTTCAAAACTCTGGCAGATTCTTTAAAAATAATTCACCCTTATGTTGCCAATCTAAGTCCATCTGAGCCTTTTCAATCTTAGCAGCTTTATCCACTTGGTTGTTCTGTTGTTCCTCAGTGGCCAACTCTTGGGTACATGGGCGTCTACATGACATACTCTCACCACCAGATTCTCCACCCGGACAGTGATATCTTGCCAGAGTGCAGCAGCCCAGATGGGTTTACCTCTGCGTTGCCAGTTGCTCTGCTTCCATTGCTGCAACCACCCCCACAGGGCATTTGCCACCATCCATGAGTCAGTATAGAGATAAAGTACTGGCCACTTTTCTCGTTCAGCAATGTCCAGGGCCAGCTGGATGGCTTTCACCTCGGCAAAGTGACTCGATTCACCCTCTCCTTCAGCAGTTTCTGCAACTTGTCCTTGAGGAGTCCATACGGCTGCCTTCCATCTCCAATGCTTCCAAAGCGCTGGAAGGACCCACTGGCCTAGATACTTGCCCATACTGTCCCACACACCCTGCCACTCGTGGCTGTCCATCCTCAATGAAAATATCTTGGTGGTCTTCCTATATCATCAAATCCTAGACAAGACTTGAGCCAGACCCTGCTTAACTTCCACGATCAGACAAGATCAGGCATTCTCAGGGGGGTCATGTCATAGATAAAACATAGAAAGCATATGCAGCAACAAGCTGGTTCCCAGCAAGAGGAGCAGGGTGCTTTCAAGGGCATTGAAAGGATATTCAGGATCTTTAAATCTTCCAGAATCTACTCTCACTGTAAATAGTCTGGTGGGGGAGCAGAAGGTTTGAGGGAATGTCTCCTTCATAGGCTGACCACCCGAGGAGGTAAAAAAAGATATGTAATTGCTAAACACATCCATTATATACCTCCCAAAATATAGAGGTGATGAACACAGTGGGAATACATACGAGCCCAAATTCATGATCAATGAGTCTACTGTATTACAAGTCATTGCCATGAAATACAGCGAAACAAGAACCTTAGCTCAAGCCCCCCAGCTGATAAACACTAAACCAGCAAATACTGGCTGTAAGTAAGGTACAACATGCTGAAACTCTGAGATCAAGAGCAACAACTTTGAGAGCCAATAAATCAGCACTGTGATGAGTGACTGTTAATCCAAAACAATGAATGCTTATCACAGATATGATTAGACACACTCCGGTCAGATCTGTCGTTATCTCAACCCTTCGTGCCACACGTTGTGCTCCACAAAGAACTGTTGGGGTTTAAGCCCTGCTGGTAACTCAGAACCATGCAGCTGCTCACTCACTCCCCCCACTTTCTCCCCCCAGTCCCGGAGGAATGGGAAGGAGAATCGAAAGAATGTAACTCCCACAGGTTGAGATAAGAACAGTCCAGTAACTAAGGTATAACACAAAACCACTACTGCTACCACCAACAATAATAATGTTAAGGAAATAACAAGGGGAGAGAATACAACCACTGACCGATACCCAGCCCAACCCGAGCAGTGATCTAGCCCTTGCTGGTAACTGCCCCCAGTTTATATACTGGGCATGATGTGCTGTGGTGTGGAATACCTCTTTGGCTACTTTGGGTCAGGTGTCTTGTCTCTGCTTCTTCCTGGCTTCCCCTCCTCCCTGGCAGAGCATGATACTCAGAAAGACCTTGGTCAGACTAAACATTACTGAGCAGCAACTAAAAACATCGGTGTTATCAGCGCTGTTCGCAGGCTGAAAGTCAAAACCACAGCACTGCACCAGCTACTAGGAAGCAGAAAAATGACTGCTACTGCTGAACCCAGGACACTTTTTCAGCTTTAGCTCCTGAATGGAATGGAAGAAGGCTTTGCATTTACCTTAAGCACTTTATAACTTAGCAAGGGTATTACACTGGTCACACTGCAAAGGTATCACTTCTGCACGAACACCTGAATGAATTGTGCTTATTACGTTTGCACATTCTAGAGAACATTAAAAATATATGAATTCCCAGCTAACTGGATTTCAGACTAATGGAACATGAATCACATTCTTCTTTACCTGAGACTGAGTTTATGTTCATAACAAGAACCATATATAAATCCATAGGCTGTAACACAATTGAGCCATCCATTTTTATTCAGTTTTTTTAAACTAATCTCTGAATTGATGTTTTCAACTGAATGTCTTCTGTCCTGGAAAAAATGCACTTCACTTAATTAAGGCAAAAGTTTCCCTAAAATTTTCCTGTATCTCTAAAGGCAAGACCAGACAAAGAGTGAGACAGAACAATCCAGCCAGTGGTCTAATGAGTCTACTGCAAGAATTAGAGTGTTTCGTCTGCTTGCGTCCAGTGAAGAATGTGACTCAGTTATGATTCAAAGGGAGAATTAGCATAGCTGGAAGGCACTGAGTTCATATGAACAATCCCAACATTTCAGACTGTTCAAAGAAATACTTTTAGGATTTGGATCTAGAGGTGCTTAATTCTCTCTAATTCAAGATTACGTTACATCAGTTCTTTCCCTCATGCTTGTAATGGGACTCATGCAATTCAATGAACAGATCTAGCCCAAAACTGACACAAATTTTTTCTCAATGTTAATTTGCTGGGAAATTCAGGAGTCAGCCTCCTGAACCACTTTCATTGAAAAACACTGCCACTCTGAATTATTAACTGATCAATCTACAATAAAATATTTTTATCTTTTTAAAACAACATAGCCTTCAAGCTGTCAACAGATGCAGTTCACAAACTTATTATAATTCTTTCTGTCTTTCTTTTCTCACCTAATGGTAGAGTCAGTTGTTGAGTCATTCAGAATAAAGCACAGTTTCATGGAACCAAGACAGTCAATTTCTGGCCATTTAATCTTCAGAATGTCTTCTTAGGTTGGTTTATTACAAAGCATGAATCCTCCTCCTGCCTTAGAATTAATAGCTTCTTACTCTATGGTTAAACTGACTGAGATAAATGTTGTGAGTGGGTATATATCATGTGCCACTGTATGTGTTCAATATGAATTGGAAATCTACATGAAAAATGGCGTATGTTTGACAAGTACTAAGAAAGATACCCAAATTCAGGCTTGTGGCTTGATGCTGTTTAACAGAAGCTTCATAATGCTCTGAACTGACAAATATATTGCAAAGGCTTTGAGGATTATTACAATATATCATGCAGAGAATCTCCATAATAATATCTTCATGTCATAATGTATCATGTCAAAAATCCCAGTGCAGCAATTTCAGGATATACTTATGACCCATCAAAGTGCATCACAATTTTATCATGTTTCGTTAAGTTTGTTAGTGGAGAAGAAAGTGCTACTGCAAAGTAGTTTCAAACATTTTAGGGAAACCAGTTTTTTGTAGATAATTATTTAAAGGAAATAAGGTTGGATTAAATCCTGTCACAGCAATTTACGTAGTCTGCACAGGAAAACATTGCATATATGCTAGGATTTTATAGATTCTGCTGTCCAATCCCTTTTACATTTCAACATTGAGAACACAAATTCCTTCCAGTAGTTCAAAAAAATAAAAATCAAGCATCTTAGAATTGCTGACTTTTGAGATGAAGAAGTTTATGGAATTCTCAATCATTTAAAGTTGAGAAAAATATTTAAAAAATAGTAATAAGGAAAACAGAGAGGGGACAAAAAACATATGACTTGAAACAGAAATCAAGAAGACCAGTTGTCGTAGTTTAAGCCCAAGCTGTAAATCAGAACCACGCAGTCTACTGCCCCCCCCCCACCTTTCTTCCCTCCGCTTCTGGAGGGACGGGGAGGAGAATCAAAAGAATGCAGCTCCCACGGGTTGAGATAAGAACAGTTTAATAACTAAGGTATAACACAAATCACCACTGCCGCCACCAACAATAACAACGACAAGAGAAATAACAAGGGAAGAGAATACGATACCGCCCGCCGGAAAAGACAGCCCGACCGACCAGGGGACGTGCCCTTCCCGGTAGCTCCCAGTTCCATCCCCTGGCATGACGTGCTGTGGTATGGAACACCTCCTTGGCCAGTCTGGGTCAGGTGTCCTGTCCCCGCTTCCTCCCGGCCCCTCCTCCTCCCTGGCAGAGCATGAGACTCACAAAATCCTTGGTCAGTCTAAACATCGGTGTTATCAGTTTTTTTGTTCCCAAGCCAAAATTCAAAAACACAGCGCTGCAACAGCTACTAAGAAGGAAAAAAAAAAAAAAAACAAAACTGACTGCCACTGCTGAACCCAGGACAGTATCCACCCCTTGTTCCATACCATTCACGTCATGTTCAGATCCCACATTTTCCATATACCCTCACTCTCATCTCGGTGCACTGTTATCTTAGTGCACGGACCAATTCCTATAAAGTTACTGAGTCCATTCGGTTCATAATGTTGGGCTCCATCTCTTGGAACAGTCTTTCAGGGCAGAAGAAGCTGTATGCACTGTTGGATCATTGCCTGCTGATGCTGATCATTCCTTTACTGTAGAACTCGTCCGGTTCTATCAAAGTTCATTCTCTGTTGGGATGATGGTCGGAGGGAAGTCAGAGCCAGTCGCTGGTGCCCTGCAGACTTCTAGTTGATGGACTATAGCAGGCAACAGCGTACAATTGAGTTCATTGTCTGTTTTCCCCTAAAATCAAATCCCCTTGAGGTACGCATCGGACTTCCCCATCTTCCCGCATTACCCACCAAGTATATCCAGGTCCCTGAGCAAAAGCAATCCCACGAGTGGGTTTGCCTTTACCTGAAGCAGGAATAACCCAGACTGTCTTCCCCAGCAAATTCTTCATATGCACCACAGGAACTTTGTCCACTTGTTGGTTGTTCTGGTGTTCCTCAGTGGCCCGACTCTTGGGTACATGGGCGTCTACATGGCGTACCTTCACCACCAGGTTCTGCACCCGGGCAGCGATATCTTGCCAGAGTGCAGCAGCCCAGATGGGTTTACCTCTGCGTTGCCAGTTGCTCTGCTTCCATTGCTGCAACCACCCCCACAGGGCATTTGCCACCATCCATGAGTCAGTATAGAGATAAAGTACTGGCCACTTTTCTCGTTCAGCAATGTCCAGGGCCAGCTGGATGGCTTTCACCTCGGCAAAGTGACTCGATTCACCCTCTCCTTCAGCAGTTTCTGCAACTTGTCGTTGAGGATTCCATACAGCTGCCTTCCATCTCCGATGTTTTCCCACAATACGGCAGGACCCATCAGTAAACAAGGCATACTGCTTTTCACTTTCTGATAGTTTATTATATGGTGGGGCCTCTTCAGCACGCATCACCTCCTCCTCTGGTGACATTCCAAAATCTTTGCCCTCTGGCCAATCCATGATGACTTCTAGAATGCCTGGACGACTGGGATTTCCTATTCGAGCTCGTTGTGTAATTAGTGCAGTCCATTTACTCCATGTCGCATCGGTTGCATGATGTGTAGAGGAGACCCTGCCTTTGAACATCCAGCCCAGAACGGGCAACCAGGGTGCCAGGAGGAGCTGTGCTTCAGTGCCAATCACCTCCGAAGCAGCTCGAACCCCTTCATAGGCTGCCAGTATCTCTTTCTCAGTTGGGGTATAGCTGGCCTCAGATCCTTTGTATCCCCGACTCCAAAAGCCGAGGGGTCGACCTCGAGTCTCCCCTGGAGCTTTCTGCCAGAGGCTCCAGGTAGGACCATTCTCCCCAGCTGCGGTGTACAGTACATTTTTTACATCTGTCCCAGTCCGGACTGGTCCAAGGGCTACTGCATGAACTATCTCACGTTTAATTTGCTCAAAGGCTTGTTGTTGCTCAGGGCCCCATTTAAAATCGTTCTTCTTCCGGGTTACATGATAGAGAGGGCTTACAATCGAACTGTAATTCGGGATGTGCATTCTCCAGAACCCCACAGCACCCAAGAAAGCTTGTGTTTCTTTCTTATTAGTTGGTGGAGACATTGCTGTTATTTTGTTGATCACATCTGTAGGGATCTGGCGACGTCCATCTTGCCATTTTATTCCCAAAAATTGAATCTCCTGTGCAGGCCCCTTGACCTTACTCCGTTTTATGGCAAAACCAGCTTTCAGCAGGATTTGGATTATTTTCCTCCCTTTCTCAAAGACTTCTTCCACTGTATCACCCCACACAATAATGTCATCAATGTACTGCAGGTGTTCTGGAGCTTGCCCCTGTTCCAGTGCATTCTGGATCAGTCCATGGCAGATGGTAGGGCTGTGTTTCCACCCCTGGGGCAGTCGGTTCCAAGTGTACTGGACGCCCCTCCAAGTAAAAGCAAACTGTGGCCTGCACTCTGCTGCCAAAGGAATTGAGAAGAATGCATTGGCAATATCAATCGTGGCATACCACTTGGCTGCCTTTGACTCCAGTTCATACTGAAGTTCTAGCATGTCCGGTACGGCAGCACTCAATGGTGGTGTGACTTCATTCAGGCCACGATAGTCTACTGTTAGTCTCCACTCTCCATTAGACTTTCGCACTGGCCATATGGGGCTATTAAAGGGTGAGCGGGTCCTGCTGATCACTCCCTGACTCTCCAGACTACGGATCAGCTTATGGATGGGAATCAGGGAGTCTCGGTTGGTGCGATACTGCCGCCGGTGCACTGTTGTGGTTGCGATTGGCACTTGTTGTTCTTCGACCTTCAGCAACCCCACAACAGAGGGATCCTCTGAGAGACCAGGCAAGGTGGACAGCTGTTCATTTTCCTCAGTCTCCAAAGCAGCAATACCAAAAGCCCATCGGTACCCTTTTGGGTCTTTGAAGTACCCTCTCCTGAGGTAATCTATGCCGAGGATGCATGGAGCCTCTGGACCAGTCACAATGGGGTGCTTTTGCCATTTCCTTCCAGTCAGGCTGATCTCAGCCTCCAGTACAGTCAACTCTTGGGATCCTCCTGTCACTCCAGAGATATAGATGGGTTCCACCCCTTGACAGCTTGACGGCATCAGGGTACAGTGTGCACCGGTATCTACGAGAGCTTTATACTTCTGTGGGACTGATGTGCCAGGCCATCTGACCCACACAGTCCAGTAAATCCGATTGTCCCCTACCTCCACCTGGCTGGAGGCAGGACCCCTCTAACAGTCATCACAACGTTGGACACCTAAGTCGTGTTGAAAGGGATTATTCTTCGTTATCACAGGAGCTGGAGTAAAATCAGCTCTTCCGCTCCATCTGGGAACCTGCTCACCAGAGACTGAAGCCGCATCTCTCATGGGATGATTAGTCTTGACCCTTGTTCCTATTTTCAATTCATGCACCCGTTCCTCCAAAGCTGAAGTAGGTTTTCCATCCCACTTCGTCATGTCTTCTCCATGATCCCGCAGGTAAAACCATAGGGTGGCCCGTGGTGTATGCCTTCTATATCTTCTGTCTTGAACAATAGGACGTCTTTTGTTAACAGCTGAGACGTGTGTTGGTACACGTGAGGAGCTGGATAAATCAGATAGATCATCCCTCAATTGTTTGACATCCTGGGACAATTTTTCCACAGCTGAGATGATGGAAGGGGTGAGATTGTCTTCGAACTCTCGGAGTTTGTGAATCATTTCATCCACTGTTGGTGTTACTATGTCACCCCAGGTTACCGTTGCCAATGAATGGGCATATGATGACGGTGCATTCCGTGTAAGTTTTCGCCACATGGGTCGTGTAAATAGAACTGTCGTAGTTTAAGCCCAAGCTGTAAATCAGAACCACGCAGTCTACTGCCCCCCCCCCACCTTTCTTCCCTCCGCTTCTGGAGGGACGGGGAGGAGAATCAAAAGAATGCAGCTCCCACGGGTTGAGATAAGAACAGTTTAATAACTAAGGTATAACACAAATCACCACTGCCGCCACCAACAATAACAACGACAAGAGAAATAACAAGGGAAGAGAATACGATACCGCCCGCCGGAAAAGACAGCCCGACCGACCAGGGGACGTGCCCTTCCCGGTAGCTCCCAGTTCCATCCCCTGGCATGACGTGCTGTGGTATGGAACACCTCCTTGGCCAGTCTGGGTCAGGTGTCCTGTCCCCGCTTCCTCCCGGCCCCTCCTCCTCCCTGGCAGAGCATGAGACTCACAAAATCCTTGGTCAGTCTAAACATCGGTGTTATCAGTTTTTTTGTTCCCAAGCCAAAATTCAAAAACACAGCACTGCAACAGCTACTAAGAAGGAAAAAAAAAAAACAACAAAACTGACTGCCACTGCTGAACCCAGGACACCAGTAAGGGCCTAGAGTCTTTGTATTGGATGTTCCATATATGATTGGTCATCTGAGGGAAGAATAAAATGCAAGTAGTTTGTGATGTTCCAGCAAAATGTTATTTCTTGAATCCAGCTATAACAATTCTCTCTATAAAAACCAATCTTCTTGTTGCTTAATATTTTTATTATTATATCAAAAATAAATGAAATATTAGAATTCTTCAGATGTTTTTGAATGTTCTTGCTTCCAAGAAATGTTTTACAATTTCACCTTATGGATTTGGTGTACTTAGGTTGATACCTGTTCTGATAAGAAAATGATTTTATAAGTGACCCCAAATGAACCTTCAGATCCAGAAATGCCTCAAAGAATTTAAGGGTTAGCATATGCCTGAAGTGTAATGACAGAGATCAAAAATTAAGAATTAAAAAAATAAAATAATGGGACAAATGTTTCAATCTGAAGTGTAATGAGGAGGGCTTTAAATTAAACCAATAAAATGAAGAGTAAAAATTAAAAAATGGATATACGGTCACTGCCTATATTGTCCAAAGTATTATTTCTATTCTATATTCATCAAGTCTCTCACAGTATGAATAATAATCCTGTGTACATTCTGCATAGGGACATAGTGGAAGGTATTGATCCATATAACCATCTTCAGTACTGGGCAAAGTGATTCCTACTGTAATAAAGAGCAATAATATTAGTAAAAACATGGACAAATCTGATAAAGTAGAGAGGAATTATTAATATATATACTGGAGGGGTATGTGTCATGGTTTAACCCCAGCTGGCAACTATGTACCATGCAACCACTCACTTGCTCCCTGCCTGTCCTCAGTGGAATGTGGAGGAGAAATGGGAAAAGGTAAAACCTGTGGGTTGAGAAAAGAACAGTTTTAACACGTTAAATAAAAGAGTAACAATAATAATAACCATGATAATGATAATAATAATGAAAAAGGAGATAACAGAGAGGGGAATAAAACCCGATAAAAACAAGTGAAGCACAATACTCATCACTCCTCACAACTTGCAGACCAGTGACTAGTTCATACCCAAGTAGTGATCAGCATTTCCTGGCCAACTAACCCCAGTTTATATACTGAGCCTGGCATTCTGTGGTATGGAATACCCCTTTGGCTAATTTGGGTCAGGTGTTCTGTCTCTGCTCCCTCCCAGTTTCTTGTGCCTCTCTTCATTGCCAGAGCATAAGAAACTGAAAAGTCCTTGATAAGGCTAAGCCCTCCTTAGCAACAACTAAAATATTGGTGTGTTATCAACATTATTCTAAAACCAAAACACAACACTGTATCAGCTACCAGGAAGAAATTTATCCCAGCTGAAACCAGGACAGGGGGGAAAATCCTTACACTGCTGGAGGGGTTATTTGGAGGAACTAATGAGTATGTTGCTAAGAATGTTTTGCTTAACATGGCATACTTGAATTTTCAAAAATGCTGATAAGCAACTGGCCCTGGATTTTTCTTGATTAAAATCAGTTTTAGTGTCTGGCCACTAACACACAGAAGAGCAGACTCGTTCAATTTGGAAGTGCAAAACTACAGGAAAGCACCACAGGAAAGCATTCACACTCTACATACGGCTTGCTACAAGGATGAGTACCTTCATAATGTATGCATTTTGAATGTATATATTTCTTTATGAACAGTCTAAAACCACAGTTTTGTGAAGGAAATATTACTTTTAGTGAAGCAAGTCAAAACATTACGTATCTTTTCTATCTGAAGTACTTGAAATGAGTGCATTGTTTAACTGCTTTTATGTCACTCAAATAGTAAGATTAACGTATAATCACTTACTTATGTATAACTGTATGTTTGCATACATTACATTTAATTTCATATGTTAGGCAGCAGCACATCTGGTCATCTTCAGAGCATCTAGTGGAATTGATAAATGTACAGTTGTAAAAAACAGGATGCTTTTGGCTTACAACTATTAAGCTATGCAATATTCTATACTGATCTATGCAATTTAAGTACTGGATACCTAGAAATAGGTAGATATGCATATAGAATATTAGAATGTAGTAAGTTATGTATACATATATTTCAAAAGGAATTATTGAAATAACATGAAAACCAGAAATCCTTTTAAACTCTGTGGGTTTACCCTCTTTCTGACAATGTAGTGACATTTTAGACAATTTATAGACTGTATCGGAAGGAATAAGATAAAAGGTTCTTCTGGTCAGTTCAGAGTACAGGGAGTTTGGAATATGGAAATGCATACGTAACTCATCTTTCATGCAATTATATAGGCAGAGAGAGGAGGAAAACTAAGCAACATGTTGAAATTGAACCTTAGTTATTAAGACTTTAGCATGTTTTTAATCAAGAAAAATTACTCCAAAGAAATTTTTTGTTAGTGCTGATTAGATCACAAACAGACAGTGCATGGA
Organism: Psittacula echo; assembly: GCF_963264785.1. NCBI lineage: Eukaryota > Metazoa > Chordata > Aves > Psittaciformes > Psittacidae > Psittacula > Psittacula echo. Next base: position 133,472,345 of record NC_137737.1, on the reverse strand, counting down.
GCACTTATGAAAACAACAGAAAAAGAATTTGAAAATATGCAGAAGAAATTGGATGGTCAATTAACCTCAGACAAAAGTTAACAAAAATTGTTTAAATGTGGTTTACTTAAAGCAGAAAAAAATACAAAAGCCACATAGAATTTAGGATTTAACTTCTCTAAAAGCTTTTGTATTTTTTAGCATATTTCAGCTTATTTGGCACTTGCTGCTTAAAAAAACTATCCAGGAATAAAGTATCAGAAAGTATTCCAAAGCAGGTTTGAATTTCACAATTATTTGATCAAAACCACTTAGTAACTGTGTTTGCAGAGAGTCCAAGACAATTGGGTCCACATGTTTTAATGTCATTGTGAAACAGTTACTTGTTTCTGCTCTTGAGGACTATAATATACCTGAGACTTACTAGCAAGATATATATCAATGGAACACTGTATAATACAACCACTGCTTCTTTATGTGTAACAAACTATGACGATAAATTCTGTACTAATTGTGCATTTAATCTTTACCCCAAAATGTCATTTACTTCTGGGAACAGCCAGTTTCAGTGCTATCATTCAGTTAGAGAAATTAAGAGGAAACATTAATAATTGCCCAAGAGTTTACACATTTTATCATCATTAAGAAACACTTGCTACAGCAAGGAACCCTAATGGTTCTAACTAGCTCCCATGAGGAGGATCAAAGCCAGTTTAAACAAGGCAGATGATTGCACTAAAAGGGGTAGAAAAAGAGTCCAGGGGGGCTCATGGCTGACTAGAAGAATACAAGGTTTATATATCAGATAGGAAGGAAGCCTTCCTAAAAGTGCAAGTGCATTCTGTGGGCCCTTGACAACTGTTCCCTAAGTAACATGAAAGCTGCAATCAAGATATTGTGGCATTAAAGGTAAAAAACCACTCTCAGAGACAAGATATCTTATCTCAAGATCAGTACAATGCTAATGTGGCCACATGGGTATGTCCCAGAAAAGGGAGCCTGGGCAGAACAAGTTCACATTTGCCATCCATGCACAACTTGGAGAGGTCCCACATTTGCTTGCATTGAAATATGAGTTTCCAAGAGGTTAAATGCACACATATGTCAGGTTTTAAAAATCCTTTCTTCATCCGCCATCACAAATTTAAATGCCTCTTTCGAACTCCTAGATGCAAGTGCTTATGGACACCCTCTAAGGTCCCTGAAAGAGAAGCACAGGTGCACAACAGAAAGCTGTGGGCTGTATGTGATTGATATACATAGAGAAGCACATTTGGGTCTGCTCTGGGAATAGCAGGCTGACAGGATATTCCCCTGAGGTGTGTAATGATGAGACAACTCTCTCTGGAGACTGCTGTCTCAGAAATTGTAAAGGATACAGCAGTGCAGCTGTCACGTAACTGTGGCAATGGCTTTCTGGGCAGGAGGCATCCCTTGGAACACAGCTCCTGCAATTTATTTTTGTCAGCCTAATTACACTAAAGTGTTGAACTGCTGGAATTCATCCCAGGCTGTGCAAATATGAATGAAAGGTATGAGCACTGCAGCCACAGAAAGATTTTAAAATAATGTGATATGGCATCATAGTTTCTTATGTCCTGCTGTTTTGAGGGAGACATCCCAATAAGTCAAGCTAATCACAGTTCTTCATGCATGCACAAAGCTAAATCTGAAGACAGGGATCCATAAAAGCCAGATTGTTAATGGGCAAGATGCATAAACCAGTTAGTATGAAATGCCAAATAAAAACACAGGGCCCAAGTCTCCCCCTCCTTTGAAAAGAAATAACTTATTGTAGACTGGAAGGGAACATTTATGTCTGCTTCTGATTGTCTGAAAAGAAGCTTCTCCTGGAGTTTGGTGATTAAGATAACTTTAAGTCATCCCCTCCTCATAAACTGCTGCAGTAAGAGAAGACTGTTATTGCACCTAATATCTTCTTCCCCAGGCAAGTCATCTCTACTGGCCTGCTAGGCCTGAGGATGACACAGAGGACCTATACCCACAGCTCTTACTTCCAGATGAATGCTCTGATCATAGGATAGTCTCACACAGTGTTCTCTTGCTTGTTGTTATTGAACCTATCTCACTACATAGACAATATTAATATTCATTAAGCCAGAGAGCAGTGAAAAAAAGGAAGAGATGTGTAGCTGGAGGGTGAAGCCTATACTCCAGCCCCACTTCAGTAAACATTTCAAAATTTCATGCCAAGTGAAATAGGCTCACTAGAAGAAATGGAAAAAGCTACCCTGAAAATGCCCTGTATCTTGGATACTCCTTGAAAAGGTAAGTGAAGATTTAAGTTATTTTAGGCAGAGTAAATGATAAAAATTGAGCCTCGTGTTCAAGGTGACTGCTTTAACTGAAAAATGTCTGCTTAGGCACAGTAATTCATTTTACTTACCCTTCCAGCACTTTGTGTCAGACCCAGAAAGGCTATGTGGAATTAGAAAAGTACCTTTAGGGGGAACAGAAAATTGGAAACCAGAACTGGTGAAAGTTTCAGTAAGCAAAATTTAAACTTAATTTTGAACAAGTTAAATTTAAACTTCAGTGGTAGTACATACTGAATGACATGAAGGGTTTCAGTATAGCTGATGCATTGTTTCAGAAAGAATTACTATGAAGAGTGCTTCTGGTTTAACTCTGGGTATTCAATATAAACCAGAGAGGAGCTTCCCTTTTTTTATTTAACTACGGCTTGAAAAAAAAGCCACCCCAGATGTCAAGATTTTGGTCAAGGGTTATCAAGAGCTGCACACACAGAGGTTTGCTGGATGGTTTTGGTTTATAAAGTCCAGATGTTTGGCATTTTAAATAATTTAAAAGTTGTTCTAAAGAAACATCAAAGAAAACTTAAGATAGTAGCATTGTCAGTTGCAGGAAATTGTAAAATAAGACACTGAACAAATGCTTTGTATGTAAAACATCAGAACAAATTAAGGGAATGAATACATATATCTGCCGGAATGTTTTATGTAACTCAAAGGTCAGCTCCATGCAGTTAAATATATCCAGAGCTTGTCATTCTGCTTATTAATTTTTTGTCTTGCTTATTGTTCTTTACAGTGTTTGTTTCACCCTGCAAAATCATTATCATTTTTCTTATGTAATCGTGGGAGAGCTCTAACAATCCTTCATGACTGAATAGAGTAGATTATTTAGGGCTTAAATTTTTAGTCTGGCTTCTCTTCCCCACAATGCTTCACACCACTAAATATTCCTGCTTCATCAGCTGTCTGCATGTTGGAACATTCATGTGCACTCAAATATATTCCATGTATCTCTCCCATTACTATTTCTGTCACAGAAAATATTCAACCTAGAGGGCTGTCTCAAAACTTCTGGAAGAGCTACAAGCAAGAATTATAAGTAACCAGCAAAATATACCACAGCAAAAGATTCGTGACTTAGATTAGGCAATGTTTAAAAGTTTTGACTACACAACTAAACCAGCAATAAGGTCCTAGCAGGAATACATTTTACACAGGCAAAATAAATAAGTTAGTCCAATCACATGTACAAGATCTGTACAAGAACATAACAAAACAAAACAAGATAAAACAAAACAAAATAAAACAAAAAACCCCTGCAATATAGCACAAAGATTGTCATCATTCTCATCTTTCTTAGCACACAGACTTCATGGATCATGAAGTAAACACCAATCATCTTTTACCACATCTTCTCAAAGGAAACTGAAGACTGCTAGCAAAATTTAGCCTGAAGCCACTCAAAGCACAGCTTTCTTCTCAGCTCTCCTTTGTTCCCAAGACAGAAAAGCAATTTGCTGGGGATGAATGTAACAGCCCTTCTGCTCTCTCCAAGTATCCTGCTGGTGAATGTCCCTTCTCTCACACCCTGTGAATAGGTAGAGGATAATTTCTCTTTCTCACAAGTTAGGGACCTAACTTCACATTCTAATTTAAGAAATAACAAAGGAATAAAAAGCTTTACTAGAAAGGAACTAAAAACTTTAAAGAAACTCTAAATTACCACTCTTTCACCCTCTTAGCATCCATGATAGAGGAAGAGGAAGGGAAGAAGGTGCCCACATGTGCTAGGTGTGAATCCTTCCTCCTACTAAAGCAAAGCTGAACCCTTGACAAGGAAAGGAGTCACAGAGCCATCACAGTCTCTTGTAGATGACTAACACAACACAGGGTCTTAGCATTAAAGGGCATAGAGGGCTATGGAATGAGTGCTTTCCTGAAGTTCAACATCAGATTTTGACTCCAAGAGCACTTTGATGTTTAGTGCATGCTTACCAAGCCACTTGTCTTACTGAACTCGTTGAGGCTACTTAACACATTAAAAATTCAACATGTGCATTCCTAGGATTACCGACTAATACTACGTTTAAGGCAGAGCTTTCCTGGACAGATGTGCTCTGAGGAAATCCAAGTGACACGTGAAGCTGAAAAGCACTTGATTTCTTGGTTTTCTCCAATGTTTTTACATGTCAATGTATTTCAATAATTTCCTTGTTTAAATTAAGACCAAGCTGAAGAAGGGTTACAAAACTGACAATAGGGAAATTTTTTTTTTTCTAAAACTAAAAGTTTTCAAGAAGTCTTTCCAATGCTGTACTGCTGCCTCTTTATATCACCTATGGTCAGTGCATCAGGACGTGGTTCAAGTGTATGTAAAAATAAGACAATTGGCAAATAATGTATCTTATTTAGAAAGAAGCCACTTCAAGACAACCTTTGACTCATCCCTAAAAGCAAACAGGGTACTTCTGCAAATGAGTAAAATTCCATAACTTTTAGACAGTCCAGGACCGATGCATTTATTGCAGAGTATCACGTTTTAATATTGACATCAACTGTTTTATCTGAAAGGTTTCATTCTGCTCACTTCAGTTGAGATATAGATCCATATATTAGAACCAAATAAGGAAATCCATCTGCTCTCCCACATACTACCAGGAGGCATCCTGGAGTGCCAAGACATTCCCAGAGCCCAAAGGCTCCAGCCTTACCCCTTCCCACCCACCCTACAGCTGCTCAAGTGAGCCATGGCCCTTATCTGAGGTTTGCAGATGGTCCCTTTAGGTGTCAGTCTGGCCCTGTGAAGAGTAATTGCAGGAGCTGGAGGAGTACAACAGAATAATTACAGCAAGATATGAAGAAGTAAGATTTTAATAATTTATGAGATATACTTCCATTGCCAAATTTTAATTATATCTTTTTCAGTTCTTTATTTAACCTTCCAGGGCAGCAAGAGCAAGAGAGTAAGGTAACATTTTTTGCTGTAGTGTATTATGGGCAAACTTTACAAAATTTAATTCCTGTGTTGAATGTCAAAATGACTTTAATTTCTGATTAGTACTTTAGAAATATTATATAGCTGTCTATTTATTTAAAGAGTTAAAATCCAAATTGCTGAGGATATTATAACAAAAACAAATTTCTGTTATAATAGTACCAACTACACTTTTGTCTAACACCATAGTGAATATAATCAAAAAAAGAACTATGTATTTAAAGGGGAACTGAAAGGTTATTCTTCTAAACAGATCAGTAGGCTTTGTATAAATTCCTGAATCATTGATTCAGCACTAATACTGTCTATGAAATCAACCATTTTTCTATATTTTGAGGCAAGATTTTTATGCATTAGTTTTTCAGGTACTAAACTGTCAGTAGTTACTGTAGCTAACAGTAACTGTCAGTGAATACTGTAGTATACAGTGTTCACTTCCTGTATTTACATTTTCCAACCAACACAAGCCCCTGCAATAAGGTGTGATTTATGGCAATTAATGATGAATTATTATAAAACTTTTAAATGAAGAATTATATTTTAATTTATACAAAAACCGTCCCCCTTGGTCAGTGGTCCAGCAGCACACTTTTCCACATCACTGCATTAACATTGCCTCAAATGTATTACACAGTATCACACAGTATGCTAGAGACTGGAAGGGACCTCAAAAGATCATCTAGTCCAATTCCCCTGCTGGAGCAGGAACACCTAGATGAGGTTACACAGGAATGTGTCCAGGCGGGTTTTGAATGTCTCCAGAGAAGGAGACTCCACAACCTCCCTGGGCAGCCTGTTCCAGTGTTCCGTCACCCTCACTGAGAAGAAGTTTCTTCTCAAGTTTAAGTGGAACCTCTTGTGTTCCAGTTTGTACCCATTACCCCTTGTCCTATCATTGTTTGCCACTGAGAAGAGCCTGGCTCCATCCTCGTGACAAACAACAAACTATAGAGACCCAGCTCCCTCAGCCTTTCCTCATAAGGGAGATGCTCCACTCCCTTAATCATCTTAGTTGCCCTGCACTGGACTCTCTCCAGCAGGTCCCTGTCCTTCTTGAACTGAGGGGCCCAGAACTGGACACAATATTCCAGATGCGGTCTCACCAGGGCAGAGTAGAGGGGAAGGAGGACCTCTCTCGACCTACTGACCACCCCCCTTCTAATACACCCCAGGATGCCATTGGCCTTCTTGGCCACAAGGGCACAGTGTTGGCTCATGGTCATCCTGCCGTCCACTAGGACCCCCAGGTCCCTCTCCCCTACACTGCTCTCTAACAGGTTGTCCTGGGTTCAGCAGCAGCAGTCATTTTTTCTCCTTCTTAGTAGCTGTTGCAGCACTGTGTTTTTGACTTTTGGCCTGGGAACAGAGCTGATAACAGCGATGTTTAGACTGACCAAGGACTTTCTGAGTCTCATGCTCTGCCAGGGAGGAGGGGAAGCCGGGAGGAAGCAGGGACAGGACACCTGACCAAAACTAGCCAAAGAGGTATTCCATACCACAGCACGTCATGTCCAGGATGTAGAACTGAGAGTTCCAGGAAGGGCTGGATCACTGCAGGGTGGGGGTGAGGTACCGGTTGGTGAGTGGTTGTATTCTCTTCCTTGTTATTTCCTTTATCATTATTACTATTAGTGGTAGCAGTAGTGATTTGTGTTATACCTTAGTTATTAAACTGTTCTTATCTCAACCCGTGGGAGTTGCATTCTTTTGATGCTCCTCCCCGTCCCTCCAGGAGCGGAGGGAAGAAAGGTGGGGGGGGAAGTGGACTTCATGGTTCTGATTTACAGCCTGGGCTTAAACCACGACAGTTCTTTTTGGCGCCCAACGTGGGGCTCGAAGGGTTGAGATAACGACAGATCTGGCCAAGGCACAATGCTGATTTATTGGCTCTCAAAGTTGTTTCTCTTGATGTCACAGTTTCAGTATGCTGTAGCTTACTTAGAGCTGGTATTTGCTGTGTTAGTGTTTATCAAGTGTGGGCCTTGGGCTAAGGTTCTTGTTTCATTGTACTTTATGGTAATGGCTTGCGATACGGGGGGGCTCCGGCAGCAGGGCAGGATGGATGTGGCCGTGGACTTGTACCTGGCCATCCCACTGCTCTTCACCGTCCTGGCCCTCGTCATCGCGTCCGTCTTTGTGAGGCTGCGGGGAGCTGAGGGGGAGCGGCCCCGGGAGCCGGCGGCGGCCGAAGCGGCCCGGGAGAGCAGCCCCGGAGCCCAAGCAGCGGCGGGAGCGGGGCCGGAGGCCGGGAAGGAGGTGGCTGCCGAGCAGCAGGAGGAGGCGGCGGAGGAGCCGAGCTCCATGGCCTAGCCCAGCCCCGCGGCAGCCGAGAGCAATCCTCAGCAGCAGCCCACCGAGCTTCGTGAGCCCGATCCCCAGGAGGTTGCAGGAGACCATGCAGCATTTCCCAGCAAGGCAGAGGAGGAAGATCTGGACTCGGAAAAAGTGGAGCTGGTGGTGAGAGAGCCTTCAAGCACAGCAGCTACAGCCCCAGTGACAAGTACAGCAGCATCATTTGAGAGTTCTGAAGGTTTTGAATGGCCTTTGGGTACCCTTGGAACCTGCCTGCTGATTGTGATGGGGATCAGAATGTTGGCACACACACAGAGTGTGTTCTACCCACAACCATTTTGTCTGATCCCGAGAATTAAGCAGAGTCAGATTTGGGTCTTGTCTGGGTTGAGACGACGATATAGGGAGACCAAGAGGTTTTCCCCAAGGCTGGACAGTCATGAGTGTCACGGTGTGTGGGACAGTATGGGCGAGTATCTAATCCACTGGGCCCCTCCAGTGCTTTGGAAGCGTCGGAGATGGAAGGCAGCTGTATGGAGTCCCCAGTGACAAGTTGCAGAGACTGCTGCAGGGGAGGGTGAATTATTTTGAGCCTGATGGGCCCATGACACTTCAGGCCATCAGGGCAGAGATGCAACATAGAGATGGGCCCGTGATCGAAGGGTGGACTTAACATTAGACATTATTGCCCAGGTTATTCACGAGTGTGCACACTGCACACAGCCTCTCCTGCTCTGAAAGACTGTTACAAGAGTTGGAGCCCAACATCATGGACCGAATGGACTCAGCAGCTTTATAGGGATTGGTCCATGCACTAAGATAAGAGTGCACTGAGATGAAAGTGATGGTATATTGAAAATGTGGGATCTGAGCATGACGTGAATGGTATGGAATAAGGGGTGGATACTGTCCTGGGTTCAGCAGCAGCAGTCATTTTTTCTCCTTCTTAGTAGCTGTTGCAGCACTGTGTTTTTGACTTTCGGCCTGGGAACAGAGCTGATAACAGCGATGTTTAGACTGACCAAGGACTTTCTGAGTCTCATGCTCTGCCAGGGAGGAGGGGAAGCCGGGAGGAAGCAGGGACAGGACACCTGACCCAAACTAGCCCAAGAGGTATTCCATACCACAGCACATCATGCCCAGGATGTAACTGAGAGTTCCGGGAAGGGCTGGATCACTGCAGGGTGGGGGTGAGGTACCGGTTGGTGAGTGGTTGTATTCTCTTCCTTGTTATTTCCTTTATCATTATTACTATTAGTGGTAGCAGCAGTGATTTGTGTTATACCTTAGTTATTAAACTGTTCTTATCTCAACCCGTGGGAGTTGCATTCTTTTGATCCTCCTCCCCGTCCCTCCAGAAGCGGAGGGAAGAAAGGTGTGTGGGGGGGAAGTAGACTGCGTGGTTCTGATTTATGGCCTGGGCTTAAACCACGACACAGGTCGTTCCCCAACCTATACTGGAACCTGGGGTTGTTCCTGCCCAGATGCAGGACTCTACACTTTCCCTTATTATATTTCATCAAGTTATTCCCTGCCCAAGTCTCCAGCCTGTCCAGGTCTCGCTGGATGGCAGCACAGCCTTCTGACGTGTCAGCCACTCCTCCCAGCTTAGTGTCATCAGCAAACTTGCTGATAGTACACTCAATCCCCTCATCTAAATCGTTGATGAATATATTAAATAATACTGGTCCCAGTACTGACCCTTGAGGCACTCCACTAGATACAGGCCTCCAACTAGACTCCGCCCCATAGACTACAACTCTCTGGCTTCTCTCCTTCAGCCAGTTCACGGTCCACCTCACCACCTGATCATTCAGACCACACTTCCTCAGTTTAGCTATGAGGATGCTGTGGGAGACTGTGTCAAATGCTTTGCTGAAGTCAAGGTAGACCACATCCACCGCTCTGCCATCATCCATCCATCGTGTTATTTCCTCATAAAAGGCTATGAGGTTGGTCAAGCATGACTTCCCCTTGGTAAAGCCATGTTGACTGCCCCTCATAACCCTCTTATCCTTGACATGCCTTAAGATGGCATCAAGGAGAAGGTGTTCCATCACTTTCCCAGGGATGGAGGTGAGGCTGACTGGTCTATAGTTACCCGGGTCCTCCTTCTTGCCCTTTTTGAAGACTGGAGTGACATTTGCTTTCCTCCAGTCCTCAGGCACCTCTCCCGTTTCCCAAGACTTGGTAAAGATGATGGAGAGTGGTCTAGCAATGACTTCCGCCAGTTCCCTCAGCACCCGCGGGTGCATCCCATCTGGACCCAGGGATTTATGGATAGCTATGATCGTACTGTTTAAATAACCCAGAGTTTAAACTAAGATGCTAAAGAAAGCAGTATGCTTCAGGTAGGACCAAAACCTTGTAATAGTAAGGATTGTGGAGCTCTGGGACAGATTTCCTAGGGAGTCGCTGAGCTTCATTGGAGCCTTTTTCAGGATGTTATCCAAACTGTCAAGAATGATACATGTATTCTTGATCCTGCCTTAAGGCAGGGGATTGGACCTGATAATATACTGAAGTCTCTTCCAGACATATTTTATTCTATGATTCCATGTTATTAAGCCTGTGATTGGTAAATTATTGTTTGATATTCCTTTGTTCCAGTTTTGCCAGCTTAAACTTATTCAGATCTGAAACAAGGGGATGAAATTTTCTTCTCCAATCCAGTCCAACTTGCTCAAGGCTGGTTCACAAAATTTGTTTCACTAATTTTTTATATATTTCCCTGCCAACAGCCTCAGCAGAAACAGATTTCTTACATGGGACTCAGAAATCTTGGGAAACTCAGAAGTTTAGTAAAAAATTTTTGCATGCCTATTTTAATCAGCCCTTTCTGATCCTTTTCACCTGTCTCTTATTTCCTCTACCCCCCTTTCCCAGTTCTAGATATCACATAACTAGTTGCCTCCAAGGATAGCACTTGCCTTTGTATAGGTAAAGCTTATTTCACTGCTTCTGACATTAGCTTACATTCTTGTTTTGCCTGTGCTTAGTGCAGCTAGCTTTAGATACTTAGTGTATTCTTTAAGTATATAATGTGTCTTAAACTGTGAGGAATCACAAACCAAGAGGTAGTTTGGGTTTGTTTGGGTTTTTTTGTTTTTTGGATTTATTTTTTTCCCTGAAGACATAACAGGTAAATTAAAAGAAAATGAATATCAAACTCAGAAAAAAAAACCAAATTATACAGCACCAGACACTGAAAGCCAATGAACTTGAGATGTGCTATTGAAAAGGCCAAACCAGGAAAAACTGCAATATAACATAAAAGCCAGAGTTGCTTGATGGGAATCTGACAGGTTTCTCATTTGACAAGGTGGAGGCCTTGAAGGGTTAAGGCCTACCTCTTTCCCAGATGCCACAGCAAGAGGTCCAGCATTCAATCTCTCTAGTCAGGAGATAATGCCAACAGCACAAAATAATGCCAAAGATAATGCCAAAGCAGCAAAACCTTCCTACCCACATGGTCTGGTCTTGTTACCTCAAGTTCCCTAAATATTCCCTAATTGCAGACTCCTGTGTAGTCTTTAATAAAGTGTTTTGATGGAATTATGTTTGTTGTTGAATGCCTAGCTGTTTTGGTTCTTTTGTCACTTATCCTGATGGTCTATCTTCCAAATAATGTCCAAACAGCACTTCCAGTCTCCATTTCTAAAGACACAGCAGAACCGTACATAAGTCCAGCCATACTTAGAGAAGCTTTCATCTTGTTAAAAGTGTATTCCTGAGTAAAGTCTAAGTTTCTTTTACAGGTCTACTCATTTGAATAAAACACCCACTTCAGTACGTTTTCTGAACCAGCTGTAACTGAACAGCTAGATACATGAAGGAACCATGAGCATTATGAAAAAGAACAGCAACTTTCACACACACGAACTTAAAAAAAAGTAAATATATTCCAACAAAGAGTTTGATCACTTTTTATGGGCCATTTTTTTATTTCTGAATAGAGCTCATTCTGCTCTTAAATGTAACTCAAACATTGAGAACAGTTCAACTCTCCAGAATATTATTTGCATCATGTGTTAGAGTCATGGCTGGGCTGATTGCTCCTCATCCTTATGTAGCTAGAGGCTGTGCCTATCCCAGCACTTAAGATGTGGATATGTAGCATTTTTCCCAGGCTGTCTACTTCCTGACATCCAAACTGGCTATTGTTCCTGACTCTTTAAAAATAAAAATAAGAGAGGGTTTGAATTGGTCCCTGCCTTTTTGTCCTCATGCAGTTGTCTACTCCCTGTTTCTGTCAGCTAAGCAGTCCAGCTGTAAGCTTTTGCAATACTAATCACTACCCACACATTACCCAAACAACAACATCCCTGTTCCCACCCCTTCCCCGAAATAATGGGCTAAGGAAAAACATTGCAGACAACCAAGCAATTTTTTTTTTTCCTTTTTTTTTTTTGCAAGAATAGGCTTTCTTGTGAGGTTTCCATCATTATGTGGTTTTGGCTGGCTCAGAGAGACCATGCAAAGAAAAGTGCCTCTCTCGCAATTTTAGGTCTAATGCAAGAGACAGCTAAATTATGAGAAGCCAAAAAGTTTAACCTGTTGGTTTTTGGTTTTTTTTTCAGGACTCCAATGCAAGTTTAAAAAGTTGAACTGCAACTTTATGAGAATAACTTTTAATTCATTGAATCATAAACTGCAGACAGGACAATTAGGTGACAGGGGATTGCTAATACATGCAATTAAAGAAAGGTGACAGGGAATTGCTAATACATAGCTTAAAATAATTACCAGTATTTGTGTCCAAACACTTTATTCCAATTGAGCAGGGCATTTATTTATATTATATACTCATATATTACATGTATTATTATAATTTATTAGTATCAGTGGTTTATCATAAAAACCAGCAAGACTTGTCCAGTCAATCTGGTGTTAACTCTTCATCTCAGTCTTTTACAGATCTGTGCCTTGGCCTCTCTCCTAATGGGTGATATCTAGTAACTGTGCCCAAAGGACCTCTGTTCAAAGTTTCCCTCACAGACAGCTCTGAATCCAGGCTCTCACACACCGTGAGAGTGGACTTGTACCCATCAGTATATCCCATCTGCTCACGGGGTATACTAATGAAGCTGACAGGTCTCTTTAATGATTTACAGGAAGATCATAACTTCTATGAAGTGAATTAGTTTTGATGCTGACTTTGGCATCCAGATAACTTGCTGAGACAACAAGATCTCCAGGAATTTTATGATTAATGTCAATTGTTAGACTTAGCTGCTGAGGAATGTAACATAGGCAACTTTCATTTTATCTGTTGTACTAAAGTTGCACAATAGTGATAAGCCCCAAATTTGAGTTCTCACTTATCATTATCGAAGAACATTATAACTGCTTGAATATTGCGCTGGACCCAGTGTTCTGAGTATTTTTGGTAGCATTTAAGCAAGAGACAGGAAAAATTCTTCCCACTCAAACCTTAACAAAAATGTGTTATTTTATGACATTTAGAGGGCAGTAAACAACAAAACCCAGGAAGACCACAATCTCATGTTTCACAGGCAACTATTTTACTTTTTTGAGTAATTACTTGGAAAACAAGTTCTTGCATACATGTTCCTGTGAATCTTTTCCTCAGTAGTAAATCAATGTTCACTGATGTTTACTTTGTTAAGTAATAAAATTTTAGAGACTTAATTAAACCCACTTTAATTAATATATTTTTAATCTCTACATACACTGTATATATAGTATATAAAGAACAGGACTTTCTTAAAATAAATAAATAAATAAAAAAAGGATTAGTGTTCTGACTACAACATCTATAGTTACCATATCATAAAAATAAGCTTGCTTATAAATGAAAAATTACTTTCAGACTGAACAAAAAAATTAAGTTCATATGAGGCCAGGTGCCACGTTGTTTCAATCAAAACAGAATGAAATCTCAGTTTATAAACTGAACAGTATTTTTTCTCAATATTTGGAACAGTGCTGCCAATTCTCAAAATTTTAATATTAGCTTTCTAAGACATGTTATCTTTTTAAGGCTCATGGAAATGTGACAAAACTTATTAATATGCATTATTTTACACTTCTAGTTCTCACAGTCATGGAGAAAAGTGTGAAAATGTAACACAGGTATGGTAAAAGCTGAAGGCAGAAGCAAGGAAAGACAACTTGAACAGATTTCTTTTAAAAGCAGTGAAAAGTACATCTGTAATTTCCATGATGATAAAAAATTCTTATAAAATAGCATAATTTTACTTTTTTCAGTGTCATGGGAGTTTAACTGCTGATTAGATTCAGATATTTTTAAACAATTCAAATTCTTTCTGTTAAAATATATTGAAATCATAGGCAAAAATTCTTTGGAAATAAAGTGGGAATCTAGTATACTTCATGCTAATTTATAGATCAGTTCTCTAATATTTGTTTCATATTGACAGATTCACACTTTCCAATTTACTCCTCTTTTATAGAACAATGTTATATAGTGCAGTAGAATAGTGCAGTATTCCTTGTTAAGGCATTTAGTCTTGACTGAAATGCTGTAGATGGCACTGCAGAGCATATGAACAATTTTTTTTCTCAAATTGCAGTTGCTCCTTTATTGTTCACTTTACTGCACAGTATATACAGGCATAAATCGAAAACTCTTCCTGAAATTTGAGGATCTTCTAAAGGATCATTTCAGAATATGGCTAGTTAAATCATGTGAAATGTAGTATGAAACACAACTAATTAAAACATATGTAAAATCAAAGATACTCTTCTCTCTTTTATCTCAGCTGTGGGTCACTGTGCCTCTCCTAACTATACAGCCATCCCTATTCAGCCTTTGCAAAATTCTTATCATTATTGATCATTAACACTGCTTATAATGAATATTTATTTTCCTAATAAACCTTGGGCTCCAGGTCAAAAGGGATTACTATGAGTCTGTGAGTAGCTATGTACAAATTGAAGGGAAAAAGACTTAGTCTATACAGTCATTTCCAAATAACACACAGACAATTCCATTGTGAGTTGGATACTTTCTAAAAATGCTAGTTTATGAATGTATAGTATACAGAAAAATGCAACTCCATAATAGTTAAGGATGCTTTTCTTCTTTGAAATGTTAGATGCACAGGTGTGTCAAGTGTACCTGAAAAGCTTAGCTTCAAGAGAGGCATCAGACACATCTAGTCAATAGACTAAGAGTCAACACCAGGATTTCACCAGTGTTTTTTTTAAACTAATCCATTTTAACTTCACACTGACGTGGCCAAGGACCACATACACATACCCCTTGTATAAATACAAAGCCTTACACCTTTTTTAAAACTGTCACTGTACCAATCACAGCTGTGTAAGAACTGGTTAAACTCAGGGGTACTTTTCTGAAGTCATATACCTTTGTCTCAACATGTTTCAAGTGCTAATAATACAAGCAAAGCAAATATGAGCCTAGGGCCTGAGAGGACGTACTAAACTATCCATTTTATAATGTGATAAAAAGACAGTGGTGGTATTTCAGACCTTTAGAAGACTAAAGCAAAGGAATGAAGGAAGTGTTATATCTTTTACAGGATACAGCACTGAGTCCAGTTTTCAAAAATACTTTCCAATTAATATTGTTTTATAAGCTTGGATATTATTCAAAACCCAAAAACAGAGTGCTTCACCACCTTGAGAGCCAGCCTTACATTAACTAAATAAGTTTAATTTATTCAGCTTTTCAAAGAGAAATTTTGAGGTAGTCTTTATCCCATTCTGTAAGTACACACATGGAGAAGAGAGATCTGGTGGTAGGTTTTTTGATCTGCAAGACAAAAGGATAATAAACTACAACAGCAAATGAAGCAAGAACTAGCCATATTAAAACCAGCTGGGAAAGGGTAACTTTAAAGAGAAACCAGGCTAGGATGTGCCAAGTGCCTAGGAAAATAACTACTAAAACAGCCCACTAATCATAGAATCATAGAATAGTTAGGGTTGGAAAGGACCTTAAGATCATCTACTTCCAATCCCCCTGCCATGGGAAGGGACACCCCACACTAAACCATGCCACCCAAGGCCTCATCCAACCTGGCCTGGAACACCACCAAGGATGGAGCATTCACAACCTCCCTGGGCAACCCATTCCAGTGCCTCACCACCCTCTCAGGAAAGAATTTCTTCCTTAGATCCAATCTAAACTTCCCCTGTTTAAGTTTGAACCCGTTGCCCCTTGTCCTGTCACTACAGTCCCTGATGAATAGTCCCTCCCCAGCATCCTTGTAGGCCCCCTTCAGATACTGGAAGGCTACAATGAGGTCTCCATGCAGCCTTCTCTTCTCCAGGCTGAACAGCGTCAACTTTCTCAGCCTGTTTCCATACGGGAGGTGCTCCAGTCCCCTGATCATCCTCGTGGCCCTCCTCTGGACTTGTTCCAACAGTTCCATGTCCTTTTTATGATGAGGACACCAGAACTGCACACAATACTCCAAGTGAGGTCTCACAAGAGCAGAGTAGAGGGGCAGGATCACCTCCTTCGACCTGCTGGTCACGCTCCTCTTGATGCAGCCCAGGATACGGTTGGCTTTCTGGGCTGCGAGCACACACTGCCGGCTCATGTTCATTTTCTCATCGACCAACACCCCCAAGTCCTTCTCCACAGGGCTGCTCTGAACGAATTTGTACTTGTCATGGTTAAACTTCATCAGGTTGGCATCAGCCCACCACACAAGTGTGTCGAGGTCCCTCTGGATGGCATCCCTTCCCTCCAGCATATCAACTGAACCACACAGCTTGGTGTCATCAGCAAACTTGCTGAGGGCACACTCAATCCCACTGTCCATGTCACTGACAAAGATGTTGAACAAGACCGGTCCCAACACCGATCCCTGAGGGACACCACTTGTTACCGGTCTCCAGCCAGGCATCGAGCCATTGACCACAACTCTCTGCGTGCGGCCATCCAGACAGTTCTTCATCCACCGAGTGGTCCACCCATCAAATTCATGTCTCTCCAATTTAGAGACAAGGATGTCATGTGGGACAGTGTCAAACGCTTTGCACAAGTCCAGGTAGATGACGTCAACTGCTCTGCCCCTGTCCATCAGTTTCGTACCCCCATCATAGAAGGCCACCCAATTGGTCAGTCAGGATTTCCCCTTTGTGAAGCCATGCTGGCTGTCACCAACCACCTCCTTGTTTTTCATGTGCCTTAGCATGCCTTCCAGGAGAATCTGCTTCAAGAGTTTGCCAGGCACAGAGGTGAGGCTGACTGGTCTGTAATTCCCTGGGTCATCCATTTTCCCTTTCTTGAAAATGGGGGTTATATTTCCCTTTTTCCAGTCGCCGGGAACTTCACCTGACTGCCATGATTTTTCAAATATGATGGCCAGTGGCTTAGCAACTTCATTCGCCAGCTCTTTCAGGACCCACGGATGGATTTCGTCAGGTCCCATGGACTTGTGTACGTTTAGGTTCTTAAGATGGTCTCGAACCAGATCCTGTCCTTCAGTGAGCCTAGGATCTTCATTCTCACAGTCCCTGTGTTCGCCTTCCAAGACTTGGGTGGTGCGGTCAGAGCCTTTGCCAGTGAAGACTGAGGCAAAGAAGTCATTAAGAACCTCAGCCTTCGCCAAATCCTGGGTAGCCAGTTCTCCCGATATCTTCCAAAGGGGGCCTATGTTGTCCCTAGTCTGTCTTTTACTCGCTACATACCTATAGAATCCCTTCCCGTTATCCTTAACATCCCTAGCCAAGTTCAATTCTAATTGGGCCTTAGCCTTCCTCACCTCGTCCGCAGCTTCCCGGGCAACGTCCCTGTATTCTTCCCAGGCCGCCTGTCCCTGCTTCCACCTTCTATAAGCCTCTTTTTTCCTTTGAAGTTTCCTCAGCAGCTCCTTATCCATCCAAGGAGGTCTCCTGGCCCTCCTGCTGCATTTCCTTCTAGTTAGGATGCAACATTCCTGAGCTTGGAGCAGGTGATCTTTGAATAACAACCAAGAGTCTTGGGCCCCCCTGCCCTCTAGGGCTGTATCCCATGGAACCTTACTAAACAGGTTCCTGAAGAGGCCAAAGTCTGCTCTCTTGAAGTCCAGGGCAGTGAGCTTGCTGCAAGCTCTTCTCACTGTCCTGAGGATCTCGAATTCGACCATCTCGAGGTCACTGCAACCAAGGCTGCCCTGGAGCGTCACATTTGCAACCAGCCCTTCCCTGTTGGTGAGCATGAGGTCAAGCATGGCACCTCTCCTTGTTGGCTCCTCTATTACTTGCAGAAGAAAGTTGTCTCCCACACAATCGAGGAACCTCCTGGATTCCTTGTGCCGGGCCGTACCTTCACTCCAGCAGATGTCAGGGTGGTTGAAGTCTCCCATGAGAACAAGGGCCTGTGAGTGTGAGGCTGTTCCTATCTGCCTATAGAGCACTTCAGCCACAGATTCCTCTTGGTCAGGCGGTCTGTAACAGATACCCACAGTGATGTCCCCCATAGGTGTTCTCCCTTTAACCCTGACCCACAAACTCTCTGTCGACTGCTCTCCCGTCCCCAGGCAGAGTTCCATAATCTCCAGCCTATCCCTAACATAAATAGCAACTCCCCCTCCCCGCCTGCCATGCCTGTCTTTTCTAAAGAGTCTGTAACCTTCTATTCCAACACTCCAGTCGTAGGAGCCATCCCACCATGTTTCTGTGATGCTTACTATATCATACTCACGTAGTCGTGCACACATCTCTAATTCCTCTTGTTTGTTTCCCATGCTACGGGCATTTGTATAGAGGCATCTGAGCTGAGCTCCAAATGAAGCCGGCTCATTGGCTGGAATATCTCTGCATTGCTCCGAGCATTTATTGTAGGTGCTGGCAACTGACTGGGAGTGTTGGGATGGAACGATGCCCCCCTCCCCCAACACATCTAGTTTAAAGCTTCCTTGACCAGCCTGGCAAGTCTCCTACCAAAACCACTCTTCCTCTTCTTTGTCAGATCAGTTCTACCAGCCCCCAGTAGACTTGGCCTACTAACTTGGGTCCCGTATTCAAAACACCCAAACCCCTGACTATGGCATCATCCTTTTAACCATTTATTAACTTGGCCAATCCTCCTAGCTTTTATAAGGTCTCCCCCTGTATCCTGGAGAATTGACGAAAAGACAATCTGAGCTCCAGAGCCCCTAACCACCTCTCCCAGGGCTCTGTAGTCCTTCTTTATGTTCTTCAGGCTACTTCTATCAACATCACTAGCACCCACATGGATCCCTAGAAGTGGGTAATAGTCCGTCTCACTAGAGCAGACAAACCTTAATCTGTAACCTTAAATCTTTAAGTTTAGATTTTTTTCATAGAATCATAGAATAGTTAGGGTTGGAAAGGACCTTAAGATCATCTAGTTTCAACCCCCCTGCCATAGGCAGGGACACCTTATACTAAACCGTGCCACCCAAGGCCTCATCCAACCTGGCCTTGAACACCACCAGGGATGGAGCATTCACAACCTCCCTGGGCAACCCATTCCAGTGCCTTACCACCCTAAGAGTAAAGAATTTCTTCCTTATATCCAATCTAAACTTCCCCTGTTTAAGTTTTAACCCATTACCCCTTGTCCTGTCACTACAGTCTCTAATGAATAGTCCATCCCCAGCATCCCTATGTTCTCACTAAATCACAGCATTGAAAATTTGATGCACAAATTTTCAAATAAAATGCCATACCTTGTGTTACAAAGACTAGGTAGATGATCATCGTCCTCTGCTGTCATAAAAAAATCTTTTCTAGTGCTGATAATAATACTGTAAGTTGTGTTTTATTAAAAAGAAAAGAAGATAACTTTGAATTTAAGACACCACGAGAATATAGGTTCTATATGAGACTATGACAGAACACTATCTATAATTTCTAGTTGAACAGTAATTTATCCTTTCTGCTCCCACCCTCTCTTGAATAAAACATTTCACAGGTTTTACTGTGGAAGAAAAAAAAAAAACCAAGAAAGTTTTGGGATAAGAAATCAGCTGGTTAAAGGCCTTTAGGCACAAATATTATGCAGAGCCAAGAGATAAAAATCCACTGCCAAAATATAAAGCTCTTTCTGCCACTTGCAGTGTCCTATTTAGTTAACATTTTCCTGTTCAGTTCTATTCAGTGTAAGGTACTAGTCCATCAGAGGGACTAGTCAAGATTTTGAATTGTTGAAGACTTCTAGTTAGGCTGGTGCATCATGCCTCCTGCTATATAATCAAATAACTCTGGCTACTCAGCTGGCATTTTGAGAAAGGTGTAAACCAGTTTTGAGACATAAGGACACCTAGTTTTGCACAGACAGCATGGTTAGAGCATTCTCATTATATCAAGCTTTCCTGAAATTATTGTAACCTGACCTTAGCAGTGTGAACTAGTGAACTATTATTTTATGTTTAAGTCACAGGATGGAAGCGTTGCCAAAATTTTACTTCATTTTCATATTCTCCACTAAACCGTATGCAAAATCACAAGTTGTTTTGTCCCCAGAAAATTTTAATTTTGTAAGTAATTCAGCTGATTTCTGGTCTCATGTAACTATTTGACTTCATGTAAAAAGAAAAGATGTTTTCTTATTACAAAATAATTTAACTGTGAGAATATGAGAGAATTACTTTCCTCCAGCACTGTTCAAATCACAGTCTTGAATTCTGTGCTACACTTAAGGGCTTTTTTAAATCATTTTTTATTTCATTCATCTTTTCCAAGAAGACCAGGGCAAACAAATATTCACTTCCAAATCAGAAGATAAATAGTAAATGGCAGTGATTCATCTTCAATGAGCCTACATGTGAAAGTACTTATTAAAAGGAAATGAGTCAAGTGAGTGTATATCATTTGATACACTTTACTACAATACTTGTATAGAATCTGGCAATATAATGTGAAAAAGAACACAATCATGTAAAGCATACTGTGATGGTAGCAGCATCTGTCTTACATGTGTTTCCACAGTATGATTAGAGTGAGAAAGAAAAAAGAAAGCTCAATTTTTAACAAGTAACATTTCAGGACTATTTGCTAAATTACTATGACAACCTATGAAAAATATAGTGTGGGTACATTTTTTTTCCTCAGATTACACATGTTTATTACCTTTCTTTGGTCCAAAGTATTGATATGCTAGAGGGAAGGGATGCTACTAGATGGACCTTGACAGGCTTGAGGAATGGGTCTATAGGAACATCATGAAGTTCAATGAAGCCAACTGTGTTATCAGCTGTTGTGAGGTGGAGTCTTAGGAAACACAGATATTTAACACATGAATGCATAAGCATCTATCTAACAGCAGATCACTGAAAAAAAAAGCATTTCAGACCACAGATGTATGAGTTAGGTGGTCCTCCCTCTTCTCTGTTCTGTGTATCAGAATTTGCATTGATTGACCTCCATATATTGTTTTACTGTAGTTCCTAGAGGCAAAATACCTAGTTTCTGCTGTGCTATGTTACAGGCAAAAAAAAACTTTCATTTTTATTTTAATTTTTTACTTCAGCCTCCAACCGATCTCAAAAAAAAAAAAAAAAAAAAAAAAGGAAAAAGAGGGAAGAGGAAAAGAGAAAGGCATGAATTATAGCCATGAGAAAGACGAAAGAAAAGCAGAAGTTATTAGAACAGTGTGTAGTAAAATATTGAGAGGATGTGCTGGTAAAGACAGGCATTTAATGCAACTGAAAAAAGGAAGCTAACAGCTAAGAAGAAGGGCTTGAAGAAAGAATCAAGATGACTCTAACAGCCTTTTGAAGAGGAACCATTTGTGTGATGTTAAGACCAAAATGCTGAGCTATGAGACATGGTTTAAGCCCAGCCGGTAACTCAGAACCACACAGCCGCTCACTCACTCCCCGCCTTCTTCCCCTCCCAGCTCCCAGAGGGATGGAGAGGAGAATCAAAAGAATGTAACTCCCACGGGTTGAGATAAGAACAGTCCAGTAACTAAGGTATAACACAAACCACAACTGCTGCCACCAACAATAATAATGATAAGGGAAATAACAAGAGGAGAGAATACAACCACTCAGAACACAACCACTCACCACCTGCTGACCGATACCCAGCCCGACCCGAGCAGTGATCTAGCCCTTCCAGGTAACTCCCGCCAATTTATATAGTGGACATGAAGTGCTGTGGTATGGAATACTTCTTTGGTTAGTTTGGGTCAGGTATCCTATCTCTGCTTCCTCCCAGCTTCCCCTCCTCCCTGGCAAAGGGTGAGACTGAGAAGGCCCTTAGTCAGAGTAAATATTACTGAGCAACAACTAAAAGCATTGGTGTTATCAGTGTTGTTCCCAGGCGGCAAGTCAGAAACACAGCACTGCACCAGCTACTAACAAGGAGAAAAATGACTGCTACTGCTGAACTCAGGACACATAGTAAATTTAGATATAATATGGATGTATAGATCATGGGGGAAAGCAAAGATGAAGTCAAAGATGTCCAGTCTCCAGTCTCCATGCCTTTGCTGATGTAATTCAAGTTGACAGAGACAAGGGGAAGGGGAGATTAGAAATCTAGCTTTAGGTCTGTCAATCTTAAACCAAACTGATCATTCCATTCGTAACTTTTCAAAGTTACATGCAAGCACGCTAGCAGAAATAAACAGCAGTGGCTTAGAAAACTCTGGGTTTCTAAAACCTAACATACATTAGGTAGCACGGAATCCTACAGAGAAGGCATGTGGCTCTTCAATGGCCGTTTCAACCAGAAATCATAGATATCCAAAAATTATATGAGTAATGCCAGTGTTTTAATTGTCACAGCACTGGTTTGTCTAGAAATATGAAAATAACCTTATTTTGTCTGCAGTACAATATAGTATTCTATGCAAAAGCAACAGGCATCATGTGGCAGACATTACAAAAAACAATGGTGTAGTACATTTCCTAAAATAAAACCACATGTAATAGCAATATGCTATTATATTATATTATACTATATTATATGCAGAATTATAGTTTCACATAAAGGCAATTATCCCTCCCACTTTTTTCCCATTGTTTCATATTATAGCACTTTACAAAACATTGCAATGAAGTTTTAGGGGGTAATTTTGGCATTACAATTACTCTAATCTTTATTAAACATTACAAAAGAAAGGTCGAAAAAGGTGTTATGATCAGTTCATATAAACACTGGTCTAGTAAGGAAATTGGACAGAATGAAAGGACAGGCAATGGAATACAGAAGCAAAGAGATGCAGGTCCTGAAAGATTAATGTGGGCCTACCTAAATTAAAAAATAACAATAAAAAAAAATCCCTGAAAATACTTCCAAAAGATTTATATGTAATTCTACATAAACAGTCGTAAAATAAAGCGGTTTTTTTGTTTGTGTTTGCATCTTTCATCTAGGAAACTAGCTAGTGTGTCATGGTAAAATAGCCTTTGCCTTTCTACTAATACATCCGTCTTTTAGTGGAAATGAAGGTCTTTTTACAAAAGAGAAATATTGCGAAGATGGATGGGTTCTTCTTAACTAAATAGGTGCCACACATTGTTCCAGGAAATTATGAATAGCTGTATTTCTTCATACACAGATAGGCAATGCACATTTTATAGGTGAGTAAAAGGGGAGAAAACAGGAACAGCTAAAGCAGAAAACCTGTAATTCATTGAACCCCCTCTCACTATAATCAGCTTCATCTTCAGTAACCTCACAGCAAGACCACTTCTCACTCCTAGGCAGGAAGATTCCTTGCACTTGAAAGGGTGGTGGTGTATTTCCAAAGTCAAGAAGGCAGGCACGAAACATCTCCAAGTAGTTACATGCTCCACACAAGCACACGCATCTAATGGAAGCACAAAATTAAGTTAGTAATTTCCACTACTGCTACTTACATGGAAAATAACAGTGTTGGAAAAGTTTAAGCAGTAGGCACAGATACAGAGGAACAATAGGAGTAACAGAATGGATTTCAGCCCAGAGGAGTTTAGCGCAGTTACAAAAGCTCATCCAAAGAACACAATGGTTCATGTGGTGGGATTGCTGCCTACAGACCACAAATATTTTGGTTCAGACTTTAGTTGTGGTCATGCACAGAGTGCACTGACAGAGTTCAAGGAAGCATTTATAAACTGAGAGCTAAGCGTATGTTTGTCTGCCTTCCTGGAGCAGACCAGAGTGCTTCGTACCTCAAAGGCTTGAGCTCAGGATGAAATCGGGCACCAAACAGAAGCCTGCACCAAGTGCGCCCTTGCTTCAGTGACAGTTTCCACCTGTGCAAGGAGTTACATAAAGAATGCTTCTCAAAGTAGATGCCGAAATGCCTCTACTATATAACCAAAACATCACGGCAAAGTCCTTACTGAACACGTTTTCTAAAACACTGTCACTATGCCAAATGTTTACTTGTTCAGCTTCTACAAGTATTTCAGTAACTCAAGTCTAAAACTGTTTAACTTAGAACCTGCTTACTTAGTTTCACTAGCCCTGCTTAGAAGAGCTCTGCATACCACACAATTAAGGCTGCAGAGTTAATCAGGAATATTTTGAAAAAGGAGCTCTATGAAAACCAGTTTACAGTACCAACAGCAATTATCCTGACCACTTTATCAGATTAACAGTTTAACAGATACTTGTGCAATATTCAAATTTTCATCCCTGAACTCATCAGCTCCCTCTTTATGAAGTCTTATATTGGTGTCACAACCTCATACATGTGACAGTTCTTTTTAGATAATTCCTGCCTCATTACAAAATTTTCTCCATTCAAAACAAATGATTAGCAGTCTGTTACAAAAGTTTCAAGTGAGTTAGCATAGCTTTTTAAAAGCTAGGCAGCTGAAACAAGTAATGATTTTAAACCTTCATAATACTTCCACTGTGCATCTTTGGCATTTGTATCTTCACTGAAAGGAGCTGACATAACCATGTTGTGCAAAGGCCTGACTCTTTAGTTAGTAAGGTAATCCATATTGAACTTCCTCTATTTACGGAGAAGAGAAAGATGTGACAGAGGAAACACACCGGAGGGACAGTAGATCACTTTCAGTGTTGGACTGATATTGGATACATACACACAATTCAGTTGTTATGGATTTTTTAATTCCATGTTACACCCTCTTTATGTTCTACAATTTGATCTATGGAAAGGCAGAAACAATATCTGTCCATAACTTTGCTGCTGTCTAGTTGTGTGACTTTCAGGCTGATTTTTTTCTATTCCTGTTTCTGTGTTAAAGCCCTCTTGAATTTGGTCTTTCTTGACCACCTACATCTAAACAGGAGCTGCAACTCATAATAAATTTAAGATTTCTCATCTTCCTGTTACTGTCTCCACAACCAAAAAAAAAAGAAATTAATCCTTTGAATAATTCTGCAATGCAATTCTTTAGAGTGGTTTAAGAACCCATTACACCGTTTCATGTACTTTCTTACACAATGGTAACAAATAAATTCCACAGCTGCGAGTTTAGTCACCTATTCAAGTGCTTGACTGAGCTATGGGTAAGGCAGACAGGCACAGGCCACCATTAGCTTTCCTTCAGTAGGAGCATTTACTGAATATAGATTCATTCCTTGCGGTTTTTAGAACAAAAGGAATGAACCAGGACACTAAAGCAGAGAAATATGGTTCTGTGCTAAATACCTCACATTAAAAATGGCTTGGAATGAAGGTAGTCTATCTGGTAGAAAGGCCACATTTGCTTTATTTTTCTGCTTGCTATTTGTTATATAGCTATTTAATGTTCCCTCTGTAAGCCTGACTATGCTGGTTGCTGCTTTCTAGAGATCAGGGGAACTTCCTGGCTGCAATCAAATGTGCATGTACAGCTGAAAGGTAGTTCTGAAATATGGTTTGGGAGATAAAGCAAAAGGTTTGAAGGGAACAGCATCCAAGCTTCTGAGATGATGGAACAGCAAAACTACCTGTATAGAGTTTGAACAGATTATGTGGTTTGCAGAAGAATACTGGACTCCTGGGCTAAAGGAAGCTTATTTCGCAAAATAGTCAGTGGAGATTTGTTTTAAGTCTAATGGTCAGAAGACTTAACCTTTCTGTTATTCAGAAGGAATTATCTGCGGTAAAGGCTAGAATGGCTGACCGCAGAACCTTTTAATCTTCTCACATTAAGGAAAAAGCCGTGGAAAGATTCACCTCAATGTTCTGATGTCCACTGAGGTAAACTTTAAGTTAACATTAAACAAATAAAAAGTAAACACGCAAACTTGAAGTAAACATTAACTGCAGAAAATGCTGATGATTGTAGGTCCTTGGCTCTTGTACTTGCCTCTAGAAGAGAATTAAAGAAGCGTTTATTGAGAGGGAGGTTCATCTAAACCTTTAAACATTACCTGGGAACACTTCTGAGGTGATAATAACAGCCACAGATAAGTCAGGCTATTGTTGTTCTAAAGTTAGTATTCTCCTTTACAAAAAGGATATTCAAATCTAGGAAAAAAAATCTGACTTAATATGAACCTCCTTCATTGATCCAAATTCTGTGGTCAAATATCAAGATCAATGCAGAGTGAAAAGGACAGTCAATGAAAAATTCAATGACTGAACATTCTTCATCTGTTAAAAAATGTCAGTGCAGCAGGCTAGCTGCTAATGAGCCACAAGCAATTCAGCTGGGATGCCAGTGCTAGGCTATACTGCATGACTGTCAGATGGAATCTGCTGTTTTGGTAGGCAGTCCAAACCCTCAGCTACAGCAGAAATGAGATAGAAAAAGGTGCTGAGGATATTATGAGATTTCTCTGGAGAGAAATTTCTCTGCATACCCACACCCTTCCAGCACCCCTGAGAAACTTTTGTCATCTCTTTCAGATGGAAGAATTGCTAAGGATTTCTATTTCTTAAGTCTCAAAGGTATTTCACAGATGCATTGTGTTTCCATGTGTGGTTTGCAGGGTCAGGAAAGCTGACTACTTCTGAGGTAGGAGACAATATCTTTTGTACAGGAGAAAGTTGGAATTGTCCCTAAGAACTGAGATACCAGAAGCAGTAGGGAGTTTTCGTTGCAATAGAAAAGCTTTTTGAAAAATACTGAAAAAAAAACCCCAAACAACCAAAAAACAAAACTGATACAAATAATTACTAAGGTACTGAGAAATGGATCGATGAAATAAACTGAACTGATTAATTTTTCCAGTGGGGTGTGTGTGAGGGTTTGCATAGGTGTAAACTCTGCTATTGCTAGAAACATCATATTTTTTCAATAAAATATTTCACAAAGAAAATATTTACAATTTTAAAAAAATTGTCTCTGTACACTAGAGAAGAATGAATTTGCAATAAATATATTACTTTTTCTTCTGGTGGGCCATAGTCATCGTATGTTAAGACATGCCACTTAGTCATAAAAAATATATTTAAATACTTCAATTAAATTTTGCTAGAAAAAAGAATTCGCAAGGTAAATGCTTTTCTTCTGATTCGAGCTACATACTTGTTAAGCTGATGTGTAACTAAATCTAGATCTGGCATCTCTAAAATGTTTAATTATAGTTTTGTTCAGAATATGTCACAGAATCTTGGACCAAGCAGCTCTATTATCTGAGAGAATTATTTTAAATTTGCTGTTCTGTAATATAACAGAAGGAACTGTGTGAACCTGACCTCAAGATGCCTCAATTTTTCTGTGAAAGTGCTGGCAATCCACAATACACTGTTCTTCTACACTACAGGCTTTGCACCAGTTGGTTATGCAAAGGGTACTAGTTTTACTAATCTACATTGCAGCATGTAACTTTACAGTACAGTTAACTTTAGTTTTAGTGGCGCCTTCCACTATAAGAAGTGGAGAAGAAGAAAGGAGTCCTGCAGGTGGTTCAGGACACCTTAAAACTCTCTTGCTGACTTTGAGTGGAGGCACAGTAACAAGGCAACAAGTCACAAGGCAAAATATATCCTTTAGGGGATAGTTTAAACAGCTTATTTGGTGGGGAAAAAAACCCCAAACAAAACCAAACAAAAAGTAATAAAGAGGAAAAGATCTCTGAATTGATATAGATTCCTCTCTTAGAAAGGTACTGATAGTCAGTTGCATGCTCAGAAGAGAAGTGTTTATAGACAATTGTCCTGGGTTCAGCAGTAGCAGTCATTCTTCTCCTTCTTAGTAGCTGGTGCAGTTCTGTGGTTTTGACTTTCAGCCTGCGAACAGCGCTGATAACACCGATGTTTTTAGTTGCTGCCCAGTAATGTTTAGTCTGAGCAAGGAGTTTCTCAGTCTCATGCTCTGCCAGGGAGGAGGGGAAGCCAGGAGGAAGTAGAGACAGGACACCTGACCCAAACTAGCCACAGCACGTCATTCCCAGTATATAAACTGGGGGCAGTCACCCAGAAGGGCTAGATCATTGCTCGGGTGAGGCTGGGTATTGGTCAGCGGGTGGTGAGTGGTTGCATTCTCTTCCCTTTTTATTTTCCCTATCATTATTATTATTGGTGGTAGCAGTAGTGGTTTGTGTCATACTTTAGTTACTGGACTGTTCTTACCTCAGCCTGTGGGAGTTACATTCTTCCCATTCTCCTCCCCATCCCTCCGGGAGCGGGGGGAGGAAGGGAGGGAGTGAGCAAGTGGCTGCGTGGTTTCTGGGTTGCCAGCTGGGCTTAAAACATAACAGTTCTTTTTAGCACCCAACGTGGGGCACGAGGGGTTGAGATAATGACAGATTTGACCAGAGTGTGTCTAATCATATTTGTGATAAGCATTCATTGTTTCAGATTAATAGTCACGCTTCACAATGTTGATTTAGTGGCTCTCAAAGGTGTTGCTCTTAATCTCAGAGTTTCAGCATGCTGTACCTTACTTACAGCCAGTATTTGCTGTCTTAGTGTTTATCAGCTGGGGGCCTTGAGCTAAGGTTCTTGTTTCATTGCACTTTATGGTAATGACTTGTAATACAATAGAATCATTGATCATGAAAATGATCTGGCTTGCATTCCCACTGTGATCACCACCTCTATACTTTAGGAGGTATATAATGGAAGTTTTTAGCAATTGCACATCTTTTTTCTGCTCCTCGGGTGGTCAACCTGTGAAGGAGACGTTCCCTTACCTTCCCAGCTCCCCCAACAGACTGTTTACAACATCATTTGACAGTTCTGAAGGTTTCAAATGGCCTTTGAGTACCCTCGAGACCTGCCTGCTGATTGTGATGGGGATCACCATGTTGGCATGCATACAGAGTGTGTTTTACCCATGACCATTTTGTCTAATCTCAAAAGATAAGCAGAGTCAGGTTTGGGTCTTGTCTAGGGTTAGACGATGACATAGGAGGACCAAGAAATTTTCCCTGAGGCTGGACAGTCATGAGTGGTAGGGTGTGTGGGATAGTATGGGCAAGTATCTAGGTCAGTGGGCCCCTCCAGTGCTTTGGAACTTCACCACCGAACAAGTGCAAAATCCAGAAGAATTACTAAAACATTTAAATGAGGTGTGTTGTCACCCTGGTCATACCAGAGATGGACAAATCATGGCAATGTGCTGGGGCTTGGCCTATGCTTACAGAGCCCTGTTCAACACCGTCCAGCACTTTCAAAGTGAAAAAGATGTCTCTGGATCTGATGGCAAAGCAACCGACAATGCAGCTACTCTAACTCCAAATACAGCAGCTACTCCAATTCCACACACAGCAGCTACACCAGCCCCAGCGACAAGTACAGCAGCTACTCAAACTCTGACTGCAACAGACAGCGCAGCTACTCCAGCTCCAAGCACAGCAGCTACACCAACCCCAGCGACAAGTACAGCAGCTACCCAAGCCCCAACAACAGATACTGCAGCCACTCCAACCACAGTGATAATCACTGCAGCTAAACCAGAGGACCAATTAGTGCCAATATCGGTTGCCCTGTATGCCAGGGGAAAAGCAAAAAAGAGGCAAGAAAGATGAAGCAAGATGAAGAAACAATGTACTCACCACTGACAGCATCTGATCAGGAGTTATTAGTATGTGAATCAGAGGAAGAAGAGGAAGAATAGGTGAATTCTCGACCCCAGACATCAACCAAGCTACGGAATATGTGAAAAGATTTTACCCATCAACCAGGAAAACACATCTTCACCTGGTTGCTCCAATGATGGGACAATGGGGCCTACAGTCACGAACTAGAAGGTAGAGAAGCCAAGCAGCTGGGATCGCTTGCTGGGGAAGGGGGAATTGACAAAACAATTGCAAAAGAGAAACAGTCCCTCAGCCTTTGGAGGTGGTTCTTGGCAGCTGTGAAAGAAAGGTTTCCATACAAGGACGATGTTATGAGTCGTTTGGCCAAGTAGACTACTCTAGAGAAAGGCATCCAGTCTCTGAGGGAATCAGCCACTGTAGAAATGATCTATAGGAAGCAGGATGCCAGGAAAGGACCCATAGATCCAGATGAAGTTGAATGTACATGACTCATATGGCAGAAATTTACATGGAATGCGCCGTCATCATATGCTCACTCACTGGCAGCAATAACCTGGAGTGATATAGCACCACCAACAGTGGATAAAATGATTTGTCAACTCCAAGAGTTTGAAGACAATCTTACCCCTTCCATCATTTCAGCTGTGGAAAAACTGTCTCAGGAGTTCAAACAGCTGAGAGATGATCTATCCGATCTATCCGATCTATCAGATCTATCCAGTTCCCCACATGTACCAACCCATGTCTCAGCTATTAACAAAAGGCATCCTACTGCTTGAGAGAGAAGATATAGAAGGTATACGCCATGGGCCACCTTATGGTTTTACCTGTGGGATCATGGAGAAGACATGACGAAGTGGGATGGAAAACCTACTTCAGCTTTGGAGGAACGGGTGCGTGAATTGAAGAGGAAAACGAAGGTCAAGGCTGATCATTCCATGAGAGCTGCAGCTTCAGTCTCTGGTGAGCAGGTTCCCAGATGGAGCGGAAGAGCTGATTTTACTCCAGCTCCTGCGATAGAGACTAATCCCTGTCAACAAGACGTAAGTGACCAATGTGATGACTATTAGAGGAACCCTGCCTCCAGCCAGGTGGAGGTAGGGGACAATCGCATTTACTGGACTGTGTGTATCAGATGGCCTGGCACATCAGTCCCACAGAAGCATAAGGCTCTAGTAGATACCAGTGCACAGTGTACCCTGATGCCATCAAGCTGACAAGGGGTGGAACCCATCTATATTTCTGGAGTGACAGAAGGATCTCAAGAGTTGACTGTACTGGAGGCTGAAATTAGCCTGACTGGGAGGAAATGGCAAAAGCACCCCATTGGGACTGGTCCAGAGGCTCCACGCATCCTCGGCATAGACTACCTCAGGAGAGGGTACTTCAAAGACCCAAAAGGGTCCCGATGGGCTTTTGGTATTGCTGCTTTGGAGACAGAGGAAATTGAGGAACTGTCCACCTTGCCTGGTCTCTCAAAGGATTCTTCTGCTGTGGGGATGCTGAAGGTCGAAGAACAACAAGTGCCAATCGCGACCACAACAGTGCACCGGCAGCAATATCGCATCAACCAAGACTCCCTGATTCCCATCCACAAGCTGATCCGTAGACTGGAGAGTCAGGGAGTGATCAGCAGGACCCGCTCACCCTTTAATAGCCCCATATGGCCAGTGTGAAAGTCTAACGGAGAGTGGAGACTAACAGTAGACTACCGTGGCCTGAACGAAGTCACACCGCCATTGAGTGCTGCCGTACCGGACATGCTAGAACTTCAGTATGAACTGGAGTCAAAGGCAGCCAAGTGGTATGCCACGATTGATATTGCCAATGCATTCTTCTCAATTCCTTTGGCAGCAGAGTGCAGGCCACAGTTTGCTTTTACTTGGAGGGGTGTTCAGTACACTTGGAACCGACTGCCCCAGGGGTGGAAACACAGCCCTACCATCTGCAATGGACTGATCCAGAATGCACTGAAACAGAGGCAAGCTCCAGAACACCTGCAATACATTGATGACATTATTGTGTGGAGCGATACAGCAGCAGAAGTCTTTGAGAAAGGGAGGGAAATAATCCAAATCCTGCTGAAAGCTCTTTTTGCCATAAAACGGAGTAAGGTCGAGGGACCTGCACAGGAGATTCAATTTTTGGGAATAAAATGGCAAGATGGATGTCGCCAGATACCCACAGATGTGATCAACAAGATAACAGCAATGTCTCCACCAACTAATAAGAAAGAAACACAATTCTTGGGTGCTGTGGGGTTCTGGAGAATGCACATCCCAAATTATAGTTCGATCGTAAGCCCTCTCTATCATGTGACGCAGAAGAAGAATGATTTTAAATGGGGCCCTGAGCAACAACAAACCTTTGAGCAAATTAAATGTGAGATAGTTCATGCAGTAGCCCTTGGACCAGTCCGGGCCGGGCCAGATGTAAAAAATGTACTGTACTCCGCAGCTGGGGAGAATGGTCCTACCTGGAGCCTCTGGCAGAAAGCTCCAGGGGAGACTCGAGGTCGACCCCTCGGCTTTTGGAGTCGGGGATACAAAAGATCTGAGGCCAGCTATGCCCCACCTGAGAAAGAGATACTGGCAGCCTATGAAGGGGTTCGAGCTGCTTCGGAGGTGATTGGCACTGAAGCACAGCTCCTCCTGGCACCCTGGTTGCCCGTGCTGGGCTGGATGTTCAAAGGCAGAGTCTCCTCTACACATCATGCAACCGATGCGACATGGAGTAAATGGGCTGCACTAATTACACAATGAGCTCGAATAGGAAATCCCAGTCGATCCAGATGGCCTGGCACATCAGTCTTCTAGAATTCTTCTAGAATCCAGGCATTCTAGAAGTCATGATGGACTGTCCAGAGGGCAAAGATTTTGGAATGTCACCAGAGGAGGAGGTGACGTGTGCTGAAGACGCCCCACCATATAAATAATTATCAGAAAGTGAAAAAGCAGTATGCCTTGTTTACTGATGGGTCCTGCCGTATTGTGGGAAAGCATCGGAGATAGAAGGCAGCCGTACGGAGTCCTCAAGGACAAGTTGCAGAAACTGCTGAAGGAGAGGGTGAATCGAGTCACTTTGCCGAGGTGAAAGCCATCCAGCTGGCCCTGGACATTGCTGAACGAGAAAAGTGGCCAGTACTTTATCTCTATACTGACTCATGGATGGTGGCAAATGCCCTGTGGGGGTGGTTGCAGCAATGGAAGCAGAGCAACTGGCAACGCAGAGGTAAACCCATCTGGGCTGCTGCACTGTGGTAAGATATCGCTGCATGGGTGCAGAACCTGGTGGTGAGGGTACGCCATGTAGATGCTCATGTACCCAAGAGTCGGGCCACTGAGGAACACCAGAACAACCAACAAGTGGATAAAGCTGCTAAGATTGAAAAGGCTCAGATGGACTTAGATTGGCAACATAAGGGTGAACTATTTTTGGCCTGGTGGGCCCATGACACTTCAGGCCATCAGGGCAGAGATGCAACATATTGATGGGCCCGTGATCAAGGGGTGGACTTAACAATGGGCACTATTGCCCAGGTTATTCATGAGTGTGAAACATGTGCTGCAATTAAACAAGCCAAACGGTTAAAGCCTCTTTGGTATGGAGGACGATGGCTGAAGTATAAATATGGGGAGGCCTGGCAGATTGATTATATCACACTCCCACCAACCCGCCAAGGCAAGCGCCATGTGCTTACCATGGTGAAAGCAACCACCGGATGGCTGGAAACGTACGCTGTGCCCCACGCCACTGCCTGGAACACTATCCCGGGCCTTGAGAAACAGATTTTGTGGTGACACGGCACCCCAGAGAGAACTGAGTCAGACAATGGGGCTCATTTCCGGAACAGCCTTATCGACACTTGGGCCAAAGAGCATGGCATTGAGTGGGTATGTCACATCCCCTACCATGCACCAGCCTCTGGGAAAATCAAAAGGTACAATGGGCTGTTAAAAACTACACTGAGAGCAATGGGTGGTGGGACTTTCAAACACTGGGATACACACTTACCAAAGGCCACCTGGTTGGTCAACACCAGAGGATCTGCCAACAGGGCTGGCCCAGCCCAGTCAGAACTTTTACATACTGTAGAAGGGGACAAAGTTCCTGTGGTGCACATGAAGAATTCACTGGGGAAGACAGTCTGGGTTATTCCTGCTTCAGGTAAAGGCAAACCCACTCGTGGGATTGCTTTTGCTCAATGTCTCAGATATACTTGGTGGGTAATGCAGGAAGATGAGGAAGTTCAATGTGTACCTCAAGGGGATTTGATTTTAGGGGAGAACAGCCAATGAACTCAGTTGTATGCTGTTGCCTGCTGTGTAACACTTTTATAGCCCCACCAACTAGATGTCTTCAGGTCACCAGCAACTGGCCCTGACTTCCCTCTGACCATCATTCCAACAAAGAATGAACTTTGATGAAACCAGACAAGTTCTGCGGTATCATCAGCAGGCAACGATCCAACACTGCACACAGCCTCTCCTGCTCTGAAAAACTGTTACAGGAGAAGGAGCCCAACATCATGGACTGGATGGACTCAGCAGCTTAATAGGGATTGGTCCATGCACTAAGGAATGATCTTGCTCTGTGTGTGCGTGTGTGTGTGTGTATGTATATATATATACATATATAAGAGACAAGAGTGATGTTATATTGAAAATGTGGGATCTGAGCATGACGTGAATGGTATGGAATAAGGAGTGGATACTGTCCTGGTTTCAGCAGTAGCAGTCAGTTTTTCTCCTTCCTAGTAGCTGGTGCAGTGCTGTGGTTTTGACTTTCAGCCTGCAAACAGCGCTGATAACACCCATGTTTTTGTTGCTGCCCAGTAATGTTTAGTCTGAGCAAGGAGTTTCTCAGTCTCATGCTCTGCCAGGGAGGAGGGGAAGCCAGGAGGAAGTAGAGACAGGACACCTGACCCAAACTAGCCAAAGAGGTATTCCATACCACAGCATGTCGTTCCCAGTATATAAACTGGGGGCAGTTACCCTCAAGGGCTAGATCATTGCTCGGGTCAGGCTGGGTATCGTTTGGCAGGTGGTGAGTGGTTGTATTCTCTTCCCTTTTTATTTTCCTTATCATTATTATTGTTGGTGGTAGCAGTAGTGGTTTGTGTTATACTTTAGTTACTGGACTGTTCTTATCTCAACCCGTGGGAGTTACATCCTTTTGATTCTCCTCCCCATCCCTCCAGGAGAGGGGGGATGGAGGGGGGGAGTGACCGAGCGGCTTTGTGGTTTCTGGGTTGCTGGCTGGGCTTAAACCACAACAACAGTATATGTATTCCCTCCATAGTTTTAGAGATTTTTTGGACTCAGTTGAAAAAATCCAATAGTCTAAATGATGATGAGCTGAAAAGTCTGAATTACATTTTTGATGACACCAATTAATAATTCAGCAGAATGAGTTTCCTCCTAAAAAGGCACCTGACCTAAATGACAACTCACTGATATTTATTGATGATACAACCAAGCATTTGCTGTCAAGTTAAAAAATTAAAAACTGACAACAAAGAAACCTTGAACTATCAGAGATAGTGTGCCCACAGCTGTGGAGGATGTTATATCCAGGCTGGAGCTATTTCTATTTTCCAAGCAACTCATTAATCTCTTTCTCCCTGACAAAACATTTAACCTGTTTTTTTTTCACAATAGGTTCTAAAATAGACAATTAGACAACACAGTGTTTTCCTCAGGTTGATGCATTATGCACTAAGACACAATTGACCTTGAAGGCGCAAGACATACCAGAAAACAGCAACTGTTCGTAAGCTGTTAAAATGCTGGAATGAACTCGGATGCCAGAAAGGATGCTTTCAACCAGCTATCTTGTCTCCGTTAGTAGATGACTCTGTTCCTTCCCTCCTACACTACGTTAACTTAAAGGAGATCTTTTACTGTATAACTAAACTGGATTACAGGGCCAACATAAAATTTATTTTTAATTCTGGCAGCCTTTGAGGTGAGAACTGGACTTCTGGATTGTTACTGAAACGTTTAAAGGCTTTTAGACTGTATGCATTAGGAAAGAGATGAGGTAGAGTGAATGGTTTGTTTTTTGCCATTGCTTTTACCTATTTTTAACTGTTATGTGGACATTTGCAAAACAGAGATACTGGGTTTTGTAAGCAATAACAACTGGAGGAAGGAGTCTACTTAGATGCCTGCATTACAGTAGTCCTCTTAATAGAATATCAGTTTTGGGGGATATATTTTTAGGTTATGTGCCTGGCAAGATGTGTTACCTACCATAAAATGGTATACAAATCTGCTGGCCTTAGTCTGCAGCCACTCCATACCTGTTTCCTCCTCTATGGAGTGCAGATGGTAGTTTGTGTCACACCTCTGATCTTTTGCTAGAGGGATGCAGGGGTAGAAGTTGTTTGTCACTCTGTCTCTGTTGTGTTTCTCACCAGTGTTGTAGCTTAGGACATCTCTCTCTTCTTCCTCTGATGATGTATTATATGTGGAAAAGAAATTACTAAACATGTTTTTGCTGAGTAATGGCAGACTTTTTCACCCTTCCTCTTATATTATCTAATCTCCCTTTATATTTTAGTGTGTGGGAAGGAGAACGTAGGCTTGTCAGGATCAAAATGCCCATATCAAAGGATACTTTTCCTCTTCAAATTATTTTCTTTTCCTCGTATTTCATATAGACAAATATGTGATTAATTGAACTCATTTGCAAAACACTTCCTTCTAGGTCCTCCAGAATACTACCTGGTTTTCAATGCATTTGAGAACCTGGATTTCCTGGTATTTGTATTAATGTCTTATTGTACATTCATACCTCTGTGCATATGTAATTTACAGAAATGTCTTGGGGATCTTTCGCAGAAATTAGACATTAGGTCTAAATACTGACATGAGTATCATAAAATGGCACTCCTACTGCATCTCATTACTATGGATATACCTTTGATGTTATATTGTGCTCATCCCAAGAAAATAAAAAACATAATCTGTCTCAAATAATCTATTCCGTACAATTTCAGTCATTTCTAATGATGTTTAAACCAGATAATTGTGTTGTGTTAGGAAGGAATTAAGTTATTTTATGTGGAGTTATCAAGTCAGACAAACTTTCTGATCTGACATTCTAAATTAGACTGTATTTCATTTGTGTGGATTGTCACATCTTATCTTCAAAGATGTTAAACAAAAAGCTGAAAACTTCTGATCCCAGTTAATCATTCTCAACATGCCTCATATATTATATACTGAACAAGCAGATATATTTTGCAGAACAGAGAATGACCTACAATGAACAGCTAAAAGCAAGCTTCTTCACACCCATTTCTATAGTCAGTTGTTCTGGTCAGGTGACATTATTCAAAACTATGCTGCAAGCCAAGAATCATATTGATATCCTACACTTGTTTTATGCATTTGTAGAAA
Organism: Psittacula echo; assembly: GCF_963264785.1. Lineage (NCBI taxonomy): Eukaryota > Metazoa > Chordata > Aves > Psittaciformes > Psittacidae > Psittacula > Psittacula echo. Next base: position 133,435,602 of record NC_137737.1, on the reverse strand, counting down.
GAATTATCTCGTTTCTTATTCATATACCCAGAGATGCAGCAAGTAAGTGACACCAAAATGAAGTGCACAGGCACTTAGACTGAGTAAACTGCTTTAAAGCAGACAAATTCCTGAATTAGGGTCTTAAACCATTTTCAGTTATAAAAGTAAGGGGAGAGTGCATAATATAAGTTTAGAAAGCTGTATTTTGAATGGCTAGTTTTCTTCAAAATCAAATATCTGATAGAGAAAAAAAAAAAGCATCTTTTTGCAAAGAAATCTATGCAGTACTGGTGATTATACATATGATTAGAATCTTTTTCAAATACTTACAAAATTGCCTACTTAACTTCAGAATAGAAAATTCAGGAAATTTCCATCTGCATAAATATTAGACATGTTATTTATGTTCATATCACTGTTTATTAACATAGAGCTACTCTTGGATTCAATAACTCTTTTCACTGCATTAACAGTCTAGCACCATCAGTTCAGGTATCATATCCTGTTACAATCTGCAAGGAGTGTTAAAATGTGTTATATAATATTTTAATGACTATTTGACTTTGTTTGGTGTAATAAAACAGCTCTGTTGTGCTTTTATGTATGTTCTTTCTTCTGAGTTCTCTGAAGGCATAGTAAAGAACAGTGATTTTGTTCTCATACCAGGAGCTGCAGAATTAAAACTTCATCCAGTTATAACATACCTTTTGATGGGCCAGTGGCAGAAGCAGGGCAGGATGTAAACGAGATTATATGAATTGGTATTTGTAGTGGAGAAACTAAAAGGTTCAAATAAAAGGTTCAAATGTACAAAATGTGGTGATGCTATCTAAAAAGTGGCCTGAAGCAAGACTGGATGTGCACAGAACCATCTATTTTGAGCTGAAAAAGAATAACTTTGTTCCAAATGGAGTGTTCATATAGGTAAAAGTTCCATTGGCTGTAAAGGAATTACTTTAGACATAAGGTCTGATTTTCAAGTCATTATTTCAAGTTGTACCTATTGTTTCGAAGCTACATTTAATTACAAATTCAGTTTGGAGAATTCAAAACTCTAAATAATGTATTTCCAGAAGAAACCTGATCAATATCTGCATGATACAAAATGGAAGTACAACTTGTGGGCTAGACTTTCAAGTATAAGATGAGTAGAAAGGCTTTCCATAGGCAAATTTCGGACGCAGGGACTGTGAGAATGAAGACCCTAGGCCCACTGTAGGAGAGGATCTGGTTCGAGACCATCTTAAAAACCTGAATGTACGCAAGTCCATGGGACCTGATGAAATCCATCTGCGGGTCCTGAAGGAGCTGGTGAATGAAGTTGCTAAGCCACTGGCCATCATATCTGAAAAATCATGGCAGTCAGGTGAAGTTCCCAATGACAGGAAAAAGGGAAATATAATCCCCATTTTCAAGAAAGGGAAAATGGATGTCCCGGTGAATTACAGACCAGTCAGTCTCACCTCTGTGCCTGGCAAACTCTTGAAGCAGATCCTCCTGGAAGACATGCTAAGGCACATGAAAAACAAGGAGGTGGTTGGTGACAGCCAGCATGGCTTCACGAAGGGGAAATCCTGACTGACCAATTGGGTGGCCTTCTATGACGGGGCTACAAAACTGATGGACAGGGGCAGAGCAGTTGACGTCATCTACCTGGACTTGTGCAAAGCGTTCGACACTGTCCCACATGACATCCTTGTCTCTAAATTGAAGAGACATCCATTTGATGGGTGGACCACTCGGTGGATAAAGAACTGTCTGGATGGCCGCACGCAAAGAGTTGTGGTCAATGGTTCAATGTCCAGCTGGAGACCAGTAACGAGTGGTGTCCCTCAGGGATCGGCGTTGGGACCAGTCTTGTTCAACATCTTTGTCGGTGACATGGACAGTAGGATTGAGTGCGCCCTCAGCAAGTTTCCTGATGACACCAAGCTGTGTGGTTCAGTTGATACGCCGGAGGGAAGGGATGCCATCCAGAGGGACCTCGAAACGCTTCAAAAGGAGCGTGACCAGCAGGTCAAAGGAGGTGATCCTGCCCCTCTACTCTGCTATCGTGAGACCTCACTTGGAGTATTGTGTGCAGTTCTGATGTCCGCAACATAAGAAGGACATGGAAATGTTGGAACATCACAGTATCACAGAATCACAGTATGTTAGAGATTGGAAGGGACCTCAAAAGATCATCTAGTCCAATCCCCCTGCCAGAGCAGGAACACCTAGATAAGGTTACACAGGAATGTGTCCAGGCGGGTTTTGAATGTCTCCAGAGAAGGAGACTCCACAACCTCCCTGGGCAGCCTGTTGCAGTGTTCTGTCACCCTCACTGAGAAGAAGTTTCTTCTCAAGTTTAAGTGCAACCTCTTGTGTTCCAGTTTGTACCCATTACCCCTTGTCCTATCATTGTTTGCCACTGAGAAGAGCCTGGCTCCATCCTCGTGACACTCCCCCTTTATATATTTATATACACTAATAAGGTCACCCCTCAATCTCCTCTTCTCCAAACTATAGAGACCCAGCTCCCTCAGTCTTTCCTCATAAGGGAGATGCTCCACTCCCTTAATCATCTTAGTTGCCCTGCGCTGGACTCTCTCCAGCAGGTCCCTGTCCTTCTTGAACTGAGGGGCCCAGAACTGGACACAATATTCCAGATGCGGTCTCACCAGGGCAGAGTAGAGGGGAAGGAGGACCTCTCTCGACCTACTGACCACCCCCCTTCTAATACACCCCAGGATGCCATTCTTGGCCACAAGAGCACAGTGCTGGCTCATGGTCATCCTGCCGTCCACTAGGACCCCCAGGTCCCTCTCCCCTACACTACTCTCTAACAGGTCGTTCCCCAACCTATATTGGAACCTGGGGTTGTTCCTGCCCAGATGCAGGACTCTACACTTTCCCTTATTATATTTCATCAAGTTATTCCCTGCCCAAGTCTCCAGCCTGTCCAGGTCCCGCTGGATGGCAGCACAGCCTTCTGACGTGTCAGCCACTCCTCCCAGCTTAGTGTCATCAGCAAACTTGCTGATAGTACACTCAATCCCCTCATCTAAATCATTGATGAATATATTAAATAATACTGGTCCCAATACTGACCATTGAGGCACTCCACTAGATACAGGCCTCCAACTAGACTCCGCCCCATGGACTATAACTCTCTGGCTTCTCTCCTTCAGCCAGTTCACGGTCCACCTCACCACCTGATCATTCAAACCACACTTCCTCAGTTTAGCTATGAGGATGCTGTGGGAGACTGTGTCAAATGCTTTGCTGAAGTCAAGGTAGACCACATCCACCGCTCTGCCATAATCCATCCACCGTGTTATTTCCTCACACAAGGCTATGAGGTTGGTCAAGCATGACTTCCCCTTGGTAAAGCCATGTTGACTGCCCCTCATAACCCTCTTATCCTTGACATGCCTTAAGATGGCATCAAGGAGAAGGTGTTCCATCACTTTCCCAGGGATGGAGGTGAGGCTGACCGGTCTATAGTTACCCGGGTCCTCCTTCTTGCCCTTTTTGAAGACTGGAGTGACATTTGCTTTCCTCCAGTCCTCAGGCACCTCTCCCGTTTCCCAAGACTTGGTAAAGATGATGGAGAGTGGTCTAGCAATGACTTCCGCCAGTTCCCTCAGCACCCGCGGGTGCATCCCATCTGGACCCATGGATTTATGGATGTCCAGATTGATCAACTGGTCTCTAACCCATTCCTCATCGACTAAGGCAAACTGCTCCTTTGATCTGAATTCATCTGAGGTCACAGGGGTACAGGGCTCTTCAGGACTGCCTCCGGCAGAGTAGACAGAGACAAAGAAGGCATTCAATAACTCTGCCATCTCTGTATCTTCTGTCACCAGGGCACCCATCCCATTCACCAGTGGGCCAACCTTGCCTCTGGTGTTAGTTTTATCTGCCATGTATTTGAAAAAGCGCTTTCTGCTGTCCTTGACTCCTCTCACCAGATTTAATTCTAAGGAGGCCTTAGCCATCCTAGCTGCCTTCCTACATCTTCTAGCAGCAGCCTTATATTCCTCCCAAGTGGCCAGCCCCTCCTTCCATGACCTGTAAACTCTCCTCTTCCACTTGAGCATACCCAGCAGTTCCTTATTTAGCCACGCAGGTCTCTTGGCCCTCTTCCTTGACTTCCTACATGTCGGGATGCTCCGCTCTTGAGCTCGGAATAAGCAATTCTTGAATGCCAACCAACTATCTTGGGCTCCTTTACCTTCAAGCAGCCTTGCCCATGGGATTTCCTCTAGCAATTGCTTGAAAAGGCCAAAGTTTGCCCTGCTGAAGTCCAGGGTTGCAATTCTACTTGCTATTGTACTGGCCCTACCACACAAGATCCTGAATTCCACCATCTCGTGGTCGCTGCAACCAAGGCAGCCCTCAACCTTTACTGCTTCGACCAGCCCCTCCTTGTTGGTGAGGATGAGATCCAGCAGTGCTCCTCTACTGGTTGGCTCTTCCACCATTTGCATGAGGAAGTTATCATCCATACACTGGAGGAACCTCCTGGACTGTGGCTGGGTCGCTGTGTAGTCCTTCCAGCAAACATCAGGGAAGTTAAAATCCCCCACTACGACCACGGCCTGTGACTGTGAGGCCGCTCTCAGCTGCCTGTAGAAGTCCTCGTCAACTTCCTCACCCTGATCTGGTGGCCTGTAACAGACACCCACAACAGTATCACCCCTGCCAGCCTGCCCCTTAATTCTCACCCACAGACTCTCAACTCGCTCGTCCTCTGTCCCTGGACAGAACTCAGTACATTGCAGCTGCTCTCGCACATAAAGAGCAACCCCACCACCCCGCCTGGCTGGCCTGTCTTTCCTGAAAAGGACGTAGCCCTCCATGAGTATATTCCAGTCATGTGAGCTGTCCCACCACGTCTCTGTAATTGCCACCAGATCATAATCTCCTGATTTAACACAGGTCTCTAACTCCTTCTGCTTATTTCCCATGCTGCACGCATTGGTGTACAGGCATTTCAAGGAGGGAGCTGAGCTCACCGATTCCACCCTAGGATTATAGGAGGCCTCCCAGTCTTCATCAATCCTAGAGTGCTGCCCAACTGGGGCAAGCCCAGTTACAACCCCATCCCCCTTCGAATCTAGTTTAAAGCTCTCCAAATGAGCCCTGCTAATTCATGCCCCAGCATCCTTCTGCCTCTGTGAGGTAAACCTTTCCCACGTGCCATCATCTGGACTGGAGCCCTAAAAAACCAGCTATTATCAAAGAACCCAAAGCCCTGCCTGCAGCACCAGTCTCGTAGCCAATTGTTTACGGACTGAATTTTCCCATTCAATCCCACTTCATCACCGGAAGATGGAAGAACTGAGGAGAAGATCACTTGAGCCCCAGACTCTTTCACCATCCGCCCCAAGGCCCTGTAGCCTTTCTTCATCCCCCTCAGACTGCGGGAAGCAGCTTCCCCCCAAATACATGTCCAGAGGAGGGCCACGAGGATGATCAGGGGACTGGAGCACCTCCCGTATGGAGACAGGCTGAGAAAGTTGGGGCTGTTCAACCTGGAGAGAAGGCTGCATGGAGACCTCATAGCAGCCTTCCAGTATCTGAAGGGGGCCTACAAGGATGCTGGGGATGGACTATTCATTAGGAACTGTAGGGACAGGACAAGCGGTAATGGGTTCAAACTTAAACAGGGGAAGTTTAGATTGGATGTAAGGAAGAAATTCTTTCCTGAGAGGGTGGTGAGGCACTGGAATGGGTTGCCCAGGGAGGTTGTGAATGCTCCATCCTTGGTGGTGTTCAAGGCCAGGTTGGATGAGGCCTTGGGTGCCATGGTTTAGTGTGAGGTGTCCCTGCCCATGGCAGGGGGGTTGGAACTAGATGATCTTAAGGTCCTTTCCTACCTTCAGTATTCTATGATTCTATAATTCTATATCTGTGGGACTGTAATTAACTGCATTAACAAAATGAAGCTTCAACGCTTCTATTATCAAAGCTCCTAATCCACATCCATATATTCATTTTTAATGACATGAATTTTAATATTCTTGGTGTTGACCATTGTGGATTTTCCTGATTGCTGGGTTCATTCACTGCTATAATAAACATTATGACTGGTAAACAAACTGATAGCTTTTTAGGATTTTTTTTTTCTTTTAAAATCAAAGGATAATCCTTAGCCTCAGATAAAAATTTACTTGATATAAAGAACGATCTGTATTTGCAAAATTTCATAATTTCCTTTATAAAATATTCCAGAATATTGGTAAAATGCTATATAACAATGCCCTAAAAATGAGTAATTTTTTATTACCTTGATACTCTGCCAGTCTATTTGCCTTTCTCCTTTTATAAATTCATCGTTGGCATATTTTTGAGTGTATACAAAATAATTCTGATTATTCAATCTTTTAATTGATTATTTAGGCTTTTATTTTCTCATTTCAGTTAGTGAATTATTTCCTTTTCCTTTAAAGATGGCATGACTTAATTTTTATACTCTTACACAGAATATACCATCACTAACCATGGGCAATAGAATTTTGTCAGATAATGACAGGGTGTTAAATAGCTATTCTCTAGAAATAATTCTGTTGATTACCTAGAGAGACCACAGTCAAACCCAGAGATATTTTCCTCCAAAAGCTTGAGACTTAACTTTTCTGGATTGTTCCATGTCTTTTTTAACTCCTAGTAATAGTAGAAAATCACTTTAAAATGCCTTAGCTGTATTTCTAAAATGAGTCTAGTGCAGACAGAATTCAAAAGTCCCAGTACACATATTAAATGAACCCATTAATTTAGTATTTGTCCAAACATTCATCTTGCTAACTCCTTTCTTATTTGCGGGTTCTGGTGATGTAATTATTTGAGGCTTTGGATAAATTTCAATATAAATAGGATTAAAGCTTTGTCCAAAAGAATGCAAAGAAAAAAAGAAAAAAAAAAAAAAGAAGAAATAATCAATCATATGTCATTGTAAGAGAATTGAAAAAGGAGTTTCCATTGAGACCACTGTGGCATGTAAATTTTCAGTCCAAATAATCCTTGCTTCTTGCATGGGGAGGACAAGGACATCCATGATGGTAACGTGGTGAGCTTGGTCCAGATAGTGCTCACATCAGCTGACAGCAATTCCATTGGATATTATAAATGGTGTTGTTTTCAGGTAGTCCCATGGCAAGAAATGGGGAGAGAGAGGTAAGGCCTCTCTGGAGCTCAAAACCTGTCTTTTTTATCATACCACAGGTTTTTTTATAGCCACCGTGGACAGTAGCCAGAGCGAGTGGTACAGAAAATATGTGAGTGGGAAGTCAAATTGTAAGGAGAGGAGTTTCAGCACAGGTGGAGTCTGCCAAGAGTTCTAGTAATTACCTTTTTAGCTCCACTGCAGAGAAAATGAGGGCTTATGTTAAAAAAATTTGGTTTTGTTAAGTTATTAAAGGCAATGGGGAAGTCAGAATAAAATAGGAATCAAGAATATGGAAGTTGCAGACTTTGGGTCCAACCTACTGTCCTCTTTCTCCAAATGTCAGCTTCTTGCAGTGTATGTCAAGGCTTGGAAGTAATTTCTATTTGCAGTTCTCCTGAGATTTTATCCTGGAGAAGAACGGCTGAACAGTTCAGAAAAGACAACAGAACCTTGGCACACAGCTCGGTAACTGTGTCATATCGGAGTCCCCGAAGGTTTGATAAGAGCATACTGAACACACAGGCTGGTTTTGTGCCAGGCTATAAATATGCTTTGGAATAATTTAAAACCATTCAGAATCCATTGCTAAGTTTTACAAGGATGGATAGCAGAACAGCCCTTATTATAACTTTATTTTCTCCTTGTCATAAAGTGCATAGGACAGAATATTCATATTCTTACCTCTCAAAAGAGTTACAACAGTACACTCCAGAAATGGGTAAAATTACATTTCCCACATATGTCACTACCTAACCTAAAATGCCTATGATTGATCACTACCACCTTTCTTCTGACACTAATTAAAAAAATTATGAGAGGAAAGTGCAGAGAAAGGAATATGAATTTCAAGTAAAAATACTAATTTCAGGTAGAGATGCTGTTAGGGAGAAAAGTGGAAGAATTCCTGGATCCATTAAGTAACTAACATGTTAATCACCAAAATTCTGAAGATAATTGTCCTGGGTTCAGCAGCAGCAGTCAGTTTTTCTCTTTCTTAGTAGCTGGTGCAGTGCTGTGGTTTTGACTTTCGGCCTGGGAATAATACTGATAAAGCCGATGTTTTCAGTTGCTGGTCAGAATGTTTACCCTGACCAAGGACTTTGTGAGTCTCATGCTCTGCCAGGGAGCAGGGGAAGCCGGGAGGAAGCAGAGACAGGACACCTGACCCAAACTAGCCAAAGAGGTATTCCATACCACAGCACGTCATGCCCGGGAAGTAGAACTGAGAGTTCCTGGAAGGGCTGGAACTCTGTGGGGTGGGGGTAAGGTACCGGTTGGTGAGCAGTTGTATTCTCTTCCTTGTTATTTCCTTTATCATTATTATTGGTGCTAGCAGTAGTGTTTTGTGTTATACCTTAGTTACTAAACTGTTCTTATCTCAACCCGTGGGAGTTGCTTTCTTTCGATTCTCCTTCCTGTCCCTCCAGGAGTAGGGGGAAGAAAGGGTGGGGGGGAAGTAGACTGCCTGGTTCTGATTTACAGCCTGGGCTTAAACCACGACAATAATTTCCAGATAAAATTAAAGTTCTACCAGCAGTCACTTTGAACAATTTCTATACCAAAAAAAAAAAAAAAAGTGACGTGTCAGCAGCTAGGAAAAATATAAGTTACAGTGTCAATCACTGGAAAGGATGAAACAGATGAGGAATGTCACTTACATGGATTATATACAAGATAGAATATTGAAATAAGTAAATGCTTTTATATGTCTCTGTTAAAATAAAAATAAAATTCCCTATGCAAATGTATAAAAGTACTAAGAATACTCTCAAAAAGGTCAGATTGTTTTTAAAAGAATGGCAGAAATACTCTTGGTTTTGTGACATAATGTTGATATTAACCACTGAAAAAGAAAGTTCTTAGTTTTTGCTGATTTTCCACACTATCTCCTTTTTCTGTTTACTTTTTAAACTGCTGCATCCCATTCTGATATTCACTGCCCAAAGCCTTTACATCCTTATCTCCTTAGCCTGTTCCCATCATGCTATAACGCCCAAACACCTTCAAAACCTCCTTGTCAACATTCGAAGTCCTTTCCCCTTGAGACACTTTGCCAGAGGACACTCTTGGGCTGTCATAATATTTATTAATAAGCCACTGCTCTCTCTTTCTTTCCTCTAAAAGACATGGAATGTATCAGAGACTTCCAAGAAGGTTCTAAGTCTCACCATGGCATGACCAAGTGAGCTGGGAAAGGTTGCCTGTAACTCTAATCTCCAGTGAGACCCTTTTTTATTTTCTAAGAATACACAATTTTTATTTTTTTTTCGAAGTCTAGCCTTATATATCTTCATGGATTTTTCACCTTCCTCTTATGTCTCTTGTATTTCTTACTCTTAGGATAAAATAATGTTTTGTTGAAATGTCATGCATGAAGGAAAAACAAAATTTCATTAACAACAGGAACAATAGAACGATTTCTGTACTCTAAATGTTCTGAACCACTATTTGTCTAAATACCATGAAAGGTATTTTGCCAAATACCTCCATGGCTAAGCATTCACTGCTAAGCCGAAACAACAAGATCTAAAATTTTAGATCTTTAAACCCTCTGTATCATTTTACCATTTTTTTTTAAATTTATTCTAACTGAAGTTGAAAAGTAGTACATGGGACTCCAAGCAACCATATGAGATTATTCTTGTAACATATCTATTCATAGATACTAAAATGATTTACTGTAGAGGAAAAGTTATCCACTTGTTCACAATCTTGAACTAAAATTACTTCATATTTCAGCAGTCAATTACAGTAAATAGCACTTCTATTATTTGTTTGTTTGCTTACATTTTGATGGCTAACTAATCATATCTGAATTCTATCAATTTCCTCCACACTGTTTCATTGCATTCCATATTTTTGAATCTGTTCTTTTCTTAAATTAGATTAAAAGCTAATAGAAGACAGTAAATGTATGCCTTTCTGCATACTTATGCAGCACTCAATGCAGTCTGACTATAATCCTGATGTGCTTTTAATTGCTACTGCATTAACATCAGGAGGGTGTTCAAAAGCTTTAATATGCAATTTTCAGGCTGGAAGATCAGTTTCTGTCCCTATTACTTTAACTAAAAACTGCAACTTTGCTTCTGAGGTCTGAATCAGGCAGGTTCTTTCAGATATATCCAGGCTTAAAAACTAAGATGATCTAAATTTTCCTAGAAAACTTCTCAGCTCAACACATGTCTTTCCAGGAAATATCTGAACTGCTAGAAAACTTGTTCTATTTTCCTTAGCCTGATTGTGTTATATTGGAGCCCAAAATAAACATAACCCAGTCATAAACCATCCTGTGACGTCCATTCACACAGCACTTCTGATAATCAACTTGCAAATCTCCAGAGTAAAGTATAGGAAAAAATTCACATCATTTTGCACATCCATAGCCAGGAGATCCCTGTTGGCTTCACATCCGAAAAAAATCAAACAGGCATGTTGTTTCTTCCAAAGGTAATGTTAATATATGCATGTGAAAGAGAAGCCAAGTTTTGTGAGGGTTTTTTAGATCAGAACAGTATACAATGAATTCACTGTTTCTAGTGAATCCCTTCAACTCTATAGAGAGATTTGCAATCATAACTGAGGAATACAAATCAATAAATCCTTGGATTTCATAGCAAGATTCTATTTCAGGAGACATGAGAAATATGGGGAGGCTGCTGTCAGCATTTTTATCTGTTTGCATGAAATTTGGAAAACCTGTGTTGAACTCTGGGCAATTTAGTTTTACAAATGTTAATACCTGACATTTTTCTTCTCCATTTATGTGATATAAATTAAAGGATATCTCTGCTTTCAAGAATGTTGATAAAATATGCCTTCTGAAGAAATATATAAAGAGGTAAGTATTATTAGAAGCTAAACTTGGTATTCCAGTGCAAGTGTAATAGTCACTGCACTCCAGAGGGGATAAATGTGAAAGGTTATCCGTGTTTTCTTCTCTTATCAGAGCATACTGCAGGTTTTCAGATAGTGTTATCTACTGCCATCAGGGTAGGGCAACATTGACTGACCCTTCTCCTCTTTCGAAATTAAGCCTATCAGTCTGGCCCAGTTGGTGTCGTATAAGGCTAAAAGATAACAGCAGCAGTGATTAAATATGATTTTGCTCCTTCTAGTTAACTCTTGGTGGAACTAACTTCTTCACCTTTAGTAGTTTGCCCTTGAGAAACACTTCAGTACTGTTAACAGTAAATAATAATGCTCTATTAACCCCTTATAGTGTGGAAAAATAGTAAGTCTAACAATCATGTAAAAGAGCCATATCTGACATCTGATATGGTGAATACAGCACAAATATAGTAAAGAAATTGTAAGCCTACATCACATACAGGAAATCTCAGTGTACAAAGATGCTCCTGCTTTCTCTTGGGAAGGAACCGTTCTTGGGAAGGAACAGTTTCCTGAGAGACACTTTGTCATGACAAAGAAACATTTTTTCTGTACTTAGCTAAGAGTAATATACTTCTTTCTTTCTTTCTGTTACTTCTTAAGTGTATCTTCAAAGGCTATTCTTTTCTACATTTTTTTAGCAGGAATTGACTGGAATGCTGGGTACTTAGCATTGTTTCATATTACTGTGTATGTTTGGGTTTTTTTAATTCTGTGGGTGTTCAGCTTTGTCCTGTATTTTCTCTTGTACCTTTTGAGATAATACAAATGTTAGATCTGCATACCATTCCTGTACTTTCTGTCTGTAAATGAAATGACGTGACAGTTTACTCTATGGATCTGTAAGAAACTGACTAATAAATGTTTTCCAGGATTTTTATTTCTAGGTCAGCAGTTTGCAAAGAGTCTTTCAAATTCTATTAAAACATTTTATTTCCCCAAGGGTCTGTGGATAACAAAAGGAAGAACATCTGTACTTAGTATTTTATTCCTTCAGAAAAAAACCCCAAGAACATCTGCTAGTGACCAGGTACTCCAAATTTCCTTTACTACTGAATGTTTTGAATAGGAATCTGGTTATTATGTTGAAAATAATGTAAGAAGTTAGGGTTGTTTCGGGCATTTATATGGTATTTAATAAATATGAAAGTAGAGCGGATTGTTCTGCTATTAAGTTGTTTTCCTAAGCCACTACAATTCTATTCTGTTAAGAATCTGAGCTAAGTTATACATATAAATTTTTATTTTGATATTGTATGGGATAAAGCTGTATTTAATATATTGAGATTTTTCTCAAAACAAATTAGCATTTCAGAATACTTGATCTTTGGATGAATTCTTGATATTCAACAGAGATCCTTAAGCCTCAATCTATCCCAGGTTCCTGAACAATCTGAACAAACTTGAGCTTAAATTGCTTGAATAAAGAATCAGGGAATCAGCCTATATATGGCAACAACAGCTAGACCAAACTTCCACCAATTCAACTGTGTTCATTTCAGAAGGTGCCAAAAGGATCAATGCTAGCTGGTTTTGTGTGTGCTGGAAACAAACCTGGGGGCTGCCTGACTACTATAACAGCTCCTGCAACAGGAGTGGCAGATGCCACAAAGTCTGCTGAGATCACAATGCCTGGACAAAATATAGATGAAGATGCAAGTTTCAAAACAGCTGGTAAAGACAAAAGCAAAGTAACCTGAACTGATCTTTTCTGAGAACAGATGTCCAGAAAAAGAAACTGAAGTCACAGAAAATAAAATTTAAAAAAAATCTAAATTGATATGAAATTGGTACTTAAATTCATCACTTCAGTTTACTTTGTGACTTGATATCTCATTCAGTGTATTTCAACAACCTCCTGCATTGACCATCACTCTCTGAAGCATAAATATAGAAGAATGAAAACAAAGTATAGAAGCATGAATGTAGAAAATATGCCTGAATATCAGACACCTCTGACCTATGCACCCAATGATCATGTAACTTGGAGGATTATTTCAATCTTTGTTAAATATTATCTGCAAACCAAAACAAGGAAAGCAATGGGCAAGTAAAAAACATGGTTTTAAAGGTGAGTTTGTTTTGTTGGGATTTTTTTTTAGAATTTTAAAGTAGTAATGGAAGGCAGCTTTAATGTGAGACCAAACGTGGACAAGATGTTTTTGGAACACTCGATGTTCTAAAAAAACTCCACAGTGCAATTCACAATCCATGGACTTTAAAAAAAGACCCAGCCTATCAAAAAATATAGTGATCCTGAACATGAATAACTCCTTAGGGAATAGTGTGGAAACTGAGGTAGGAAATTATAGCTAAGCTTTGTCTTTATTTTTGTTATTTCTATCTATATTTTCAGATAAACAGATAAAAATGATGTTTTTAAACCTCCACAAGTCTGGGTATTAAATAAGTATAAAGTATATTGAATGTCCTTGAAAAAAGTTTCTTGACTCCCGTAAGAGGGAGATCCCTGAGGACATAAAGTACTTGGAGTGCTGTGTGCAGTTCTGGTGTCCTCAACATAAAAAGGACATGGAGCTGTTGGAAAAAGTCCAGAGGAGGACCACAAGAATGACAAGGTGGCTGGAGCACCTACCGTATGAAGATAGGCTGAGAAAGTTGGGGCTGTTCAGCTGGAGAAGAGAAGGCTGCGTGGAGACCTCATAGCAGCCTTCCAGTATCTGAAGGGGGCCTACAAGGGTAGGGGAGAGGGACCCTTCATCACGGACTGTAGTGATAGGACAAGGGGTAATGGGTTTAAACTTAAACAAGGGAAGTTTACGTTAAATATAAGGAAGAAATTCTTTCCTGAGAGGGTGGTGAAGCACTGAAACAGGTTGTCCAAAGAAGTGGTAAATGCTCCACCCCTGGCAGTATTCAAGGCCAGGTTGGACGGGGCCTTGGGCAATGTGGTCTATTGTGAGGCATCCCTGCCCATGGCAGGGGGGCTGGAACAAGATGATCTTAAGGTCCTTTCCAACCCTAACTATTCTATGGTTCTATTATTCTATGACACAGGAGAGACTATATGTAGCTGTTGAGGTAAAAGTGGATCTAGCTCAAACAGCATTAGGTTTACTGTCAGAAAATTGGATTTGTAGTCCTATAAATAAAAGAGGTATATGACACAAGGTTTGTACTTCTGGTATGTTCTTAAAGGTCCAGAGCTGGGAACTGTGACTTTTTCTTTTCAACTTGGAAAGCTGAGGGCACACAAGGGTTGAACATCTGGATCTCAGCGCAGCAATCTGATTAATATATAACAGGGAACACATCTTCAAAAAGTCAAGAAATACCCCCTCTCACCTTACTTTCTGTTTCAGTGCAGCCAGTCACAATGGAGAAAAAACTCCTTTTGTCCTGCTGTGAGTGTGTACCAGACACAATGAATTACATACTCCAACAAAAGAATAGGAAAAAAAAGAACTGCTTCAAAACCAGGATGTAACTTCTGTGATTTAACTCCTTACAAATATATTACCAAAAGCCTCCTTTTTTCAATGTAATCAAGCAGTTGCGCACAAGAGCTTCTTTTCTTGTTCAGTGTAGAATATATAAGCTGTTCACTGAGAATCCTGGAAGTAAGTAAGTTTGGTCAAAACTGACTTGGGGAAATTAATTATTTTTTCCTTGACATAGTGTACTGGGGCTTTGCTCTGTCACTGCAAATAACCACACAGTAAAACAGCTTGTATTAACAACGTAAGGTGAGCTTCAGTGACCTACATTCAAGACAAGAGTTCTGATTTCTGCAGAATACATTAATTTAAATTGTATCTCTTGAATCATAATAGGCCTGCCTGAATGAGACCTGCACTACTGAATACAGTAAGAACAGGACTGGCCTGTGAAATAATGTGGGGTTTCCTAAATAGTTTACTGTATAGTCATATATCTAAAGTAAAATAAATTAGAACATGGTCTTCTGTCTCCTCATGTTATGATCAGTTCTGAAACATATGGATTTTAATAGAGTTAAAAACTGAGTTCCATTTACTCCTGCCTTTGCTGACATTCTTGTCTGGCAATTGCACCTCTAATGAATTAAGCATTTGAGTATGTTCTGCACTCTCAGAAGCAATTATTTTAGCCTTTCACATACTCAGTACAGAACATAACAAGCACAGCTTTCTGTCAGGTTACTTCTGATGCGGGATGCAATCATTTATGGATGCATAACACACTTGTTTTCTTGACAAACTGAACCTGAATAATTAAACTGTATGCATTGCTTTACACTCACCTAATATAGCAACATACTGGTTAGCAGAAATCTGAGCACACTGGTAATGTAATACCATATGTACTTTGACTAAAAGCCTTTATTTTTTTTTTTCAATAGCTGAAATCACAGTGAAATAGGTAGTTATTAAGGAGAAGATATATCTAAATTATGTCTTTAAATTGCATTAACAAAGTATAGTTTCTGTACATCAGTGGTACTGTTGAAAGTGTAGTTTTTAAGCTGAGCAAACCAAGTCTGGAAAATTCCTCAGGTTACAGATGCTGAAGGCTTATTCCTGCAGTACTTAAGCTGCATGGGTCTTCCCACCTATGCTAATATTTAGCCTTGTGCATAGATAGACTTTGGCACTGGAAATGTTTTCAGAAACAAGCTGATGGTCTGTCATGTATCCAAGAGGTAAATATGACAGTGAAAAAATACATAGGTAGTGAAGTACAAAACCTGGCTTGGCATCTGACCAATCATTTTACAGATTCAGATACCCACGGTTACAGTCCCCAGCTGCTTGTCATTACTTGCTTCCTACAGGTCTGTGGCTTTTCAGATTTGTTCTTGTGCTCAGGTAATAAAGGAGGCTAAGCCTTCTACAGCTAGTTACTGTCAAAGTCAGGTTTATCAAACTAAATTCTTTAAAATGTTTTTTGTGAACACAACTGATTTTTATTAGCTAGACTCAAAAAACAGAAACGCTCAAGTGGGAAGCCCTGTGTGTCCCATCTAGCCAACTGGTTGTGTGAAACAACTGGAGGAAACAAGCACGTAAGGATCTACTTCTTGAGAACAGTTTCTTGCAGATAATGCACTAAAGAACATATAGCTGTGCCTCACCAACAGCAGTATTGTTGAAGCCGAGCTGATGTTATAGCAGCTAATCTTCCTCTTAAAGTGGGTATAGTATTCAAATTACCAGGAAAAGATGCCTACGTCCAAGCTTGTTGTTCAAAGTCCCTGTGTTAGTGGAAAAAAGAGGTACTCCTGCAACACAGTTCTCATTTGTCTTACTGTAGATAACTAACATGAGAATAATCTCATTCTAAAAGGTTCTTTCAATTCTGACAGAGAATGCTTGGACTTGTATAACAGATGCAGATATTTTCATGAGATATCTAAAGATAGGGAGAGTGATCCTAACCTGTGTATCATTATATAAAAGTCCCATGAAAAACTGGATTTATTTTTGTAAGACTGGTCATCTCTAACATGTTAATTCAGACTATTTGGAATTTTTTTTATTTTTTTTTTTTAATCCAGCTATTTTATAATGTAAAAGTCATGAGGAGTTCTGGGAATGGAGATATGGACCTCAGAGGTACATCTATGTTAATAATTAAATTTATCTGAGACCACACTCAAACACTGTTCAATTTACTAGTATATATGTAGCCTAAGAGTCTTCTTGCCAGCTGAACATTCTAAATCCCTAGCTATGGTTTTAGGATTTCTCACTTGCCTCTGAATGAAATCTTACATTCCTGTATGGCACGCAAACTGTCTTCAGGAGGAGTGAAAGCAAACACTCTGACAAAGAACACTTTTTTGCATAATGACTAAGAGTGTTTACCCAGGAGCTGAGTTGCTATGCAGTTACAGTTATGTTTTAAAACGAAACATGAATGCAGTTTCTCTCAAGCTCTGCATATCATTTTAACCTAACTGAAATAGCTGCTCAGGTCCAGAAAAAAGCTAGAAATTATTTTTTTTTCTTTCCTACTTCTATCAGTTGATTTACATTTCCTATTTCCCAGCATGCTCTCTCATTAAATTCCCTTCACATGAGATTAAGGCACTAAGCTCCCTACGGTGAAGTTCACTCAGCATAATTTGAGGACTTTACAGTCTTGGACATAACAATAACTGCGTTTGGTTTTAAATCTGGTTTCAAGGCCTAAATTGAGGTTTACAGATTCCTCTCCGAAGGATAGGAGAACACGAAGCAACACAAATGCCATGTACTTTGTTGAAGTGTATTTTTATTAATTTCTCACAGAGAGTGAGGATGAAACTACCCTTTGAATATTGGGTTCACTGATTTGTCACAGGCAGGCTTTGAAGGACCCCATTTCAGGCATATTAGATGCTTAAAATATTATCAAGCATCTGTTTTCAGAACCAGCTGTCAAATTCTAAAAGAGAAAGGACATAAAAAGATGTTCTTGAATAACAGGCTAAATGTGTATTGAGGTGCCTTCATTTATCTACAGATTAGTTACCATCTCCTCTAAATCACTCTTGCAAGTGGGATTTAGATGTTTTCATAATTCTATCCACAACAGTCCTATAGCCTGTGTTACATGGTTTGATCATTACAGAATTTTAAAAATGTATAGGTACTGTAACAGTAGCAATAGAAATTCCATAGATCAGTCACATATTGGAATGGTCGGAATTATAGAATCACAGACCAGAATTTTTCTAATTCCATAGTGACCATATTCTGACACTATCAGTCACTTGAAAGTATTTTATATTTGAAATACCCAGATGGAGCTAACTATATTATTCCAAGAATTTGTTCTTATTCAGTGTAACAGTGATGACATTTAGACTTTTAAATTTAAAAACAGAGATGAAGAAACTGTGCCGCATTTACTCCTGCAAAGCAGTACTTTAATCTTTCTTCAAAAATAGTTGTAATGGTATCAGTGAGGTCATTAATACAGGAATCTCTTCCAAAATAAAATGAAATGCAAGCCCTACAATCTGAACAGAACACAGATGTTCATTCACTCCTATGAGATTTTGAACATGAAAAGACACTGTGAATAGTTACTATTGTAACACAAATCTCTGCTCTAAGTTTTAAACAGTTTTTTTAATTTATACCTGACATTAAATCCATGCAAAATCATGAAAATAAAAAAGACTGGAAAACAAGTTAAAAAATCAGTCTTTGCTTTGGTTTTGTGACTGCCATGTGCAGTATGAATGACTTGGCTGGTTTTTCAATTTCTTCCCAGTTGTGCAACACTCTTAGACTTCTAAATTAGACCCGTTTTGGCAAATCAATAACCATTTACATTTGGGAAACAGTAGTCCTCACCAAAAGGGGCCAGGTTGTAGGAAAGTAATTTCTCTTGATGTGGAAGAGAACAAGAAACCAAATCATTGAAAGAAAGACACATTAATGAATCCATTTTCCACAGCTTCACAGATGAGGGGAAAAATAGCTTGGCTCAATATAACATTATAATAACCATTTGTATCATGAAACAGACAGGAACTTAGTTCTTCTAACTTGAACCTAGCACAGGGTTTGACATTATTTTTTAAAAATAAGGATAAAGAGTTCAAGCCTCTAGTCCCTGGAAACACTGAAAGCATTTGGCTTCATTGATGTCTCTAGAGTCTGGAAAGATCCCTTTTGAATCACTGTCAAATGGGAACAGTAAATGTTTACTGATTTCCAGCTATGGTATAATATTTTGGTTCCAAGTTTTTTCTCCCAAAATGTTGAATTCTCTAGCACTAACACTTAGTCTTTCTAAATACATTTTTTTTGACTAACATAAAATATGGCATTCAGCATCTAAGAAAGTCACCAAAATAACAGTTAACCATTTCAGTAGGCTCTTTTTACTTTAATAAATGTACACAGCAATTCACATTTCCATGTCAAACAATAAATCAATGGAAGCATATTCTAACAGGCTGCATTTTGTCGATTACCAACAGAAAGGAAGTTTTGAATCAGTAGCAGTTATTTTGATCTCTCGAGTCTAATTCTAGATCTAATGACAGCTGTATATCTGCATCTTGAACCTTCAGGTGAGTTTACATGAACAAAACTGTCACAGTCACACTGATGACTGGTACTTCTAAAGCATTCTCTATCCCTTTTTCCTAGTTGGAAAATGAATGAAAAGTTAATTTTTTTTTTTGGTTGCGGAGGTGGGGTGGAGTTTAATTTTCTTAGCTTCCTAATTTCTGCCGTCATCATCTGGCAGACAATGAATAGTAATAGTTAATGTTCCAGAATAACTAGTATACAGCAATGAAAAGAAAACCAGGTTGACCTAACATAATTATTCCCATAAAATGACCTCCATCTATATTTTGAGTATGAAAAATCATATTAAAAACTACACAACAAGTATCTTCAAAAGAGACTCTGATTGAGAAATAAATTGAATAAAGCTTCCCAGCAGTTTAAATTTATGTGTCTTCCCTTGGATTATTTACAAAACAAAACCCCCAAGGAAACAGCATTTTAGTAAAGTAGTTACAGAGCAATATATGGGACTTTCATATTGCCTTCTCCATGAGATATGCGTGGTAAACTTCCCACATGCCATTATACTAATTTCTGGTAGAAAACAAAAATATCTAATGAGGTAGTCAAATGCCATGGCCAGAGCCTTTTAGTGTGTCCATGTGCAATTATCATAACATACAAAATAATACGATTTTATTAATTCATTATTGACTTTATAACAATTTTTGGCATGAAGAAGCAGATCCAAAAATGCAAGCCCTGTGATTTCATAAGACATTCAGGGGAATTATAAAGAGCATGGAAGATGTTTTCACATCTCTATGAGCCAACATATGTTGTCATTTCCAGCTGTAATTGTTTAATGTGAAAAACAATAGCTTTCAGTTAACACAGACTTATACAAGATAGCAAAATTATTTCCACACATCACCATCCTAATGCTTGTGTAGGAGTGGAAATAGTTATGAGCAACTTATCTTTTTTTAAAAAAAAAATTTAATATAGAAAGTAACTACTAATTAAGTTTTCAGTTCGTAGAAGAACTAAAGACTGTTTGAATAAAAAAAATTAATCATAACAAAACAAAGCATCCAAATCCTGGCACCCTATACTACCACTCTGAACTGTGTAAACAGAACTCAGAAGTCAATTTGACTGAAAAAAGAATTTGTAAATTAAGCTTTTGAAATTAGAAAAATAGAACACATAGATATTGTACCACCACGACCTACTCAGTTTCTACCTTGATGTATGTAGATCAATAATGACATCTATAACCACTACACCAGTCATTTGCTTTGTTAAGTTATACCTACTTAATTTATCATTATACCCTAGCTATTGAAGTTGCACTGAGTTATACCTACTTAATTTATCATTATACCCTAGCTATTGAAGTTGCACTAGATTGCAGTCTGTCTTGTCAGGCATTTCATAGAATCATAGAATCATAGAATAGTTAGGGTTGGAAAGGACCTTCAGATGATTTAGTTCCAACCCCTCTGCCATGGGAAGGGACACCTCACACTAAAACATGCCACCCAAGGCTTCATCCAACCTGGCCTTCAACACCGCCAAGGATGGAGCACTCACAGCCTCCCTGGGCAACACATTCCAGTGCCTCACCACCCTCTCAGGAAAGAATTTCTTCCTTAGATCCAATCTAAACTTCCCCTGTTTTAGTCTGAACCCGTTACCGCTTGTCCTGTCACTACAGTCCCCGATGAATAGTCCATCCCCAGCATCCTTGTAGGCCCCCTTCAGATACTGGAAGACTGCTATGAGGTCTCCACGCAGCCTTCTCTTCTCTAGGCTGAACAGCGTCAACTTTCTCAGCCTGTCTCCATACGGGAGGTGCTCCAGTCCCCTCATCATCCTCGTGGCCCTCCTCTGGACTTGTTCCAACAGTTCCATGTCCTTTTTATGATGAGGACACCAGAACTGTATACAATACTACAAGTGAGGTCTCACGAGAGCAGAGTAGAGGGGCACGATCACCTCCTTCAGCTTGCTGGTCACGCTCCTTTTGTTGCAACCCAGGATACGGTTGGCTTTCTGGGCTGTGAGCGCACACTGCCAGCTCATGTTCATTTTTTAATTGACCAGCACCCCCAAGTCCTTCTCAGCAAGGCTGCTCTGAATCTCTTCTCTGCCCAACCTGTAAGCTGTGCCTGGGATTGCTTCGACCCAGGTGTAGGACCTTGCACTTGGCATGGTTAAACTTCATCAGGTTGGCATCAGACCACCTCACAAGCGTGTCGAGGTCCGTCTGGATACCACCGCTTCCCTCCGGCATATCAACCGAACCACACAGCTTGGTGTCATTGGCAAACTTGCTGAGGGCACACTCAATCCCACTGTCCATGTCACCGACAAAGATGTTGAACAAGACTGGTCCCAACACCGATCCCTGAGGGACACCACTCATTACCGGTCTCCAGCCGGATATTGAGCCATTGACCACAACTCTTTGCGTGCAGCCATCCAGACAGTTCTTTATCCACCGAGTGGTCCACCCATCAAATTGATGTCTCTCCCACTTAGAGACAAGGATGCCGTGTGGGACAGTGTCGAACGCTTTGCACAAGTCCAGGTAGATGATGTCAACTGCTCTGCCCCTGTCCATCAGTTTCGTACCCCCATCATAGAAGGCCACCAAATTGGTCAGTCAGGATTTCCCCTTAGGGAAGCCGTGCTGGCTGTCACCAAGCACTTCCTTGTTTTTCATGTGCCTTAGCATGCCTTCCAGGAGAATCTGCTTCAAGAGTTTGCCAGGCACAGAGGTGAGACTGACTGGTGTGTAATTCCCCAGGTCATCCATTTTGCCCTTCTTGAAAATGGGGGTTATATTTCCCTTTTTTCAGGCGTCAGGAACTTCACCTGACTGCCATGATTTTTCAAATATGATGGCCAGTGGCTTAGCAACTTCATCTGCCAGCTCCTTCAGGACCCGCAGATGTATGTTGTCAGGTCCCATGGACTTGTGTACGTTTAGGTTTTTAAGATGGTCTCGAACCAGATCCTCTCCTTCAGTGGGCCTAGGGTCTTTCATTCTCACAGTCCCTACGTTTGCCTTCCAAGACTTGTGTGGTGTGGTGAGAGCCTTTGCCAGTGAAGACTGAGGCAAAGAAGTCATGAAGAAGCTCAGCCTTCTCCAAATCCCAGGTAGCCAGTTCTTCCGATATCTTCCAAAGGGGCCTACGTTGTCCCTAGTCTGTCTTTTACTCACTACGTATTCTTCCCAGGCTGCCTGTCCCTGCTTCCACCTTCTATGAGCCTCTTTTTTCCTTTGAATTTCCATGCAGTATGTTCCAGCCATAGCTTTTCCTGTCTGCTTTTCCTACATATATTTATTGAACTGAGCAGGAACTGGCACTGGTGAAGAACCAATATGCTTAGATCACCATTCAAGACCTCATGAATTTCCACTGAGCTTAAGTGGCCTCATAATGTATTTCTACCTCCACTGAGTAAATGGAGTGTAGTGAAAAAGCAAGGCTTGGTTTTCCCCTAAATATACAGTTTAAGTTTCACCAAAAATGTCTGCATGTTTCTGTTCTTTCGGGTTTTTTAACAGCACCATATAAGTAGAGTACAAAACTGGTAATGGTCAAGTGAATTCTTCCAAACATAGACTTTATTCTCTAAGAATGACAATCAAGAATCTTTCATGAGGTCTGAATTCTCAAGCATATAAAATTTTCTATTAACAGAAAGCCTATGTCAACAATCTTTAGCAACTCCATAGCTGTAGCTGTTAGTAACTTTCCTGTGTTTTACCACTTTTATTGGTAAATAATTTCCATTTCAGAAAGGAGCTAAATCTCTATACAGTGCAGGCATAGTATTTTGCAAGTGGCATTGTGCATTACAAAAAAACCCTTGAGATATATTATTTATAGCCTAAAACAATACTACAGATACTGCTGCCAAATGATGCTTTGTAACACTAAGAATGGATTTGGGGGTGTGAAACAGATACAGTTAATATCTGTTTGTCTTCAGTAAACACTACTGCTCTTAAAAGCTATTGCCAGTATTATTATGCACTACTGAAAACCTTATGTGGTTGCCAATACTTTTACCTGTGGTACCTTTCAGTGGTTTAGTATATTTCAGAGAAGTGAGTTTCTATTAACAACAATTTAATGGAAAAATTCTGAAATCTCATAGAATCATAGAATAGTTAGGGTTGGAAAGGACCTTAAGATCATCTAGCTCCACGCCCCCTGCCATGGGCAGGGACACCTCACACTAAACCATGCCACCCAAGGCCTCATCCAACCTGGCCTTGAATATCGCCAAGGATAGAGCATTCACAACCTCCCTGGGCAACCCATAAATCTCTTACTGTAAGACCTGTTATTTAAAAACTGTAACAGTCACCTGTTTTGTTCTAGACTCAATACAAACACTAGCATATGCTACAAAAAGGAACCTTTTTTGGGGCCCATTCTTGGACCATACTTTTTATCTTAGTTAAGACAAATACTTTCTAAAAATACCTTTTAAACAACACAGTATCTTCAAAAAGATGGGTGAAATCTGCTTAACTCGAACACATTTGCTAAAACTTGTCAGTTAAGTATCAAACAAATGAAAACATTTCTTTCTTAATTTCTTAACACTAACAGACTTTTTGCTGACATTTGTTATTTGCACTTTAATGCAATTTCAAATTCAACAACATCCTCTGGATACAAAGAGCAGCAAGTTCACACACAGAGAAGAAAATAATTAAAAGCGAAATGGGATGGAACAAGAAAAATATTTAGCTGTTTTCAGATTTTCACAATTCTGTTTTAATAGGTACCTCAAATTTTCTACAAAAATCTATCATGTTAACTAGAATAATGTCACTCAATACTCAGGAACACACTGTAAAACCAATTCCCAAATAAAAATTAAAAAAAAAAAAAAGAAAAGAAAAAAAAATTGCAGATTAATCATGACTCAGCATATGTAATTATGCTATTACCCCAGTCACAATAAATTAACTTGATTTATCTAACTAAAACAATTTGCAAGACAGAATTATGATCTTAAGATCAGGCATCGTTGTGAAACATCCTGGTTAACTGGATCTTCAAATTAAGCACCTCTCACTGCATTTGAATCCATTTTATTTCTATTAGTTCCTGTTTAATATCATCAGCATGCTTTGTGTTGAAAATAGATTGGATGTTTAAACTGCATTGTAGTGACATAAATATAGCCACAACATTCATTTTGTTGATGAATCTAGTTAATTCCTACTGTAGGAACAGTACTGAAAAACAGCAATGCAACCTTTGTGTCAGAAAATTTAGATAATACTTTGATTTGGCACACCATGTTCAAGCTATATGTAGCCAAACATATTTTCCAATTTTGTTTTTTCTCTACATAGCTCATAATAATATCATTCCTAAATATGAAAGCTAATATTACAAAGCTGCAAAGAAAAAGGAACAAAAAAGGATATATGTTACTCATAAATGTAGTCTAATGTAATTGATTATAAGAATGAATTTGGTATGCATTTCTCTTTCATCAGCTTGGAAAATGTGAGGGCTTTTGGGTGACATTTAGTGTTTTGGTAGAAGCCACTTTTGATTTTGCTCTTATTTCTTCCAGATGTATCAAATGGGAAAATTTTACTTATGTAAAATCTCATGACCTGGTTCAGCACCCTCAAAATCTTTTAATACATAAGCAGGCACATGACATCAATCCTTACTTTTAAAAATACATTTTTATAAGTTTTTCTTTATTCTAAGTGTTTTGTAAGATATACTTTGTTGTTAAGCACAATTAAGGGGAGTAAATATTATGACAGATTTTGCTTCTGGTCTTTAAAATCCAACAAAATCCAACTGTTTAAATTGTGCAAGACCAAGAGATTCTGATAGTCAAGTAGGATGAATCATAAAAATGTCATAACAATAGAAAGGAAAGAATGGGACTTGAGAACTGAAGGTTATTCTGTGCAGGTGATGTCAGTTGCTTTTCCTTAACCTGAAATTATGGTAGAACTCTTTGAAGTAAAAAAATCACAGCATCAGCAGCTTACAGGACTCAGAATATAACCAATTTAGCTACAAGGGGAAAAAGATAATAATCTAGTCCACCAAAAAATATTTTCAAAGTAAGTACCACCTAGGCTGCAGCATCTTATATGGGAGAAAATGAAAAGTATTAGCAATAATGGATCAATTTAGTACAGACAAGCAGAGGGCAAAAGAAGGAAAAAGCCATCATGGTTTTATAACCTCCCATATTGTTTTGGGTAGTTCTTCAATGGAACATATTTTTTACATATAAAAACACTATCTGGTTTCAAAGACACAAGTACTGCTATAGTGATGTTTTGAAAGTATACCCTTACATGCTTGGTGGGTTTTTTTTTCTGCAAGTTTTTTGATAGTCTTACCCTGCAGTCTTACTCAGTGCCTTTAATACTGCCTTTCAAAAGATTTCATTTTATTCACTGGTATTTTCTGTCTATCACTACTGCATGTGCAGGAGGGATGTGCAATGACAAAGTACTATGGGCAAAGGGAATTCATTCTGTACTCTTAGATCCTTCTTGCACATTTATGTGTCATGCAAAATTTATTAAAATATTCCAAACTCTTGTCACTTATAAACACCCTTAAAAAAACCCCAACTGGCAACAAGAACATTTCCTCTTTCTCCACTGAAGTATGTAATTTCTTCTTCTTCAGAAAGCTCTACTAATATCACTGATGGAAGGATGGCTCCTGAGTTATGAACAGCCACTCTACCCATTTCAAACCTAATTGCACTGAAGCCCCGAAAAGCCACAGAGAGAGCATTATATTACAAGGAAAGGTAGTTGCTTGCATTTGTCAGCAGTCTTACACCTTAAGATCCAGAGGTCTGGCAAGTGAAAGCTGTTATAAGTAATTGAACTGAAACAAAAGGGTCTCTTTGCAGAAGGATTAAGTACAAAACACTTGGTAAAATTAAAGTCTGACACTCTAATCTTTGTAAGATTAGTCTGACACTCAATGTTCAACACAAAACATGCAAAAGAAGAAAAAAATATTTAATGCTTATCTCAACACTAGAAAACTGAGAAATGTTGACCTGATATATATTATATTCACTGAAAATCAGTTGTCCTTTTATAAAATGTCATGGTGAAGTATTGTCTTCTGAAACCAATGACAGTATTCTCAATGAGTTCAGAAGGCCCATGACCCCATCAGTCTCACAGGGTCCAAAGGATGGCTATGACTTTTACTTCTAAATTTCCCCACCTTTGGCAACTGCAGCCATTGTGTACTAGTCTTTGCCTGGTGTACATATCATTGTTACTACGGTTAATAAAAAAAAAAAAATAAAGTACTGTCTTGGAGGCTGAAATTAGTTTGGAGGATTGATTACTGTTTTTTTAAATGGTCTAATAGCAATTCCAGTTTTTCTAAGTAATATGAATATTTGAACATATAGAATAAGAAAGCTTTTTATCCTTTGTTGTA
This sequence comes from Psittacula echo, assembly GCF_963264785.1. NCBI lineage: Eukaryota > Metazoa > Chordata > Aves > Psittaciformes > Psittacidae > Psittacula > Psittacula echo. The sequence goes on along the minus strand of NC_137737.1, from coordinate 133,409,128 downwards.
GACATTCCATGTTGTTATGCAAGATCTCTTGACATTCTGCTTTCTTAGACTGAAAATTTGAAAAAAGTTCACTGAATGCAAGTTTTCCTAATGTCATTTTATTGGATTTTTTATTTAATAGATGTCATGTATTACAGTATATTGCACAAAGATAAAAAAACCCCAAACTTTTAAAAATGCATTGAAGTTACAAACCAGCAAGTTTGCTTGATTTCTAACCCAGCAGTTATCTTTGTATTGTTTTTTACGTTGCAAAATCCATAACTGGACACTATATGAAAACAGAGGGCAACATATGCAATGAAATGAGAAAAACTATAGAATTTTCATATAAAGTTACGCATTACAAGATACCTTTAGCCAACATACTGATAACCTTGTCTCTAAATGCTTTCAGGCTATTTCCTATTAACCCTTAGTAAGCATTTGTAAGACACAGTCCACTGCAGCAAATTCCTGTTATTGATCTCCTCTGCTGTGTTTTTACCCTTTTGCAATGCATTAAATTCCTTTTATCTGTACAGGTACAAGACCCTTTTCAATTAGTTTTGTTACTACTATTGCAATAACACGTCTGATATCAATGCAAAACGTGCAGTAGTCTAAGAGAGCACTGTCAACATACAGGATACTTTACCATGACTGAGCTTATTCCCCTTTCTAATTATTCTAGTAGGAGAATCCTTACTGCTTTATTTCTTACTATTGTTTACATAACATTTAGATGTTTTAAATTCAAATCAATTATAAAAACATGTATCTTAATATCTGCTGCCTACAGAGTCTGGACTTTCTATTTTTTCTATTTTTTAGGAAGAAAATATGGACTTTGCAATGCCAACTTAGTTATACAAAGGGCTTAAATGAAAAAATAATTCAGTTCTCAGGCTAAGCACTCCATTTAGTTGTTTTCAGCTTTAAAGGTGATATGGGTAATAGCTGCAAAATCAACTGGGTTCTTTGCATCCACCTATTGTCGTCAGATCAAAACAATATTATTTAAACTGAGACTGCAAACAAATCCCATGTCTTTGCTTTATCTGTCCTAGTTTCTAACAAATCCCAACAGAAATAAGGTCCCTTATGTTAGCAGCAAGAAAAAAGTCTCTTCCATTTGTGAATGACCCTGAATAGCTGAGAGCGTGACAGGCTTCAGTACAACACACACTTACCAGAATCTTGCAAAATCATCTTTCTGAATCTAGTTCAGTTTTTTAAGTATCCCAATAATACACTTTGGTTTACAATACAGTGCAACTCTGGTGTTTATATGTTATCATTCAAAGTAAAAGAATTTTTATAATTATAGATGAAAACATACCTAGGACTACTTTGTATGTGCTATATTTTCATATAAAAGATTTTTTTCATTCTTACAAAAGACAATGAAGTTTAGTTTTGATAAGCAGGTAACTAAAATCTTTCAGTTTTTCAATGGCTTCTTTTATTGTGCCTTAATAATTTCTTTGGAATTATACGTGTTCATTCATAATTACCTTGCCTAGATATCTCTGTTCTTAAAGGATATCTCCCATGTGTAGAAATGCCTATTCAAGCATTCTTCAACTTAAGCCATATTCTCACTGGCTTATCAAACTCCAAATTTCTTTGATTTTTGTAAGGAAAGATTCCTATTTAGGATAGCCTAAAGACCGAATTTCAATCTGTTCAATATTCTCTAATACATTCTATGGAACCAGAAAATTCCCAAATTCTTACTGCATCTGGTACATATCTTGAAATTTCTTTGATTTTGTGTTCTCTAGAATCTGTTAACTCCTGAAATATATGGCTGTTTCTTCAAAATATAATAGCTGCTCATGATCTACTTGGTTTTCCTCAGTGTTATTTCATGTACTGCATCACCCTCCTGGATGGTCTATTATTCTGAGCATCTCTAGAGCCTAAGAAAAGAGCAAAGAAAAATATTTGCTGGATCACCAGGAACGTCTGGATGTACTTCTCAATTTGCTAGCGCAAGCACTTTCAGCTGCATCTTGTTAAAGACTATCAGCCAAGGAATCTACCATCGTTCTAGGACATAATGTGTGTGACTGCAAAAAAGGAAGAAATATAATCTCATAATGAGATCCTGTCTCAGAAGAATGTGCCTTGTTGTGCTGGTCAGTGTAGTGGACCACTGAAAAAGACACTGTGAAGAGAAAGTGAATTTGAGCAGAATCTGGGCAGAGTATACTCACAGACCTGGATTGTAGACACCATGAAGAACCACTGTATAACCTGTACTGGGACTGTTGCTGATTTTTTCCAAGGGTAATGTATAGAAACACATCACTCTAACAGAACCTCTGCGACCACTGACTGAACTTAGCTAATTAACTGTAATGGAGAAGCCCACACACAGTTCCCAGACAGTACATGTGTATGACATCATCTACAGACCTTGTCTTGGCCTGTCATTAAACGGCATACCCACATGTAACAAACCTGGTGGCAGAAATGATTGATAGATTTGTCTACCTCTAAGAAAATCATGCATATCTGTAAGGACCACAGTGGTGACACATCTTGCCATGGACAGGATCTGTGCAGTGTGCCAAAATTAACCTGAAAGGGCTTGTCTGATGCTGCAGAAATGAGCATTCACCAGCATCACCAGGGACATCAGGTTGCTATTACCTTTCCTATTGCTTCTACTAGCATCAGAAGGGACATATATCATTATCACCTTTCCTACCACTCTATTGCTGTCACTTTTTCTATGATTTCTATGCTTTGCTCAGTAAACTAGTTAATTAACCATGGGTGTCCATGCCTTTCTCCTTGAGATCCATAAAGAACCAGTACCTCCACAGTGCAAAACAGGGAGCCTACAAGGAGGCCAAATAAGTGCACCCCAACATTGCTAGAACCTCCCTGTCAGAAAGGTCGGTATTGAATAACTCATTTTTCCTGAGTGAAACTAAAAAATTCTCCCTTTTAGATCTGCTGCTACTTATTCTTCTTTTCTGTGTCACCAAACTTTCATGTACTAATCCTGTGAATTTGCTACACAGCACAAATGAACATTACTAAATAACAGTGAATAAAAAAAAAAAAAGTACATTAAAGGAAAAACTATATTTTCACGCATCACTAAGACTTTTGACTGTGTTCTTTGTGATGCTGGCAGGGTAGATCAGCTTGATCATTAGCCAATTGTCAGGCAGGCCTCAGGCAAGAAGAGTATCCAAAAGACAATTTAAACAGTATAAGCTTCTATATGTAAATTAATGGAAAATAGGAATACACATGAACAAACTGTAGATTATCCATGGATTTTTACCTTTTATTTTTTCCATAAATCTGTAGACAGTTCTGTGGAAAAGTTTCTAACTTTCGCTCTTGATAAGCTTTTTATAGTTTATTTTTTAATCACATAAGAATGTATTACAATGCTAGCATATAGAATGAGTTTAATGAACAAATTCACCACAGCAGATATTTGACACCAGTGTACTTGATTTAAAAATTTTCACTTCTGTTCAAACTGCAATATTTCAGGTTTTGGAAACTTGTGGTAACTAAAAATGTAGGTTTGCTTCATAGATCCCTCTGCCCATTTCAGGAATCATCATAAATTTTCTCAAATAAAATGAAGAGAGAAAGTGGAGATTTGGATCACTGATCTAGAAAACACTTTAGCTGAGTATGGCTTCTCTTTTTTTTCCTTGGATCAATGATGTTAAAGTGCTGTGGTTTCACACAATAGATGACATGAAAAATGAGAATGAAATCCAAAGCCTTACCTAAAAAAATAAAGTTGGAATCGTTATGATTCTGTTCTACTGTGGGGACAGAGATGTATTGAAAAGTTATGGAATACCATCTGATCTGCAGTGCAGCTTCTGGCCCTGAACCTAAAAAGATCAATGTGCTAACTTTAGGCATAACCTCTGTTACCACTGGGGGATAACCCAGTTTGTATTGTTTTCCTTTTTGCCCTGTCTGGAATATGTACAAATACAGTTACTACAGAGGAAACTTTAGAATAAGTTACCCTGGGGCAATAGACTGATCCACAGGAGCCCTAAGAAGCGCTTAGAAAAAAAGAGTAGATCTATTCTTATTATGGTCAAAGAATGAAACCTACCAATTTATATTTTAAAAATAGATGTTAGTGTTTTGTTTCCTAGCTAGACCTACAGTCATGCATCTTTGAAGGAATGAGTTGGATTCCAGTGTTTAATAAATTTGAATCCATTGCCACCAACTCAATCATATAATCTTCAAGCATTGTGCTAAGGACTCTCTTCATGAGAAGTTACTGTAGAACAGCCTTTCTTCAGCTGCTTTTCCAATTAACTCCATGTTTGAAACCCTCTGTTTCTGGAATAAGAGAGACAATTGGAATAAGAAATTTTCTGGAATCAGAGAAATTGCAGACAGACTTAATCAAGATTAGTTAAGCAGTTTAAATTGCATAGGAATTACAAATCTTAAGTCATAGTTTGAAGGTAATGGAGTTACAGTAAACCTGGGTGAAAACAAAGTTTCCTCTCTCATAAAACTGCTCAAGAATGATTTATGTTTGTTAATATTTTTCTCTATTGTAATTATCCCCTTTTCCCATTTAAAAAAAACCCCAAAGCTTTTATAATTCTTATCTCCTGTTATCTCCCTTATCTCCTTATTTAATATTCAGAGCTACTGCTTAGAAGAGAAAATTTGGGGGTTTTATATACATAATCAAATTACGGATGTTAAATGAGTTACAAAACCTTTGCTCCAGGACAAAAAACTTATTCCAGCTTCATCCGATATATCCATAGAATGCTTTATTGGATCACTTATTCCAGTTTTAATTATTTATAATTATCATATTTTTGTAGGTATTAAACTTGCCAAGTACTTGATGCTTAATGGAAGTACAAGAAATAGTACTTGTCCTTTCAAAACACTGGCTATGTTTTCCATCATTAGTTAATTCATATCCTTGTACAACCTCCTGAAGTAGAGCTATGTTTCCCTCTTAGTACTGGTAACTAAAGAGACCATTTATTACCTTCCTGAGAAAATTGAATTTTATCAAAATGCACAGTTTGTGATTACAGAAACTTGTTTGTTTTAAAAAAGAGGCTTGAAAAAGAGCCAAAGATACTGAAAATGGACTTTCAAAAATATGTGGGCAATGCTGACTGAAAGAAGTGAAGCTACAATAAACCAGATTGTTCATAATCTGTGGACAGATTATGAAATGGGGATTCAGACTAGTTTCCAGAACGTTTTCAATTAATGCCCATGGCCTTCTTGTCAATCTTTCTTTATGGATGTCTTTGTATATAAGGCAGAATTCTTGGGGATCCACCATTTCAGATTTGCAAAGACATAGTTCCCTCCCTCCCACACGAGTTTCTCTTGGGATGTTTCTGATTTTGTCTTGCATGTGAAACCAGCGGTTAAAATGTGGATTTTTTTCTATTCCTGACCTTATTCACTTAAGCCTTATGCATTTTTTAAAAACAGTATATATTGCTGTTTGAGGAGGAGGGGAGAAACTGCTCCCCTACTGGCCTTCTCCCTTTGGTTGAAGCATGACATATCTGGTCAACAACCTCTTTACTTTTTTGTGAAGTAGCAGGAGCTGAGAGTCAAGTGAATTTTCTTGATATTAATTTATACCACACTCATTCACAAAGCAAAATCTTTTATACAAGCTTTTTTCTCTCATTACAAGCATCATGTAGAACGAAATAATCCATATCATACTAAGTAATATCTTAGGCAACTAGCAGTTCATAGAAGAAGGTAGGATTATCTGAGACCAGAGGAAAGGAGAGAGAGCAAAACAAAAAAAGAAGCAAAAAAGAAAATACAGAGAGCAAGTGAGAAGGAGGAAAGCGGAAGGAGAAAGAGCAATGAAAGGGTAAAAGAGGAAGGATACGAGAGAAAAGACAACCAATGGGTGTCTTATGATAAGCAGCCACAAAACAGTAGTTTTGACAAAGCCGAGTTAGAATGAGAAAAGGAAAGAATATAATGTCCATAGTCTTAGCTACCCTTGATCTATTTTTACATTCAGTTTAGCTGAGCTAGTGCTGACCACAGTTTAACTGTAAGAACAAGCAATAATAAACCAAGGTCAGAAAGCATTCATTTGTCTGGGATTAATTCCAGACCAGTTCACCTAAACTGATTTTTTAGATCTGTTTGCTGAAATAGTGCATTTCAAGTGTGTTTATAAACCTTGTCTGATATATAACAGCAGATTTTCAGAAAGTGCAACTATCATATGGGATCCTCAAAGGAATTTTAAAGAAATGCTGAGTGTTATGAAGCTTTGTCAATCTAAACAATAAGCAGAAAACAAAACAAAACACCAAACTTCTTTAGAATAAAGATATCTTTACATTGAAAAAAAAGGAATTGTGAAATTACCATTGACTCATTATTCATATTTGACTCCATCTTTGAAATAGATAGCTAGAAAGATGCAAATGAAAAGTAATTTGTTTCTCTTCTGTCTGGTAATTTATATAGTCATTTACTTTGTAACAAAACCCTGCTGACTCAGAGTACTAGCATTCTTAATGGTTTTACTGAATTAGAAACATATATGCTAGGTACAAATCACTAGAGGATTAAGATTCAAATCTCTGATTTTGATAAAACAGGGACACTATAGGAAAACATCATTAAAACTCATTGAACAGCTCTAGGGAGGAGCCTTAAAAATAAAATGTATCAAGTGTTGCACTAAAAATAATTTTCTAGTAATTATACAGTAAATGTAAACTTCATATCTCCTTAAATAACAAATGAAAGATCTAGACACCTGCAAATCCTTAGAAGCTGAAACACGTCTTAAAATAATACAACACTGATTTTTTTTTTTTTTTTTTGTACAAAATAAGGACCATTTGTACAGTTGTCAGGTTTATACAAGTAGATTTTTAGAATACATTTTCAGGCATTTGTATGCTCAATTTCATGTACAACTGTAGAACAAATTATGACTTTTTTCTGTACAGAAAGTGAAGAGAAATCTACTAAAGGTAAATGCAAAATACCTCTAGTTCATTTGCTCAAAACCACATTGTCTCCTGGCTGTATGCTCCTTGAAACTCTGAGGAACCTGTGGGATCGGCTGCGGCAAAAGGTTATCCAGGAACCTTCAGAAAGATGCAAATGTTTCTTCATTTTCCAGGCACTGCCTATAGGCACATAATTTTCTATCACAAGTAAAGGTCCTCTATTTGTCATTGGATAAATCAGCTATATTAAATCAGAATCTTTTTTCCCAGAGAGTTCCTGAGAATCTACAAAAAGAAAGCCTCTTCTTCATGGAAATGTACACAATAACCTCTTCTTTTAAGACTCTCTTTTGAAAATGGTATTCAAATGGCCTGAAATTAAAAAAAAAAAAAAAAAAGTTTTCTTCCCCCATCTTTGCATTTCGTATAGTTAGATAGAGAATACCTGTACAGCTAGGGAACAATAGAACCACATAATGTTACAACAGCATTATGCAGTCAAAGTCATTATCCAGCTTAATAATGCTGGCAGCTGTGATGGCAATAGAAAAGAGAAAGATTTGTATCTTTATGCAACAGAACCATCACAGCACCCATTGATTTCAATGGACAACAATTCAGGACTTAATTGTCAAGGAACATTGCTTTGTTTTCTTTGTAAAACAAACCGCTTTGGTTTCAAACACCAAAACTCACATTGAGTTTTATGTGGTTTTACTTAGTGGCAACATTTCACAATAACCTCCGAGGTGGGGCGCCAGCAGTTGCAGCTCCTATGTAGGAGTTGTTTCCTTAGGAAGCTACAGCGCTTTGGTTCTTGTTGACCAAACTATCACATTTGCCCACCAGGAAAAAATGTAGCTCATCCACCTTTCTGCTGGTGCAGAAATATGTCTTACATATGTCTGTTGTACACTGTCTCCTTTGTGCAATTTTAAAAGTTGCATAATATATAACAACAAATGCTATTAACCCTACAGTATAATCTTTGAAATACATGAACAACAAAGTAGTGGAATAAAAAATAATAATTATAAAAAAAACCCTGAAATTATGCTGCATACCTTTTAAAACAATTAAACCTCCATCTTAAAATTCAGCACACTAATTAAAGGTTTTGTGAAAGTCTAATTTGTCTCTTCCACTGTTATGCAAGGAAACATCTGGGCTTTCAATGAAGAAATAAAAATAAGGCCAGTTATTAGTAAGGAGTCCAAAGCCATAAGCAACATTTTAGTGATATGCAAGTGCTCAGGCCGAATTGCAGCATCCTTTAATGACTGGTAACTAAAGAACAATATTGTGTGATAACACATGCAGAAAAGATTTAATTTTGTCACATGATGAAATCAGAGCATTCTGGTTATTCTTCTGAGAACAGAGGCTGAAAAGAGTTATCTCTTTTTCCCCCATGGTAAGAAAAAGTTGGTTTATTACATCCTAGAGAAAAAAAGTGTTACTTTATATTTGATAAGTGCTCATACAGTTTATTGTAAAGGAAATAACAGTTTCATATGTGGGTCCCACTATCTTACTTGAAAAGTCAATACAAGAATACAATGGGTCATTACACTCTGAAGGGTAAGTACAGATTCTTTTTGACAAGTTGGAGATTGTGTCCATTGTAAGGCAACATCAAGTTGTTAATTTAATTTTCTACAACTGGGAAAAACTGAGATGTATTTTTAAAGAATGTGCCCGATTACAATGTAATGATTTTCTTATACTCTTTTATTATCATCTTTCTTTATTTACATTTAATCTTTTCCCCAGCTAGGGGTAACTAAATACTGAAATAAAGCTGTATAGTTTGGGAACATTCTAAGTGTGTATATTAACATGAGGTAAGCATTTTTTACATCACAGATATTATTTTTAATAAATAGACAAATTGAACTTATAATATTCTTGTAATATACATATAAGAGCAGACTGTTTCCTAAATATTTTTAAATTCAAGGATAAAAAGTCATATATAAAACTTAACCCATTGAATTACATTCATGGATACAACTAGATTTTGTCCTTAAAAGATGGTTGGTTATCATAGACTTTAAAAACAACATCATGATGACTTACATATAACACTTGCAAGTGCAAGTAATATGTATTAATCCATAGGTACATACAGCTCCTTGGAGATGTGAGTGCATCAGTGAGAATCCTGAAGCACTCTCTTTTGTATGTTAGGTATTTCTATGAAAACCAAGAAGCTGGAAAAGAAACAGAAATCAGTTGTTTGTAGCCAGGTATGAACTGATTATTTCAGCAGGCAAACAAACCATAATAAAAACTTCCCGTTTTACTCTCAATTGTAGGAAATAAAACACTTTTATTTATGAAACTTTTGCCAAAAGAAACAAACTTCCACTTCACTCTCACTTCCCCTCATGATTAAATAAATCTAAATGAAGTGAAACAGTCAATTCTTTTAGATCTACAACAGTATGTTTCTTTCCAGGTTTTCTGATAAATTTAAAGAAAAATATAAGACCATATTCACAAAGCTGCCAGAACAAGATGAAAAGTTATTTTACACTTCTTTTTTATCAATTGCTTATTAGTAAGAGCACTCCAATTCAATTCTTTTCTCTTCCTCTAAAAGTTCAAAGTTCAGGTCTCACTTCCCAAAAGGCCTAACAGGTTAAAAATACACTGGCAAAACAGGAGAGGAACTCTCCTTAATCTCTCCTGTCTAGTCTGTTCTAGCTTGTATAAATAAATCATTTACGAATTATGGTTAGGAATGGAGGTTAGGTGCCTCTTCTTTCCAAATAGTATCTGGTTGGATTCATTCTCATTCTGTATTCCAGTGACTACTTAGGCACTTTGTCTGAAAGAAGATTCAGGAGGGAAATGGGAGATTCACTGGTTGGCATATTCTATGTAAGAAACTAACAGATATAAGAGTTAAGAAAAACATAGTTCAAGTGTTTATTCTGAGAGAAAAAGAATTCCAGCATGTCTCCCACAAGCCCTGTAGAATTCTCTACTCTACCTAAATCCATCATTTATGTGAAGGTAATGATTTTATAAATTACAGGTTAAAATCAAGTTATTTTAAAGAAAATAATGCATTTACTTAGGGAAGTAATACAAGAGCTGGGGTAAATGAAAATGAGATAAAATCCAAAATAAGTTATCCAAAATAAGTGACAAAATAACAATATAGTTAACCTATCAGACATATGGTAAAACATCTGCTAGATTACCTATGGGATTTAACCAGTGGGGAACATAAGAGCTGGTGCAGAGTTGTGTGGTGAATGGTGAACTGACTGAAAACCAGCTGGCAACTGACAGATCTGAGAAGGGAATAATCAAGCCAGGAGCATTTACTAATAGAGTTAGTCAAGGATTAGTCATGGTACCAAGCTTGTTTGATATTTTCATTACATCGCATTTCATGAGGCACAAAAAGTAAAGGCTAGCTGATGAAATTTTTTCATAACATAATGTGAAGCAGGCCACAGCACAATAGAGAAGTGGATAAATATGGTGGTGAACAATACTGAAGCAAGGTGATGCACTTAAGGAGGAACAAAAGTAAGTTCTGCTCTTAACAGTTGGAAGAGAAGAAACATAGTTTGATGCAGCTGGATTGTTTTTGGCACTAACGTGACACTTCCATCAAATAGCAAACGCAGTTCTAAGATATATGCAATGAGATTCCCAGAGTACTGCAGGCCATATGACATAAGACAAAAAGTCTTGTTTTGTTTAATTTAGTAAAATGAACTGAGATGTGCTAAGATTGCTTTACATAAATAGATGGAGTGGTTAGGAGTAAACACAAGAGGAGAAGAAAAGCTATTTAAAATAAACAACAATATTGACCTTATAAAAATATTCCTAGATGGGTTATAAATACATTTGAGTTGGAAATTAGAAATTGTAATCACCAGAGCCAGAATATTCAGTAACAGCTTTTCAATAGGAGGAGCAAGGGCACTAAATCAAAATGGTTTTAAGATGAAGCATGTTTCAGAAATAAAAATGTTGTATATAAACATTTGTTTCAACTAATGCTTGCCAAAACACAAAGAAGTATCCAATAAAACCTTGACTGGTATCCTTGCCAAATTGCCCAGTAAATTGCAGGAGATCACAGATTTTTAGAATCTATGACTATGAGACAATTCCTCCATGACATCAGCTTTAGAACTGAGGACTTCAGAAGCATTGAGGGTCTCAGTTTGAGATGTTTATCTCCTTTTCAAAAATTCGAACTCGAGTTGGTAGTTCAGGAAGTTCAATGTTGTATTTTCAGATTCCCCTTTGTTGTGATGTTTACACTGAGCTTTGGAAAAATTCTAGGTCACAGAAAAAATGATGTATTTTCTCAGTCAGTTATGAGAATTATGAGGATGATTTTGTTTATGTATTGGCCCTCATTGAGTGAAAGGAGGGTGACCCTAAAAGTTTTCCTGTTCTAGCTTAACAGATACTAATTTCAGGGGAGATAAGATTCCTGCACCCGACTGCTACTCAAATGATAATAGAAAGGACTGCAGCAGTTTAGATTTGGCAACTCATCATAATCCTCACACAGAGCAAACAGAACATTTAGCCAAATTTTCTGTGTCAAACAGAAATTGCAGCAGTTAATAGGCCTACAAGAACTGGCAGGCAGTCACCAAGCAAAACTTTATACACTTTGCAGCAAACCCCATTAAAGAATCAGCCATCTTCCAAGCGACAGCAGGAACAAAATACCTATAGAATCAAATACTTCAACAGTCTACAGCTTCTCTCAAAGAGCAGAATTTAGTTATAGTGGAATTAGGTCTTCATTGCAAGCAGACACAGATCAGATTTAGATTTGTTATTATCTGAGAAAACCTACTTTTCAAGAGAACTGCTCTAGGTGGCCTTGTCAGTCATAAAGCCAACATCCATACCAGCATAAATCTGCAACTGACACCATACCGTTTAGGCATGGTCCTGAGATGTGTTAGTGCAGAGTTGTTGCAGGAAGAGCTTTGAGAGAGAGGATTGCCAAGAAGCCCATCCAGTTTAACAGTATGCACTCAGAACAGCACACCTTGTCCTCTGATGTGTTACAAGTTTTAGGTGTATGTGGGGAGTGTTGCACAGGAGGCTGTGCCAGCAGATCTGGAGCAGAGCATGAACATCCTGACCCTCATCAGCTGCAAACCATGGGAGTACAGAGAATCGAAGTTACACCACCAGATAATTTCCTAGAGCTGTAGATACTGAAACAAAGAAGTTACTGAAGACAAAGATGAGATGTTGCACCTGGGACTTTCCCGGGAGCTAGTAGAAAGTCCCCAATGTGGGCTGAGGGGACAAAAGAATGTTAAAGGGAAATGGAAAGTAACAATGTAGCAAGAAGTGGTAGCAGAAAAATGTGCTTATACATCTGGGTACAAGTAAGTTGATTAAGCAAAGGCGCTTGGACAATTATGTGGTTGGTTGAAAAGATGTGTGATCAGTAATGTCATTGGCTGGAAAAAGTTTATGATGTTACGTGACGGAGAAGTACCAAAAAGAGCTAACCACTACTAACCATTACTAACCACTAGGCAAGGGTCTATAAAAGCCTATAAGCTTGCTCAATAAATGATTTTGGTTGCACCACAACTGGAGTCTGTGCCTCCATTGCCACAGGTGTAGAGGCAGGAACTGGACCATAGAATCATAGAATCATAGAGTCATAGAATGGTTAGGGTTGGAAAGGATCTTAAGATCATCTAGTTCCAACCCCTGTGCCATGGACACGGACACCTCACACAAGGCCATGTTACCCAAGGCTTATGTTGAGGACACCAGAACTGCACCATATACACTATAATATACATATAACAATATACATATAACATATACACTACATACCACTACATACCACAGTATTTCTACTGTGTTTCCAAAGCCTATGCGATATATACATCATCAGGAAATTGTGCCCAGACTAACCTCTTCTGCTCCAACCATAAGGAAAGTTTCCTTCTTTTGACTGTGACAATCTGTTGTGTAGATATATCTTTGGCTCCTCATATTATTATTTTAGATGGTAGCTTTATAATAATTCATATTTATGCAGCACTCTGTTCTTACGGCATTAAAGAGCACAGCACAAAAGTAGGCTGTCTTACATTAAAAGCAAATGAAATATTCAAATGTAGCCTCAGCAACAATACCAGACTATAGTCTTTATTTCCGTAATATGGAAAGACACCGTTATGCTGTCCTGGGTTCAGCAGTGGCAGCAATTTTTCTCCTTCCTAGTAGCTGGTGCAGTGCTGTGGTTTTGACTTTCGGCCTGGGAACAGCTCTGATAACACCAATGTTTTTAGTTGCTGCTCAGTAATGTTTAGTCTGACCAAGGATTTTCTCAGTCTCATGCTCTGCCAGGGAGGAGGGGAAGCCAGGAGGAAGTAGAGACAGGACACCTGACCCAAACTAGCCAAAGTGGTATTCCATACCACAGCACGTCATGCCCAGTATATAAACTGGGGGCAGTTACCAGCAAGGGCTAGATCACTGCTCGAGTTGGGCTGGGTATTGGTCAGCGGATGTTGAGCGGTTGTATTCTCTTCCCTTTTTATTTCCCTTATCATTATTATTATTGGTGGTAGCAGCAGTGATTTGTGTTATACTTTAGCTACTGGACTGTTCCTACCTCAGACCGTGGGAGTTACATTCTTTTGATTCTCCTTCTCATCCCTTTGGGAGCGGGGAGGGGAAAGGCGGGGAATGAGAGAGAGACTGTGTGGTTTCTGGGTTATCAGCTGGGCTTAAACTACGATATATGCTTGTTTGCATTGAGGGAATTTGTGACTTTTCAATAGCAAGCATTTACTCCTTTACATTCATTGGGTTAACAAAAAATTATGGCCAATTTTATATGATGAATTCAGTGAAGGAAAAGTACTTGCATGATTCATATGTAAATCATCAATATAGTTTTTCATTAAGAAGTGGTTTCTAAATAACACTTAAGACATTAAATATGAAAGTGAATATACAAAAACAGATTGAAAGCAAAGGGATCATAGTAATAGTAATGTCTTGCTGAATATTTTGTCCCTTAAATATAAAGGTGAACTATAAAGGTATGATCTGATAATTTTCCTGATTAGTGAATTTTACTGCCTTAAGTAAGACTGGCATAACTCCTCTCAAGTAACTCAAGTAGGAGTGTTCATGTAGTCTGCTGCCACATTTCAACTATGCAATAGCTTTTTATTAAGCTTTTTTTAAAAAAATAGGGCATTTTTTTGTCCTTTGTTATAGCAAAACCATACTTTTACAGAGAAGAAACTGAGATTACAAAAATTGGGTATATTACTTTCTGTTATCTTGCTCTTTCCACCTCTTTCAAGCTGCAGCTAACAAGGAGTTAAAAAAAAAAAAAAAAAGCATACATGATCTCTGAAAAGGATTGTTTGTGTTGTATCTGAAAAATCACAACTCCAACTGACCTGCTAAGAGAAAAAAAAGAGTCTAATCAGCAACCTGTTGCAAATGTCACATTGAAGGAAGATTGATAGTGTATTTTGCTATGAATTCTGATTTTTAATTCAAAAAAACATAGAGAAAGGAAAAATGATTGAAAAAGTCAGATGAAAAATAAGATTTCTTTATAGTAAAATTTTATGTCTGTGTTATAGACAAAGCTTCTAATAAAATCTGAGGCATGAAGTCAAGGCATGTTCACAAGCAAGTTTTGATTCGAACACCTAAATTCTAAATGAAGCAGTATATAAAGACCCAAGTCCAGAGAGCATATAAAGAATCACACTTTACAGAAAGTTATAGGTAGCAAATAGGAAACACAATATGTGAAATTGAAATGAGAAGACTGAATGTAAATCAGCAGCCATGATATACTAACTACGCACCTACCAAAACCCCAACACATTTTAAGGGAAAAAATGTCCCTCTACAAGACAGTCTGATCAGCATTTTACTGTGTGGTGGGTTATCTTTGGCAAGCAGTCAGATGCCCACCTGTCTGCTGTTTCATTCTCTCTCCTGGGCTGGACCACGGGAAGATAAGATAAAAACTTGTGGACAGAGAGAAAGACAGTGAGATCATTTGCCAGTTACCACCATGGGCAAAACATGCTCAACTTCATTCCTTCATTCCGTATTCCTCTACTCACTGCCCCTCATCCAGAACACAGCTGGATGGGGAATGGTTTAACCATGCCAAGTGCAAGGTCCTACACCTGCGTCGGAGCAATCCCAGGCACAGCTACAGGTTGGGGAGAGACGAGATTCAGAGCAGCCCTGCTGAGAAGGACTTGGGGGTGTTGGTCAATGAGAAAATTAACATGAGCCGGCAGCATGCGCTCACAACCCAGAAAGCCAACCGTATCCTGGGCTGCATCAAGAGGAGCGTGACCAGCAGGTCGAAGGAGGTGATCCTGCCCCTCTACTCTGCTCTCGTGAGACCTCACTTGGAGTCTTGTGTGCAGTTCTGGTGTCCTCATCATAAAAAGGACATAGAACTGTTGGAACAAGTCCAGAGGAGGGCCACGAGGATGATCAGGGGACTGGAGCACCTCCCCTATGAAGATAGCCTGAGAAAGTTGGGGCTGTTGAGCCTAGAGAAGAGAAGGCTGCGTGGAGACCTCATAGCAGTCTTCCAGTATCTGAAGGGGGCCTACAAGGATGCTGGGGATGGACTATTCATCGGGGACTGTAGTGACAGGACAAGCGGTAACGGGTTCAGACTAAAACAGGGGAAGTTTAGATTGGATCTAAGGAAGAAATTCTTTCCTGAGAGGGTGGTGAGGCACTGGAATGTGTTGCCCAGGGAGGCTGTGAGTGCTCCATCCTTGGCGGTGTTGAAGGCCAGGTTGGATGAAGCCTTGGGTGGCATGTTTTAGTGTGAGGTGTCCCTTCCCATGGCAGAGGGGTTGGAACTAAATCATCTGAAGGTCCTTTCCAACCCTAACTATTCTATGATATTATGATTCTATAACAGTTCCTCTCTCGCACTCCTTCCTCCTCACACTTTTCCCCTGACCTCTCCAAGGGCTGCAGTTCTTCAGGGTAAACCAGCTCCAGTGTATATTTGTCCTGGTTTAGCAGTAACAGTCATTTTTTCTCCTTCTTAGTAGCTGGTGCAGCGCTGTGGTTTTGACTTTTGGCATGGGAATAATACTGATAAAACCGATGTTTTCAGTTGCTGGTCAGAATGTTTACCCTGACCAAGGACTTTGTGAGTCTCATGCTCTGCCAGGGAGGAGGAGAAGCCGGGAGGAAACAGAGACAGGACACCTGACCCAAACTAGCCCAAGAGGTATTCCATACCACAGCACGTCATGCACAGGAGACGTAACTGAGAGTTCCCGGAAGGGCTAGATCACTGCTGGGTGGGGGTGAGGTACCGGTCGGTGAGGTGTTGTATTCTCTTCCCTTTGCATTTCCTTTATCATTATTATTGGCGGTAGCAATAGTGGTTTGTGTTATACCTTAGTTACTAAACTGTTCTTATCTCAACCCGTGGGAGTTGCATTCTTTTGTTTCTCCTTCCCATCCCTCCAGGAGCGGGGGCAAGAAAGGGTGGGAGGAAGTAGACTGCATGGTTCTAATTTACGGCCTGGGCTTAAACCACGACAGTATTCTCCACAGTTCCTTCAGGTAATATCCACCTGCTCTGGCATAGTTCCCTCTGTAGGCTGCAGGGACATACCTGCTACGCCATGGTCTTTTCAGGGGTGCAGGGGAATCTCTGCTCCAGCACTTGGAACACCTCCTCCTCCTCCTTCTCTGGACTTGGTGCTTGCAGAGCATAGTTAAGTAGAAAGAAACTGTAATTATATTTATACGCGGATAGACTCCACAACTCGTTAAAGTTGTACAGTAGATATGCCTTTATTCAGCTGCAGCGCATGGGGGATCCTTCCTCCAAAAGCATGCGCAACCCAGTGTTGTTTTCCCTCTATATTTATTCTCTAAAGGTATACATATTAATTAGGTTACACAACATGCCTATACATATTAATGATCTATCTCCTCTTCATATTATAATGAGGAAAAATGTTCTCTGTGCCTGTGCAGTGCCTCCTGGTGGTCGTGGGTGAGGGTCTCAAGATGAAGTAAAGGAGTCTTCCTCGGGTCTGAACTTTCTACCTTTAGTTGTCACGCATGCTCCCTAGTCCCTTGGTCTCGGTCCAAGCTCAGAGGCTGGTTTCGGCTGGCTTAGAGGTCCAAGGAGCAGGAACCAAGTCACGGTTCCTTTCCTCTTATCAATAGCTTTGCATCCTTCCAACCTGCCTTGGCAAGCACCATAAATATTAAGCAAGCAGTGTACATTGTTTAGCAAATAGCTGTAGCCCCTAATAAATCATGGTAAGGCATGGTAGGCATTAAGTAAGCAGTGTACTCTAAGCAATACCCCCCTGTACAACCCCCCTGTACAATAGTCCATATCAATATCATGTCATGATAAAACATAAAACCAAGTCAAAGATTTATTCCTTTTCCAGGATCTGGGTATTTTTAAGTGTGCAGTCTATGGCAGCATACTTATAGAACTTGAAATTTGAAATCTGAACAGCTCTAAAACCCTTATTGAGCCTCTTAGGTGGATGAGTCTGCCAGATGGTGTAGAAGACATTAATATACGTTTAGAAAAAGCACCTTCATCTGTGAAATGTTAATTTTATATGAAATAGCCCAATGTGTATTTGTCTTGCTTCAGTTAACCTAATTAGTATGGAGAAACAACTGTAAGAGAAAGAGTTATCATTTAATGGTAAATAAAAGACAATAATCTAAAAATTGACATTTAAATATTCTTCTGTTTCTGTGAGTTAAAAGCAACAAAAATTTTGTTGGGTGTCTTACTGTCTTTTCGTAATAAAGCTTCATCTTTGTTGTCTGATGATGACAATATGATGTCACGGGTATGAATAATGTCATGACTCATAAAGTAAATTAAGGTTGTTATTTACAATGAACAGAAACACAGTATTAAAAAAGGCTAAACTTTTAAGTTTTCTGTGACTGCAATTAACCATGTGCAAAGGACAGTTACACACTTTATATTCCTTTACATTCAGGTATAGATGAAAGCCTGAATGGAGTGAGGAATGTCAGGGGACTGTACAGTTTAATCCATGTCACAAGAGATGGTGTGTGTATGATGTCAGCCAGTATTGGAGAGGAGAGAAAGTTTACTTTCCACCCTGAGCTCTTCTTTCCAGTAAATCTTCATCTGAAGATATTCAAAGTAAAGCCTTAGTGTAACACAGGCTTTGGGCTAGTGTGCAGCACAGTGACAGGTGAATGGCATGTAACATGGAGAAATTCCACATAAAACAATTTAACATGAGAAAAGCTTGCAAGATGAAGGCCTATTTCTCATCCACTGCTGCTTTGAGATTTCATTCCAGAACTCAAAAAAAAATCTGAAATTTCCTACATTGCAGATCAAAACCCACTGCTGCAGTCTAAAACTCAGACAAATATAAAACAAATAGTGTATATATTAAAGAGGAAGCATGCAAAGAAAGACTCGTGTTGTCTCACCCCCCCAGCCTCCCATGACCTTGGGAGGAGGAAGAAGTAAGTTAAACAATTTGATTAAAGTCAGCTATGTGGACTGTAGAGAAGTCACCTCCCTTAAGCTTCTCCCATCTATGTGAATAAATGGACATGCCAAGAACAAAAGCCTTACTGCATACTTAGCAAGTCATCAGCATCAATAGCCCGCATTTGACAGCTGTTGAAGTGACAATGCATGCAGAAAGAAATCTGCAGGAGAATACTGGCTTCACCAAAGGATATGATCCTGTGAAGCTGGTCTACAGCAACCTTCCTTGCTCTTGAAATCTGGCTGAGAAACAAAGATTTCTGTATTTAACCTAACACAGTAGCTATGCAAAATTAATGCATTCTAAAAGAAAAGGTTGATATATGTATTCATGTGCATGCATACACATACAAAATGTATATTTTGAAGACTTAAGATATTTTACCTGGGATGATTTCACTTCTCCAAATGTTGCTATTTCATGAGAAAAATGGGTCACAAGTTTTTGTTTTACTGCCTGAGAAAGTTTAAATGCTAATTTGCTTCCAAATTTTGAGTACAAGTACATGTAATCCATTTTATTCTTAGTTTTCTTGAAAATGTAATTTGATGTGTTAAAAAAAAGGGGCACCAACCATGCATTAAATCTTGATAGTTTCGCTTTTAATTCACATTTTATTTTCTCATTTAACTCAAGCATTGCTTTTCTTGATTATAAATCCAGTGAAAATTCTTGAAGTAATAGAACTAATGACTTTGAGAAAAGATTGTGTAAATTTGCCTTCTGAAAACTGTGGCATGTTGTTACAGTGCTTTTTGGGTGGGATAAACAAATTTAACTTCATTTACAGTGGCTAGTAATATCTGGATGTACATCTAATGCAATGAATTCAGAAGACAGAAATCAACATATTAAAAACATCTCCTCTCTTAGTTCATACAAGTTCAATGAAGTGCAATTCTTAGAAATGTTATATTTTTTTAAACTAAGTGGCATATTGCAGTCCTGTGTCCCAGTCTCCACTCACTGGCAATTTCCTTCATGCGCTGATCCATACCTTACTTGTAGGAATGGAGCAGAAAAGCAAGAAAAGCTTAAAACAAAAAGGATACCTGCAGCCACACAGTAAACGGCATGACAGCTGAGAAGGATTCTCTGGCTTTACCTGCAAGCAGAGTACTATTCCTGCTCTGCAATTAGTGTTATCGGATCTGACCAGGGCACTGCATATAGCATCATAAAGCTTAAATTCCACGTCTAAATTATAGAGCGGAAGTAGCCTATAGGCTTAGCCTGAAACTAAATTTACTATCTGTTAACTTTGCTTAGCAAGTAGTGCAGCCTAAAAGCTTGCTCTGGGTAATCTATACTGATTGACCCAGATATATATGTTATAGATATAGATAGGTATAGATATATAGATAGATAAATCAGATATTGACATATAGATATTTATACAGAATGTTAATTATATATGTACAGAATGTGGAAAATGTAGGAATGATTCGTGTCAACAATCGGGAACTCCTTGTCACCATTGTACTTTGTGTGAGATATATAGAAATGATCCTGATGTTTGTTTATGTCACTACAATGATAAAAGGGAAGAAGAAACAAAGGAATAATCCATTTACTCAACTGCTTAAGTGTTAGCATGGTTGGGCGACCAAGAGACACATCCTGTTACAGGATGTTGTGAAACTTAAGTACTGAGCAAATAGACACACAAGGTGTGGAACAAATAAAGCTAAGACTGTGGTTAAGCTTGTAACAAATGTCTCCCTGTTAATACATTACCAAGAAGGTCGGCAACCTCTTCTAAGAAGGTTCTTCACCAAAAGGAAGTCCCCAGCAATCAAGGAAGAACAATAGAGAGAAGCCACGTCGACATAGAAGACAGGATTGGCTGAGATCCAGGACCACAAAGTATGAGAGACTGAACCCCAAAGACCACGGTGTGCATTGTTGGTGGAGCAGAGACTCCCCGGCGCACCCAGCGCTGCTTGCTGATTGCCTCTTGATATTAATCAATTGTAATAAAAAGATTAAAACCAATTATAGCTAAATTGGGATATATAATACATAGGAACCCCAGAATTTTAGTTGACTGTGTTGCCACAGGAGCAATATAACTTGTACTATTTGTTTGTAACAAGGCCACATGGCTGACAGTAAAGAGGCGAGAAACCCTGGGGTCCTTCCTAAAAAGTGAAAAACAGCAAAGACAGTAAGGCATTTAGGAATTCCTAAATAAATTACTTTCATTTTTTCAAAATATTTAAAAATGCATTCTATTTCCCTACAATAGGGTTGGGGGTTTTTTTCTCCTTTTTTTTTTTTAATCCTTATTATTTTGTTTCAAAACAAAACCACTTTTTCACAGAAATTATGACATTTGATTAGCTGAAATTATGACCCCTAAAAACTATCACTCTTCAGAAGCAACCTGTTCCTCCTACCCACCATTATCGCTCATTCTTGGGTGTTTCCAGATGAGCTGACACACTGGAAGAATTCAGCAGTCACAGTCTGCCTCTAGCTCAGCCAAGCTTTTAAATTGCTCACTGTGTTTATGTGGCATTTCTGATATCCACAGGGAGATCCCAGCCACTGTGAAGTAAACAACATTCAGCTTTTCTGCCTGACTCTTCCTCCCACCTCCATGCTGTGTCCAGCTACAGAACTTTGCCCCTCTTTTTGGAGAGATGTCTCTTTTTTTTTCTGTTATGTAGGTGGAATTCCTTCTGTTGCCATTGTCACTGATGTCTTTTCAGGCCTTATTGCTTTT
Source organism: Psittacula echo (assembly GCF_963264785.1). NCBI lineage: Eukaryota > Metazoa > Chordata > Aves > Psittaciformes > Psittacidae > Psittacula > Psittacula echo. The sequence continues at coordinate 133,387,853 of NC_137737.1, read as the reverse complement.
ATGAGCAGTACTGTGGGTGCCAAAACAGTACTCTGGCTACTTGCATGGGCCATACTTCTCTTGCAAATAACACAATTCTAATAAATACCAGGCTTAGAATTTCAATACTGGAAACAAAAACCAGCAAATTTTGCAAGCAAAAGGATAATGAATCTTACTGTGTGTCGTGGTTTAAGCCCAGGTCGTAAATTAGAACCACGCAGTTTCTACTCTCCCCCGCCCCCCCCAGAGGGATGGGGAGGAGAATCGAAAAATGTAACTCCCACGGGTGGAGATAAGAACATTCCAGTAACTAAGGTATAACACAAATCACTACTGCTACCACCAATAATAATAATGATAAAGGAAATAACAAGGGAAGAGAATACGATCCCGCCTGCCGGAAAAGAGCCCAACAGAAAAGAGGAGGTGCCCTTCCGGGTAACTTCCAGTTACATCCCCAGGCATGACGTGCTGTGATATGGAATACCTCTTGGGCTAGTTTGGATCAGGTGTCCCGTCCCTGCTTCCTCCCAGCTTCTCCTCCTCCCTGGCAGAGCATGAGACTCACAAAGTCCTTGGTCAGGGTAAACATTCTGACCAGCAACTGAAAACATCGGCTTTATCAGTATTATTCCCAGGCCGAAAGTCAAAACCACAGCACTGCACCGGCTACTAAGAAGGAGAAAAACTGACTGCTGCTGCTGAACCCAGGACACTGCATAAAGCCCTCAACTTTTCTTTCATTTATAGTACAAGTTTTATAAAAGTATGCAGTCCTCATATGAAGTTCTTACATAGCATTGCATTAACCAGATCTCAGACCAAATTGTTCTAATTTAATTGCCTTTGTCATTAGAAACATTGGCTTCATTTTGTCCCCACTTTTTAGTTTCAACTTTCAACCTTTGAATCTCATCTTTCCTGAATAACGTTTTCTCTGAGGTTAGGGAAGTATCTTGCATCAGAAATTTGTTCCCCGTGTAGATATTGGTCATATGATTTGATATTTGGATAAACTGGTAGTTCATATAAACAGTAGTTCAGAATTCCATCCAGTTTAAGGCATGCAGGTCAGAATATATGAATGTTTGCATAGGCTGACTATGCACATAGGTTATTTCCTGATTACACTCTTTGCTTTTTTGATTTGGTTTGGGGTTTTTTTGGGGGGAGGGTGGGAGTTCAGAAGAATCCTTGCAAACTATTGAGAACCTTTTGAAACTACTGATTCCCCAGATAAAAACAATTGGCCTAATCAAATATTTTCATAATTATAATGTATTTTATCTATTTCTTTGATTATTCTTTTCTTCATGCATTCTAAGACCAGATTAGGACACCTTCTGGGATCTGATATTTAACTAATTGTCTGTGGTTCTTGTGTCTTTTCTATAGTTGTTACCAGAATATACTCTTGCATTTCATGTCCACAAAGTTATGCTTTTCAGAGCAGACACATTGTCTTCTATTTGGAGCTTATAAAACATATAAATTTCTTCAGTGAACATTTCAGACTTATGACATATTATGATATTGATTTATCCCCTGCATTGTTAATTATTCCTTCAATATACTTAATCTCAAAATTTAAGCAAGAATACATTTTTTTTTCTAATTTTGGATAGGTAATAAACCCTGGGTAAATCACCAGGAAATTTCTGACAAGAGTAGTAAAAAAAAACCCCAAGTAAAATGCTGATTATTCAAAATGTTATTGAACTTACTCTTTTCCTCAGTGATAGCTTCACAAGTAGTTTGACTTCTCTGTAAATTTTATAGAATCCAGAACTAATAAATCCTATAAATACGCTTATTTCACCTAGTTTTACTTGTTCTGCAACAAGAAAAGCAATCCACACACACAAAAATGTATTGTAAGAAGTTTCTTACAAATTGTAGGGGAAAGGTTATAATGTATTGTGAAAACACATTTCAAATATGCACTTCTGTTAAATCACTAATTTGCTATTAAGCCCCATTCAGCACACTGTCAACTGCTGCGAAGCTCCAGGATATTTATGGGGATACACTCAAATGCCATTAATTTTGGGTTGGGATCATAACTTTACCATAATTACACTTAGGGCTGCTACTGCAGAAAAGCTATAACAATACACATAAATATCAATCAACTTCTGTGAAATTATCATGTGTTTAAGTTTAAGCCTCTTAAGCAAAGCAAACTGATGTGTTTGAAAAAACAGTAATGTTTTCCAACAGTACTATTTTTCTTTTGAAGTCAAGACTATTTTATGAAGAATATACAAATCTTGATTTCTAAAGTTTTCCAAATACTTTCCTTTTCTCCCACCAGAGCTGTTTATGTCCACAGTGAGAAAGAAAAGAACTAATGCTATTCTAATCCCAAGGACAAGTCAGATCTTTAAATAGGCATAATTGCTGAATTAATTTGAAGTTAATTAAAGCCTGTGACAGAAAAAGACCTAGTCTAAGACTTATAAGACTTTTTAAACTCCCTTTTTATAAACATTGTTTGTAAATATTTGCTTATTGATATGATTCTGTTTTATCTCATCCCATCTTTATGTCGTTAGAAAAAGAATGATTTCAGTATTCTGCTGGAAATCCTTACAACTCTGTATTTGTTTACTTACATATTTTACTGTTCAAATAAAGTTACCACTACTACAATGTTTATTAGTCCAGTACTAATAAAATGGGTTGAAGAGCCACATAAATAGCTTGGAATACTTTATATCGTTCCAGTCTCTCAAACTCAGACCCTAATGTCATGAAACTAGGAAATATTCCAGTGAAACTATGCTAACCTACACTAGCTGTACCCTAAATTTAATGAAAAAAGACATATTTTCCCACAGATGGAAGAAATAAAGCTAACAAAATTAAACACAGATTAAAATGAATTGCTGATGTAGTTTTGCTGCTTGGTGAGATAAGGCAGCTGCTAACCCAGTTCAAATAGCCAGCAGGTTTAGTATGCTTTTTCTGCAGCCAAAATTACTTTTCCTCTTTGCCTTTTACAAAATAAGAAAGTACGAATAAATAAGAAACTGTTTTCCACAAGTTTCAGAGGATCAGAAATATTTCGAATGGCACCATTTCTAAAATATCTTGCGGAAATAAAGGGAATTGTTTTTCACAAAATGAAAGCCTTTAGCTTCTTCCTAATTCAGTTAGGAGAACAGACAAGACAAGGCTCAATCCTACCTGTAATCTCCATTGAGGATCTAAATTGCATTCTTGCAGCTGGCACAGGGAGAAACAGCTCATGCTGAGCTAAAAGTGATAATACCAATAAAGAGGAATCATTTTGAGAATCACATAATCAGTAGAGAAAACCTTCTTAAACATCGGGGAAACCATCAAGAGACTATAAGTGGCTGGGAAAGATGTAAAAATTTTGAAAAGAAACAGTCAAGAAAAAATAAGCTGTCAGAAAAAAAAAAAAACACACAAGAGACTAGAGTGTGGCACATTTGTGAAGTGATGCAATGCACAAATTAAATCAAAAGCTTGAGATGATGGAGACCTAAAGAAAGTACATTAAGCCTACAGTTCATAAGCCTTAAATGAAAAAGCTATCAAACACACTGAGAGTAGGTAGAAAACAATGTTTGATACAGCAGTCATAGAGTTCATTCTGTCAGAGGAAGGCAGTGATTACACTTCGATCTCTTGCTGAGGAAGAGTCTCAAACAAAAAATAGAAACTTCTAAGCAAATAAAGTCAGATTCATCTCACCTAATGTAAGATTCTAATAGTGTAGCTAGTTTAAGCTCCATTTATAGTCAATGTATAGAGATGAGCACTACAAGGAAGTGATCCATTGATCCCATCCATAACTAGGTAAATAAGAGGATTTTCATGCTTGTTATTGGAAGAAGCCCTCCATTCTACTGTCTCATGGTCATAAATATGGTCTAGACAACTATGCTAGTATTGAAAAATGCACTTTTGTTTGGGTAAGGGTAGGCGAGATAAGTCTAACTTCTTTCCAAGATTTGTTATTTTGAAGAAATTCAGATCAGCACTTGTCGGTATGGCATTTTAAAATATCAGACAATTAGGCAATTGGAAAGAGGGAATGGAACTTCATGGTCAGAGCTACAATTCAAAAATACATTTTAAATTAATCTGGGTTTAAACAGATTGGTAAGTCATCATGCTTCTAGCTCTATTATTTTTAATTTACAAGATGCTTTGTACAAGAACTCCCAGTTTAACCAGTCTTAGATTTTGTCAAATTATGAATGGAACAGAGTTGAATATCAGGTGAAGATTTTTAAAGAAAAGGTAAATATCTCTGTGCAAATCCATTTCATCTACAAATAAGCATTTATTTTCATTGTACTTACATATACGTATTATCTTTTAGGTGATCAAAAATAAAAACAGTACCATTTGTAGATCTTTATGCTCAATTATACATGCTACTATTTACCTGGATGCTTATTCAGTTGTAATCAGAGTTCTCTTTTAAAGGATATTTTAAAAAATATATATATTTTATATATATTACTCCATATAACTTCCTCTCAAGCCTATGCAGATTAAAAACTGGATATCAGAGCATCATGAGTTGCCTATACATATTTACGTACATACAAACACACACATATGCACAGCCACAAACATCATACAAATCTTTACTAGTTCCCAAACATTTACATAAATGTTCAACTAATATATAAGTCGTTTTTATTTTGCCCATGTGGCTATGACTAAGCTTGACTCATGCCAATGACACGTTTCCATAACAACCAACACACTCTGAAATGGGAAAATGATAGAGAACCTATTATAAAAAAACCCAAAAGTTTACCCAATTCAGCAACTTGACAAAATAAACAACCACATGAAACATTCTTTTTTTTATATATAATTGATTGAACCCTGACTTGGCAGCTATTGTCCACCTAGCAGAAATAGCACACAACAGTTCCCACACTTCATTGTCAGTGATTTTTCGGTAATCGGAGTTGTTTTTCTATTATTGTCTGGACATAAGTCAGGTTTTTTGAGCTAAAATAAGCCAGATGTTGAAATTCAAATAATGGAGCACACAACTTTTTTAAAGTCTTTTGGATCTACCAGACAGTTCTTAAAACAAAAGGAAACAAATCAAAGCCTGAATTAGGGTGTGGTTGGAGGATGAAATAAGAGTCACAATAACACTTCTGCATATGAAAACTTTCCTGTGCTTACAGCAGCAGATTTTTCAAGCTGTCAGGCTAAGTTGAACAGATGGGCTACTACAGCTTGCTCTTGGTGAAGGTCTCCAGGATCTTAGTTTCCCTGTTTCTCCAGATAAGACTCATGCCTAGAGTCCAGTGCATTGTCTTCTCATACCACTGCCTTTGCTTCCTTCTCTCTTGAGGAGCAGGAAGAAACTACTGATCAGCTCAGCTCCAGTAGAGACCACAGCACTCGCCTGAATCCAGAAATGCAGCCTATACCACTAGTTTAGGTATAATGACCTTGCTATCTCCTGTTAGTTTTCCAAGCAGAGCAAGACCTCATTCACTTGGGAATGCAGAGACCTCTGAGAGGTTGTGTGCATTGGGAAAAAAAAAGGTAATTGGGAAAAGTAACAGAAATAAAAAAAATCAGTGGTGAGGCACTAAGAACTTTTTATGTATATTTATGAATTAGCTGAGATGCTTCTGAAGAGTCTGTGTTGCCCTTTCTTCTGGAGGAAAAGGTGGCTGTAACACCAAGTCCTCATTTTGGAAAAGGAAGCATCATGAATATTGCATTTACTTTATACTTAGATATTTTCAGTGAAAATATTTCAGGAAAAATAAAGGCTGCCTGAAATTTCCTCCACTAATGCCTAGCCTTTCTCTGTCCCCTGTCCAAATATCAAGAGCTGGTATATGTTCAAGGAAAATTCTGTGGACATGAAAAGGGGGAATTGAAACAGTTCAGACTGAATGAAATGACAATTATTGAACAAAACACTTTCATCACCATATATTTCACTGCCACTTTTTGCAAACGGATCTAGCACAGAAGTAGCTGGGGCTAGGAAGCTGAAATCTGGCAATATATGTGCTGCTTAGAGGGGTGCTTTTCAGCATGCCAGTGAAGAAGCTTTGATTTAGCCAGAAAGAACATTTAACATAGAAACTGGCATATGCAAAATAGATTATAAAACAGAATGCTTTATAATAACTATTTCACTTGGATATAAAAGTGAAGATTTGATCCAATAAATGTCAGATCCAGCAGGAACTTATATGTAAGAAGTGTCAGACTGACTGCTGTATGAAACCATATACAAAAAAACATTTTTCTTAAATCTCCCACACTGTTTTGTAATTTTTTTCTGTATCCTCATATATAAATAATAGAAGATAACATTGATAAATATTTAAAGACCTTAACATATTAGAAGAATAAGCTATGCTAAAAAATAAATTTTCTTACGTTTATGTTTATGTTTTGTTTATGTTTAACAGAATGAAATCACAGTAAAACGTCCTTATTTAGTTATTAACATCTTTCTAAAATACCTGCACCAATCTCCTTTCAATTTCCCCCAGGCTCTATTTGCAGAAAACATTTTCAGAAGCATAAGTACTAACTCCAGTTTGGATGTTACCAGCAGCTGGTATGGCCCCAAATCCTTTCTTCTCACCATTTCCAGCTATGGATTCCTTGTCATCGGACAATGAGTAATTCATATGTTGCCTGAGAATTTTGAGAGGAAATAAGAAAGTGATTCCAACACCAAAATGTAATTTATCATTTAATCACAGAGCGGTTGCGATTAGAAAGGCCTCTGGAGGTCATCTTGTCCACCCCACCTGCTGAAGCAGGATCATTTAGAGCAGGGTGCCTAGGACAGTGTCCAGACAGCCCTTGAATATCTCCAGGGAGGGAAACTCCTCAACTCCTCTAAGCAACATGTGCCAGTGCTCAGCCACCCTCGCATTAAAAAGCATTCAATATACTAGATACAGTTTTATTTTGAAAGGGGAGAAGGCATACCTATTTATTTTGAAGTGCTTTTTCTCTGGGTGGGTTAAAGTATTGGTTGCTTTTGGAAAGAGATCAAGGACAATCTCTAGTTACAGAGACTGACTCAACTAGTGACACTCAAATAGCAGTTTAACAATTGTTTCCTGAATTTCTTTGGGATTTATTTTAGTAGTATAATGAACTTAATTGGTTTTAGTACACATATAATGAATATAGGATTTCCATTATCATTCAGCCTGAATTTACTGCATCATTATTTTACCTCCACCAATAATGATACAATACTAAATTGAATTAACATACTTAGCATATCATTGGTATTAGAACCCAGGGGAAACATCTCCAAGGAAGCTATAAAGAACCCCAAACAAATTTCCTGCCTTGTTCTGACTCTTTCTTACAGACATTCCCAGACAACGGCTCATATTTGCTCAAACACAGCTCTTCATATGTCATATAACAAAACACAGTCTAAATCTGTAAACAAATGCTGTGCTTAGCCATCCTAGGGATGGTGACCTTTGAAACACCTACATTAGATGCAAAGTTCTTTTATCTCCCATGTTTCACAATACAGAAATGTAAACCTGACATACTCTACTGGTTGGTTTTGTTATGTCTCAAATAATGACATGCTTTTTCAGTTTGCATCATAATGTGTACAATGCCATCTTCATAAATGCAAAACATGATACAAATTTTCTGATGAAATGTATGTAACCCTGGTACATCTCATTATTGAAAGCATCACATCAACTGAAAGTTTATGGTGAAATTCCCATGCATTTCAGTGGGATTGTGTTCACATCCTTAGTGAATTACTGGATGGTGGACTCTTAACAGGTTTAGTTGGTATCTAACCTACTTAGTTACCTACCTATGTTCTGTAACACAAAATACATGCTCGCAATAATACCTGATGGATATTAAGTCAACTTCTACTATTGAAAGCTCTTGAGAATGTAATTTGTGACCTAGTCGATACTGAAATTATACATTCAAATGGAAGTATGTATCTGTATGCAGATATACACAGGCAGCTTTTATAATGGAATAAAAATTTTGCTCTGTGCTATATGTATGAAACCCTAAATGTTAGTTTTGAGATAAGTAATTTTCAGTTATTAACATATCAGCTATCTAGTACCTATGTGACAGTCTTCTCTCTAAGGTCAATGTCATTTCCATGGACATTGGTAAAGTATCCATATGTCAAACAGACTGCAGTGTATTTAACTCAAGCTGACAAGTATTATTGTGGATGCTAATTATGCTTCTTACATAACTAAGAATCAGCACAGCATAGAGCTCCAAGGTGTTAGGTGCTTCGCTTGGAGAAATACATAGGGTTTTGTTTGAAAGGGCTGTGAGCTAAAACAATTTGAACACAGGAAGGCAGAAGAAAAAAGCAGAATAATTTATCTGATGGCTGGCAACAGTGTTTAATTCACGTTTTTAAAGGATGAAGGGTACTTAGAGTAAGCTGAAGCTAGACTGCAAGAGGAGGAAAAAAGGAAATGAGGGGAAGTTAGAGCATGAAAAAGGGCAAAAGGGCAAATGTGCAAAAGAAATTCTGAATGACATTGAAGATTAGAGCAAACAGCCCAATGAGAGTAGATTAAAGTCTAGTCAAAACTGTGCAGGGCTTTAAAAGAATAGAAGTTCAAGCTTTGTTTGCTTCTGCAGCTGATATTAATAATGCTTCTTACAGATCTTCTTAGCTGCCCATCAAGATCAGTGATAACACACTATTTTCCTGTCTTAAGGCCTGGACAATTTGCAAGTGTCATCTTTATTTATCAGTTTTTCTCCAAACAATGAAAAAATGTTTGTGCTTTCATTTAGTTTAATGGTGTCATGAATTCCAATATAGTAGGATATTGAAGAATTAAAATGCTTATAGCTACATGGTATTATATGGTACATTTTAATTAATAGTAATGGTCTTTCACAGATGAATAATCAGAAATTTACTCGGTAAGCAAATCTAAGATGTTGTCCTAATTACCTTCACACCCCCCACACTCCGCCAGAATACATGACAGAATATGTATGTTCTTTTGGGTAATCAAATATGTGATTAATTTTGCAACAGATTTGGTTTTTAATTGGAAACTGTTGTCACAGCCTTGGTTTTCACATCCCTGAATCCTGAATTCTGTGCATTGTGCTGGGAACAAGCCTTTACTTGAATTAGCTAAACGTTTATTAAAATAATTGACTCCTTTTTTTTTATTGTTATTATTATTACATTTTTGTTCTTAAAATACAAGAAACTAAATATTATCTGGACAAACAGCAATGTTTTACATACTGCTAGCTAAAACACAAACACATCTTTGTCAGAAGGAAAAAACCACACTGCATAGAATACATACAGCTTCAGAGAACAGCTGGTCAACAGAGGATAGCTACTGGCTGTTTTTCCCGGGCAGAAAACTCAGAACACGATTCAGTTCCCGGTTACACAAACAGAATCCTTCAGATCCCATGGTAGAGGTTGACACTGGAGCACAGAAGGTCTTGGATTATGGTGCTAGTGTTTTGAAGGATTGCTTTGTATTCATTGCAGGACAAACAACTCTTCCTCTAAAATCAGCTTCTTAATTGAAAAAGATCAAAAGCATGCTCCCTTTCCCCAAAAATGTGTTTTGTTTCTTTTGTGGGGTGGTTTAAAAGAGTAGTTCCTTTAAATTGCTTCACTATTTATTTATACATTCACAGGTAACATTAAAAGTTTATCCCTTTCTTATCACAGTGCATAATTGTTTAAAGCCTCCCCAGGCCTTTCAGATTCAATCACTGGCTTCAAATAATCTGTGAATATTTTCCAGCTTCTTCAGAAAATAATCTTATGCTCAGTTAAAAGTTTTAGAAGAGGACTATTACAGAATATATACAGAGGCAAAAGAGAAGAGTCATGAATGAATGAAATTGGTTCTGAAAGTGTTCAAAGTATTTATTCAAACTGTGTTATGTTGGGAATTTATTCAAACTGTGTTATGTTGGGAATTTTTTCAAATTCCTGTAAATTGCTATATACCACAGGGTAGCAAGTTTCTGAAATACTGCTCCAGCAGCACTCTCTGTGTAGCTGCCAGATAAACACTCAAACCTCTGTGACCCTGTGTTCCCAAGGACGCTAACGGCAGAGAACAGCATGAATGAGGCGAGCTTTGCTGCAGGAGACTGACTGGGTGCCACTGGGGATATGGGAAAGAGTCTGGGAGGGAAAAATGTTACCTGTGTATTATTTCTTTGTATAGGCCATTGAAGTAAATTGAAATATTAATAAATGTGTACAATGAACAGCTGCCAAATGGGCAAGTACATTGAACCACAATATTTTTTTAAAAATGTGACTGCATTTGGCTGTTCTTTTCTTAGAAGGGTGCTGCAGCCTGGTGGAATGTATTTTATTTTGATTCATGAGAAACTGAATCACACAATGGGTCTATTCTGTTAAATCAGGCTGTATTTCTGCTGCATTTTTGATTTTTACATACTGAAAAAAATATTATGGTGTTGATTCCCCAGAAATGTACTCCAGACTTATGTGTATCATTTAGGGACTTAACCTAGCCTAGTTCAGTACACAATATATAGAATATACTTAAGATTTCTAGTGATTTTGAGTTCCATATTTTTAAATGCTAACACAGGAAGGGCTCTATTTTCAATATATTCAACCATTGCTCTCATTAGTGTTCTCTTAGGTCTTAAATCAATAAGTTACAAGGAAAATTAAGACTAATACTTAAGTTTTGAAAATGTAAAAATTTAAAAAGTCAATTTAGAATTTCCAAGAAGAGCCAGCAGAAAAGTAGATCTCTATCTTGAGAAATTTTGAGACTTCAGAGAGTTTTTCCTGTTATGGGTCAAAATTTAAATTTCTCTAAATTTAAATTTTCTAAATTAATCCAAAAATAAATTCCTTAGCTATGAAAGTTACATGAGTTTATTTTGAATTTTTCTATTATAATTGGCCAGAATTTCAAAGTTTCATTGTGACATAAAAAGCCTTTTGTTGAAATAAGAAGACTGAAAAATGTAACCTGACTGGAACATTTGTAATTATTTTTTAATTTCTAGGTTAGTTGGTCAAAATAAACTTTTTTGCTTCTGTCTAATGTGTTTATGGTTTGTGTGGCAAGGTTTTGATAGCACGTGGGCTACGGGGGTGACTTCTGTGAGAAACTGCCAGAAACTTCCTGGTGTCCAATGGAGCAAATGCCAGCTGGCTCCAGGACAGCCAAGGCCAAGCCCATCAGTGATGGTGGTAGGACCTCTGGGAGAACACATTTAAGAAAGGGAAAATGTTACTGCACAGAAGAAACAACAGCTGGAGAGAGGAGTGAGAATATGTGAGAGCAACAGCTCTGCAAACATAAAGGTCAGTGCAGAAGGAGCAAGAGGTCCTCAAAGTGCCAGAGCAGAGATTCCCCTGCAGCCTGTGGTGCAGACCATGGTGTGTCAGGCTGTGCCCCTGCAGCCCATGGAAGTCCATGGTGGAGCAGATCTCCACCTGAAGCCCATGGAAGATCCCACACTCGAGCAGAAGGAATGCCTGAAGGAGGCTGTGATCCAGTGGCAAGACGCTGCTGGAACAGGGTCCTGCCAGGACTCGTGGCCCTGTGGAGAGAGGAGCACACGCTGGAGAAGGTTTGCTGCAGGAGCTGTGACCCTCAGGGGACCCACGCTGGAGCAGTCTGTTCCTGAAGGACTGCACCTCATGGAAGAGACCCATGCTGGAGCAGTTTGTGAAGAGCTGCAGTGGGAAGGAATCCTGTTGGAGAAGTCAGTGGAGGACTCACTCCAGTGGGAGGGATCTCATGCTGGAGCAGGGGAAGAGTGTGAGGAGTCCTTCCCTGAGGAGGAAGGAGCAGCAGCACCAATGTGTGATGAACTGACTGCAACCCCTGTTCCCTTCCCCCTTCAGGGCTGCAGGGAAGAAAGTATTAAAAATCAGTAGTATCGACTTTTAGCTGAGCAAGGGCCCGTATTCTGAGCTGTAAGAAAACTAATACAAGTGGTAGTTAGGTGTTGTGTCATAAAATCCTCCCCAAAAAACATAGGTAATAGTAGTCTGCCTCAGAGGAGGACTACCAGAAGTACCTTATCAAATAAACCAACAAGTGAAATGGAATATATTGCAAGACATATAGATCCACACAAAAAATATGTAGTCAATGTTCCTATCATCCATTATCTGAACATCCATAACTAAAATTCCCTCTACATAATTATGCTCATAGATTTAATTATTTTCTAGAATAAGCATGACATTTTGAAATTTCTGGCCTAAGCACAATTCTTCTTTTGGTATATTAACACACATAGCACTCATCTCGATGATTTAAAGGGAATTATCATGTAACGATGACTTTCACCTTTTCTCTTCTGTCCAGAGAAAATCAGCTGAATGTAGCCACGGTCTGCACCACAAAGGTGAGGAGAGAATGCACATCACTGCACAAACCCTACCACCTTGTGCTGGACACCTCTGAGGAACAGCAGCTGCTGGTGCCTGCTGAATGAGGCACATGCCTGGTTACAAGCATGCTCATCCTCTGAAGCAGCTTGGGCTGGAATAAGAAAGAGGTGATTTATACTGGTACAGAGTGAAGGAAAGGTACTCACACAATTTGAAACCATCTCAATTACCTTGCACCAGCTAACAGCTGAGAGGCAGCAAGATGCCTCTTAGCTGTAAGTGACAGTTTCAAAGGAAAGTCAAGCATGTTGTCTCAAACTACCTCCACTGACAGTTTGAACTAATGTTTAATTTTGCCATTAAATGGACTGTAAGTGCTTGCAGAGCCAGGAAACAGCTGAGAAGCAGTTCAAAAAGCTGTCAAAGCTATTCATCCTCTGTGAATCTCAGCAGCCTCTTACTGTCTGCTGATTCAGAGGTGGTGTGTGAATGTTACCCATATAAATGAACTTAATATGGGTAAACATGTCAAGTCTATGACAAGTTTTGGATTAAGCTAATTATATAAGGACTGGAGATCAAGCTGAAGTTTCACTGGAAAATTCCAGTTCACTCAACCAGTAATATTCTGTCAGAAATCATTTACATTTAGGGAGCTTTCACAAAAATCCAGGTGAATGAGATATGCTGCAGAGCACAGCCTAATAAGGTCTAGAGAAATTCCTATTTCATTGAAGTTTTTAACAACACAGAAAAAGTCAGTATATCTAGCTCCCCAGCTTTATTTTTTTTTTTTTTCTAGTTTTGTATGTCATATTCAGGCCAAAACAAATTCAAAAAAGCAAATAAATTCCAAAAGGAAAACAGAAATTTATTGCCATCAAAGTTTCTCAGAACCAACCAAGCAAGTGCTCTGTAGAGCAGTAAATGAAACCTTTTGACATAAATGACAGAACCATCTGTGGATGGTAGACCTTGACTGGCTGTCAGATGCTCACCAACCTGTTCTCTCTCTCCATCTTCTCAACAGGAGAGGGAGAGATATTAAGGTGAAAAAGCTCATGGGTTGAGATAAAGATAAGGAGATCATTTACCGCCAGCTGCTGTCATGGGCAAAACAGACTTGACTTTGTGAAAAATTAATTTAATTTATTGCTAATTATATACAGATTTTGAAGGTGAAAACAAAAACATCTTTCCTCTAATCCCTGACCCCCTCCTTCTTTCCAAGCTCAACTTCATTCTTTCATTTCCAACTCTGCTAACTCTACCCAGATGGGGGATGGGGAACGGGGTCTGTCCATAATGGTTCTCTGCTGCTCCTTCCTCACACCATTCCCCTGCTCTAACATAGGCTGCAGTACTTCAGGATAAACCCTCTGCAGCAAAGGTTCTCCATCAGCCTCAGAACCTGTAAGAAATGTTCACCTTCTGCAGGGCAGGGTCTGCCATAGGCCTGCAGTGTAGCTATCTCCTCCACCATGGTGTCTCCATGGGCTGCAGGGGGAATCTTTGCTCTTGTGCCACTAATCAGTGGGTTAAGGTACTTCTGTGGCCTCATGAAGATAATATTAAGGTTTGAGGCGGAAGAAGAGTTGAATCTGGGTCAGCCCCTTATTTGATGCATTCTGCCAATAAACAATCACATTAAGAACATACACAGAAGACCACCTTCTCCAGTAGCAGAAGACCTTCAGGGTATTCTTTTTAAGTCTGCATAGCACAAATCTATGTAATTTTCCTGAAAGTTAAGGTGATCTAAGACTTAAACATTTTTGCTAAGACAGATATCAGACATAAATTGCTCAGTCAATGACCAACAAAGTGGTCCAAATAAAAGTAAGAAGACAGCAAAGTTTTCAATAATACTTGACTTAACTGGAATCATAGAATCATAGAATAGTTAGGGTTGGAAAGGACCTCAAGATCATCTACTTCCAACACCCCTGCCATGGGCAGGGACATCTCACACTAAACCATGGCACCCAAGGCCTCATCCAACCTGGCCTTGAACACCGCCAAGGATGGAGCATTCACAACCTCCCTGGGCAACCCATTCCAGTGCCTCACCACACAAACAGTAAAGAATTTCTTCCTTATATCCAATCTAAACTTCCCCTGTGTAAGTTTGAACCCGTTACCCCTTGTCCTGTCACTACAGTCCCTGATGAAGAGTCCCTCCTGAGCATCCTTGTAGGCCCCCTTCGGATACTGGAAGGCTGCTATGAGGTCTCCACGCAGCCTTCTCTTCTCCAGGCTGAACAGCCCCAACTTTCTCAGCCTATCTTCATACGGGAGATGCTCCAGTCCCCTGATCATCCTCGTGGCCCTCCTCTGGACTTGTTCCAACAGTTCCACGTCCTTTTTATGATGAGGACACCAGAACTGCACACAATGCTCCAAGTGAGGTCTCACAAGAGCAGAGTAGAGGGGCAGGATCACCTCCTTCGACCTGCTGGTCACGCTCTTCTAGATGCAGTCCAGGATATGGTTGGCTTTCTGGGCTGCGAGCACGCACTTCCAGCTCATGTTTGTCTTCTCATTGACCAACACCCCCAAGTCCTTCTTCGCAGGACTCTGAATGTCTTCTCTCCCCAACCTGTAGCTGTGCCTGGGATTGCTCCGACCCAGGTGCAGGACCTTGCACTTGTCGTGGTTCAACTTCATCAGGTTGGCATCAGCCCACCTCACAAGTGTGTTGAGGTCCCTCTGGATGGCATTCCTTCCCTCCAGCCTATCAACCAAACCACACAGCTTGGTGTCCCCTGAGGAACATCAGTTGTTACTAGTCTCCAGCCGAACATTGAGCCGTTGACCATAACTCTTTGAGTGAAGCCATTCAGCCAGTTCTTTGTCCACCGAGTGGTCCACCCATCAAATTGATGTCTCTCCAATTTAGAGGCAAGGATGTCGTGCGGGACAGTGTCAAAACTTTGCACAAGTCCAGGTAGATGACGTCAACTGCTCTGCCCCTGTCCATCAGCTCCGTAGCCCCATCATAGAAGGCCACCAAATCGGTCAGGCAGGATTTCCCCTTCGTGAAGCCATGCTGGCTGTCACCAGCCACCTCCTTGTTTTTCATGTGCCTTAGCATTTCTTCCAGGAGAATCTGCTCCAAGATTTTGCCAAGGCACAGAGGTGAGACTGACTGGTCTGTAATTCCCCGGGACATCCATTTTCCCCTTCTTGAAAATGGGGGTTATATTTCCCTTTTTCCAGTTGTCGGGAACTTCACCTGACTGCCAGGATTTTTCAAATATGATGGCCAGTGGCTTAGCAACTTCATTCACCAGCTCCTTCAGGACCCACGGATGGATTTCATCAGCTCCCATGGACTTGTTCATGTTCTTAAGATGGTCTCAAACCCAATCCTCTTCTACAGTGGGCCCAGGTTCCTGTGTCTGCCTTCCAAGACTTGGGTGGTGCGGTCAGAGACTTTGCCTGTGAAGACCGAGGCAAAGAAGTCATTAAGAACCTCAGCCTTCTCCAAATCCAGGGTAGCCAGTTCTCCTGACAGCTTCCGGAGAGAGCCCATGTTCTCCCTAGTCTGTCTTTTATTTGCAATGTACCCATAGAATCCCTTCCTGTTATCTTTAACATCCCTTCCCAAGTTTAATTCTAACTGGGCCTTAGCTTTCCTAACCTGGTCCCTAGCTTCCCGGGCAATGTCCCTGGATTCTTCCCAGGCCGCCTGTCCTTGCTTCCACCTTTTATAAGCCTCTTTTTTCCTTTGAAGTTTCCTCAGCAGCTCCTTATCCATCCAAGGAGGTCTCCTGACCCTCCTGCTGCACTTCATTCTAGTCAGGACACAACACTCCTGAGCTTGTAGTAGGTGATTCTTGAATATGAACCAGCAGTCTTGGGTCCCCCTGCCCTCTAGGGCTATATCCCATGGAACCTTACTAAGCAGTTTCCTGAAGAGGCCAAAGTCTGCTCTCTTGAAGTCTAGGGCAGTGAGCTTGCTGCACACTCTTCTCACTCTCCTGAGGATCTCGAATTCGACCATCTCGTGATTGCTACAACCAAGGCTGCCCCGGAGTGTCACATTTCCAACCAACCCTTCCCTGTTGGTGAGCACAAGGTCAAGCATGGCACGTTTCCCTGTTGGCTCCTCTATTACTTGCAGAAAGAAATTGTCTTCCACACAATCGAGGAACCTCCTGGATTGCTTGTGCCGGACCGTACCGTCCCTCCAGCAGATATCAGGGTGGTTGAAGTCCCCCATGAGGACAAGAGCCTGCGAGCATGAGGCTGTTCCTACCTGTCTCTAGAGTGCTTCATCCACAGATTCCTCTTGGTCAGGCGGTCTGTAACAGATCCCCACAGTAATGTCTGCCTTTAACTCTGACCCACAAACTCTCTGTCAAGAGATTTGTCAGATATTAACCGCTATATGTATTTGACTAATTGTATAAATAAGTATTTGGATCTAGGCTTCGGTGAAGGTGAACTGTACAAACATACTTGCAGTGACCCTAATAATGGTTCATTTAATCTCAAGAAAAGCAGAACTTATCTTCAGCATACTTTCAGCGATAAGACCTCCAGTGTCATTTGTTTGTTCTATAATCTTAGGCAGTGACATGAATTTTTTATTTATATGTGATGAACTACATGTACCTTTGTCGTGGTTTAAGCCCAGGCCGTAAATCAGAACCACGAAGTCCACTTCCCCCCCCCACCTTTCTTCCCTCCGCTCCTGGAGGGACGGGGAGGAGAATCAAAAGAATGCAACTCCCACGGGTTGAGATAAGAACAGTTTAATAACTAAGGTATAACATAAATCACCACTGCCGCCACCAACAATAACAATGACAAGAGAAAATAACAAGGGAAGAGAATACGATACCACCCGCCGGAAAAGACAGCCCGACCGAAAAGGGGACGTGGCCTTCCGGGTAGCTCCCAGTTCCATCCCCTGGCATGACGTGCTGTGGTATGGAACACCTCCTTGGCCAGTCTGGGTCAGGTGTCCTGTCCCCGCTTCCTCCCGGCCCCTCCTCCTCCCTGGCAGAGCATGAGACTCACAAAGTCCTTGGTCAGTCTAAACATCGGTGTTATCAGTTTTTTGTTCCCAAGCCAAAAGTCAAAAACACAGTGCTGCAACAGGTACTAAGAAGGAGAAAAAAAACTGACTGCCACTGCTGAACCCAGGACAACCTTCAATAAACATGTATACATTTGGTCCATGAACTCTTCTGAATATTTATAGGTTCATTGCGTTAGGCCCCCAAGTCTCAAGTGTTCACTTAAAAAACAAAACCAAAAAAGTCCAAAAAGAATAAATAATTTTTTAATAAATATTTTTTTTTAGCTATTGACAACTGAATTGAAGCTTAAAGAAAATTAAAACTTTTAAGGCTGGAATACATTGTGTTGATATAAGGAGAAAGCTTGTACTTTTCTTATATGTGCCATATGAAGGCCGTGATAGCCTGTCATGCAAATTACCTTGTTTCCAGAGACTGCGCTGCAGGACAAAGGCTCTGATGTTTCTACATCATTTACAGCAGTTTAGCAAGTAGAGGTAACAAGAAAGCAAGAACAACATAATGTGAGCACCAGCCTTTTCACAGGAAAAAATTGAAAGTGCTTTTATTTAAGAAATGCATAGTTTTCAATAAACATCTATTTGATCTGATAGCAAATATAGTAGATACTCTGTTTATGCAGTATGCATGTTTATACAAGTAAAGAAATAATCAGTTTTTGTGTACTCTTTCTTCTAAAATTCATTGCATTACACATATTTAGAAAATGAAATATAGTTTTTACTTGGATCAATACCAAATGATAATATTTAAAAAAAAGGAGGGAGGGGGAATGAGTTTTTAATGCTTGCTTGTTATTTCAGGAAGGTATCATTAATCAGATTTATAAGGTCCTTAACAAAAAGCAGCAATGCACTAGAGAACAGAGAGGAGTTTTGTTTTAAAAATATTTGAACAGTGAGAATACAAAATTCTAGCATTGGTAATTTTTCAGTTTTGTGACAACCAGCTGAAATCTGTGTGGCCATTTTTTGATTTCTCTGTCAAGCGCTACTTGATATATTATTACAAGTATATTCCTACTCAGTACTGCTTCCTGTAGCATTACACTAGCATTCTGTTTCAGACCAATATAAATTATTCAAATATGGATCTAACAGGCAATGATTTAACTGAAATTATGAAGAAATGAAATTAAATATTATTAAATAGATTATCAAATCATGTAATGAACTAGGTTGGAAAAGACCTTTAGATCATCAAGTCCAGCCTTTATCTCAGGACTGCCAAATCTACCACTAACCATGTTACTAAGAGCATTGCCTACACGATGAGGTTTTTTCACTATTCTTTACCAATTAATCACACTGAAGTGGATTGAACAGGTGAGATTCACCTTAACTGAAATCAACAAAGCTATATGAGGCATTAAATTAACCAGGATGTTTTAAATTCTCTAAACTATCTTCTATAGTCCAGTGTGCTCATTCTCTTTGAATATTGACTAAACACCATGGTTGACATACATAACCATATAAGGTTCAATATTTATTTTAAGGAAGACAAAATAGAAAGCACAATAAAAATTTGAAACAATTTGTAACACAAGACCAAATTCAGCTGAATAGTCACATTTCTGATTTCTGATGTATCAAGACATCCAAATTTTTATAGCAATCCTTACATGCTCCAATGCATTATATGTATACTTCCTATATAGTTTCTTAATGGTCAAATGAAACCCACGAAAAAGGAAGTGTTATTGCAATGAGAACATTTACATGATAAAAATGGTTTTCAGATGGTTAGATGATAGAGATCCCATGTCTATTGCTATATATTCCTGTGGTTCCTTGTTTAAAAAGCAGGAGTGAGAACTTCCAAATTTATTAACATAACAAGGTGAGCTAACAGAATATCAAAGGTAGAAAATCTGTTGACAGAAAAATCACTTCAGAAAAGAAAAAAAATGTGAAGTATTTGAACTGCTAAAATGTTCTTTCTTTTCAAAGCAAGAGAGGTGCATTACGTTCTAGTTTCCAACCATCATTGAGATGAAACTGGAAGAAAAAAGGACCTGACATTTCAAATGTTTGCCCATAGGAAAACTCAAGAAACCTAAACTGAATTAGATTGGCATTAGTAGTGACCTGGTCACATGCACCCTTACAGAGAAGTCAGGGATCCTAAGTCACATAAATAATGATACAGATAATTCAAAATTTAGGGAAAGATGAGTTGTGGTCAATGACTCAATGTCCGGCTGGAGACCGGTAATGAGTGGTGTCCCTCAGGGATCGGTGTTGGGACCGGTCTTGTTCAACATCTTTGCCGGCGACATGGACAGTGGGATTGAGTGCACCCTCAGCAAGTTTGTGTGGTTTGGTTGATACGCCGGAGGGAAGGGATGCCATCCAGAGGGACTTCGACACACTTGTGAGGTGAGCTGATGCCAACCTGATGAAGTTTAACCATGCCAAGTGCAAGGTCCTGCACCTGCGTCGGAGCAATCCCAGGCACAGCTACAGGTTGGGGAGAGAAGAGACTCAGAGCAGCCCTGCAGACAAGGACTTGGGGGTGTTGGTCGAAGAGAAAATGAACATGAGCTGGCTTCAGTGTGCGCTCGCAGCCCAGAAAGCCAACCATATCCTGGACTGCATCTAGAAGAGCGTGACCAGCAGGTCGAAGGAGGTGATCCTG
Source organism: Psittacula echo (assembly GCF_963264785.1). NCBI lineage: Eukaryota > Metazoa > Chordata > Aves > Psittaciformes > Psittacidae > Psittacula > Psittacula echo. Next base: position 133,367,780 of record NC_137737.1, on the reverse strand, counting down.
CCCCTCTACTCTGCTCTCGTGAGACCTCACTTGGAGTATTGTGTACAGTTCTGGTGTCCTCAACATAAAAAGGACATAGAAATGTTGGAACATGTCCAGAGGAGGGCCATGAGGATGATCAGGGGACTGGAGCACCTCCCGTATGAAGATAGGCTGAGAAAGTTGGGGCTGTTCAGCCTAGAGAAGAGAAGGCTGCGTGGAGACCTCATAGCAGCCTTCCAGTATCCGAAGGGGGCCTACCAGGATGCTCGGGAGGGACTCTTCATCAGGGACTGTAGTGACAGGACAAGGGGTAACAGGTTAAAACTTAAACAGGGGAAGTTTAGACGGGATATAAGGAAGAAATTCTTTCCTGAGAGGGTGGTGAGGCACTGGAATGGGTTGCCCAGGGAGGTTGTGAATGCTCCATTCTTGGCGGTATTCAAGGCTAGGTTTGATGAGGCCTTGGGTGCCATGGTTTAGTGTGAGGTGTCCCTGCCCATGGCAAGGGTGTTGGAAGTAGATGATCTTGAGGTCCTTTCCAACCCTAACTATTCTATGATTCTATGATTCTACACTCTGATTTTCCTGAGAAGGTATCATTTGAGTAAAAAAGAGACACACCTCATGTTTTTACTCCTAGACACCTATAGTTGTTTTTCAGCTCTAACTTCACACTGCAATTAAATGTGAGTTTCGACCCTTGCCCACTTCGATATCTACAGAATTATCATTCCCTTTCGTCTACCTTGAGAATCTTAAATTTGGTAGGCAACCTCAAACCACAGTGACTTGATCCTATTCCACACAAAATACCCTTGCAGTTGCTTTCAGCCTTCACCACTGTCATTGCCCAGTTGGCTGCGTATGTAATTAAGGCCTTCTAGTCCCATTCAGTTACTCCTGATCCTGATAAAGTACATTGAATTACAATATAGCTCCAGAATAAAAGTCTCCAGACTTAGACAGGAAAAATAGGCAGTGAGAAGAAGCCTTTTTTTTTTGATATAAAAAAATCATAAAATGGCTTGGGTTGGACGGGACCTCAAAGGTCATCTAGTTCCAAACTGTCTGCCATGAGCAGGGACACTTTGCGCTAGCCCCAACCAGCTTGTCCTGGAGCCCTTCCAAGGATGGTGCAGCCACATCCCATCTCTGGGCAACCAAGTGCAATGTCTCACCATGCTCATAGTGAAGAATTTCTCCATAAAGTCCCCTAAAGCCATTCCTCCTTGTCCTGTCACTACACAGCCTTGTAAAAAGTCCCACTCCAGATTTCCTGTATGCCCCCTTCAGGTACTGGAAGGTTGCTCTAAGGTCTCCCTAGAGCCTTCTCTTCTCCAGGTTGAACAAGGACAAATCTCTCATCCTGTCTTTATAGCAGAGGTTCCTCAGCCCTCTGATCGTCTTCCTGGCCTCCCCTGGTCAAGCTCCAACACATCCAGATCCTTCTTCCTATGTTGATGGCCCCAGAGATGAACACTACTTTCAGGTAGGGTTTCGTAAGAGCAGAGGGGGAGAATCACCTGCTGGTCAAGCTCCTTTTGATTCAGCCAAGCATACAGTTTGCTTTCTGGGGTTTTGTCAATCATTCTCAGTGTTTAAAAAGAAAAAAAAAGTATATTATTAATCATTGCAGTTCATCTGGCTTCTGCTTCCAGCTCTTTTCCTCTCTTCACTTGATTAACATATCTTTTTTTTCAGGTTTGTTACAGGGACATGAAGGTAGAAAAGTTCATACACTTCTGATCCTTTCTAAAATCAGGAAGAAAGACAGTTACAGGAAAAATGATTCCACGAATAAGCAGAGTGACAATAATGATTTCCTAAACTGCTAGCTCTCAGTTTGAAATGATCAGAAACCCTGTTTTGTTTCATTTCCCAAATGTTGGTATAAAAGAATGAAAGAAGACCTGAAGAATCACATTACTGATGCCTCCCTAGGGATCACCTCCACTCACACAGAGACTGGTAAAATTGCCCATAAAGAAATAGAAGTACAAAAAGTGACAAAAAAATGGAATTTAAAAAAAATACAAACAAACAAACACAAACAACAAACAAACACCAAACGAAAACCAAACCAACCAACAAACCAAACAAGAAAGGACAGCCAAAAAAAGATCCACAAACAAAAAAAACACCAAACAAACAAAACTCAAAAAAAACCCCCAAAACCACCACAAAACCGAACCAAAACCATAAAAAATTGCAAAGAGACAAATATGGATTAATGTGTTACTTTTACAGAGAGAAAAAATTTAAATACTCTCTGACAAGAAGACAAATCACACCCTTTAAATTAAGCAAAATTATTGCTGGCACCAAAAAATATAATTTATTGCCAATAAAACAGACAACTACAGGAGAAGAAAGTCTCAACAGAGATGATATTGCAATGAAATCTACAGATTTCTCATTGATCAAGTTCCCATAAAAATCCACGTATTTGGCAATGCCTGTAAGAGATATTTCACTAAATACCTGTATTTTAAAATTGTACAGACAAATACCTACACTCCCTTAAGACCTTGAGACCCATTAACAGTTACTTTAGAAGGTAAGGAAAAGCATCTCACAGATAAGATTCAACTTTGACTGTACTGCAGTGGTTATGATTTCTATATAGAATTAATAGTCACATCATTTCCTGACCAGGAAATAGTAATTTCCTGACAAGAGAAGTGGAAATTTAATTTATGACAAGCATTTTGTATGCTGTGTGCTGGGCTGACTCTATATGTCGGAGAAATATGTATACAGTAAAAACAAGGTGGTGGTAAAACTGTCCCCAGAGTAATAAATGCAATTCTATTTTACATTCCTATAAGAATATTTTCATTTAGAAACCTATTATTATCAGACCTTTAAGTATTTAAATTTAATCTTAGCTGCAGAATCATTTCACTGTGGAGATAATCTCAAATCAAAAGTGCTCAATACTTCAAAGTGGTTCACTTGAGGATTTTTCTTAGCTATTTTTATCGGTATTATGAATCTCAATCAACATTTAAAAATGGAAACCAGAACATGCCTGAAGAAGTACATGTATTTGTAAATAAAAATTGAGAATAAATTCTTGCCTGTAATGTATGATGTGTTACAGGAAACCTTATGCCATCCAAGCTAACATAATAAGAGGGGACCAAATAAATATCATCTGTTTATGGATAAGACTGTTCTTTTAAAGAGTTCAGGTCTGATAACTGTCATTTAGTTCCTGAATATGTGACCATCTTTTCAGATATGTCTACCTCCAACACTTCCTTCTGCTCTTTCCCAGCTAAAAGTTCCCAGTGGGAGCTGTTAAGGAGCTATGATTTTTTGCAGAAAAACCTCCCTGCTTTGCTCATAACAGTAGTCACAATATGCTCAGTCTTCCACACAAAGGGGTGATCTTTGCCCTGAAGAGTTCACACATCAAGAGCAGACACATGTCAAGAGTAGACAGAAACTGGGGAAAGGTCAGGCTATGGAGGATGCTTTTATCAGCTAATTAACAACCATTTTGGACACTGCAACTGACAATCTAGGGTTAAGTTTATGCTTCACTCAGGCTGGGTTTAAACCTAAACTTTGACTCACTGAGATTACTGATTTGCCAGTCATGCAAACAGAGGGGCAGGTCTTACATGGGACATGGTAGTTTACGCCCCCAAAACTAATATAAACTCCACCTTTGTAATCTTATGCTTCTTACCAAGCATTTTTGAAAGCCAGTCAGATCCTGTTTTCAGTTGAATATATATGCTAGTGACTCACCCTTGGATGGAACTGGGGAGGAAAGCTTCAGATAGTCCAGCTCTGAGGCTAAGAAGCAAACATCAGCAGGTCCTGCCTCCCCACTGGATCCAGAGCCCAAATTACAGCAACATGTTTTTTCCTCTCCTAAAAGGCAGCACAAATCAGCAGTCTTCATAGCTTGTACATGTGTCTGTCTCCTTCCATAAAGTAATTCATTCTCATCTCATCCATAAACTGATAACTAGCGTCTAGGAGTATTCATTAGAAGCTTCCTATGCTGTTCTTCAGGCTACTGATTCACTATAGGGTGGCTTTGACAACAAAGCTGTCCAAAACTGCTCATGTTTGAACTGGGATTCATCATCAGACCAGCTGTGTCAATACAACTACTTATGGGACTCCAGGAATAATGTCTAAATTAATCTCTATTAAAATCAACCTTTTCTTTTTGCAAGTTTCTTTGAACTTCAGTAACCTTGCTTACAATGGGGCCCATACACAATTATACTAGCACAATTGAGTGAACAATGAAATGCAGCACGTGGCAAGAACTTTTTAATTCATCTTTATCATCCAGCTAGCACACTGAGAAACTCAGCTGTGACTCATCTTCATTTTGAACAGCTTATTAATGCTTAGCACTTCTGATTGTAGGCCCCCTACAGATCTGGAGATCTACCTGAGGAGACATTGTATCAGGCATGTTAAGGGTGGAAGTATTATTAGAGTTAATGAACCTAGGGTGACTGATGAATTTTAAACAAAAAGAACACTTAGAGTTCTTTATCTTAACTGATGAGTAGACCTGAAATTGTTAGTATGTAAATTCTATGATTGTTGGATTTCTCCAGAAAACAGCCTCCCATACTCCCTATAAAAGATCTTTCCATTTTAATTTGAGGAAAATAGAGGTGCTCAGAAACTATGGGTACAATCTTGGTCCACACAGCACCATTCATCATTTTTTAAAGGGCACAGGATTCTTCTGTATTTTCTTAAGGTTGATTTTTGTCAAAGTACTATTTAACTACTTGGCATTAGCTGCGTATGTACATATAACTGTTCTGTAGAATATATGCTAATATCAACCAATTAAAAAGAAGTCATTACAGTCTACTATCACTAGATTAAATTAGTTACTAGGGAAGTATTCAATAAAAAACCTGTACCAATTAAGTAGGGTATACTGCCATAATATTTTACATTTATATAGCAACTTACATTTGGCATTTGACCAATTAGGCTAGGAAAGCAATGCTAAATCACAGCAGGCCCCTTTGAAAAAGGGCAACAGCTAACTGTCAAGTTGTTCTAGTTCACAGTGGGAAACTTTTCACAATAACACTGGTCAAAGTTCTAATCTCCCAACATATAACAGAAAATTTTCAAATTTTTGAGAAAAATCAACATGACTCAAGAATGCCATTGCTACGTGCTCTTCAATGGCCTCAGTATTTTAGCTGTAATGATGTTTCTTTTGTCTAAGCAGGGTCTGTAGCGCCTACAGTGAGGATTAAAGCCAAACTGTCTGACTTTAATTTGAAGGGACACTGAATATTTTAAACCTGTTTTTTAAACAAGTTATACATCTCCTCCAACAAAATCCAATGCTATTCTGGCTGTAATCTGTGTACAGTTTTATTAAAATCCCTCAAAAAGACGGTGCCTTTGCAAAAAATGTATCCCCTGCCCCCTTCCCTGCATTAAATCTTTGGGCCTTTCCCTATTTACTCAATCAAAAGTAGTAAATTTTAGGATCTAGCTCTCAAGATAGGTAATCCCTCAATCTGTAGTTATGTGTGCTCACACTCTATGTCTCTATAAAGTGGGATAACAAAGTTATAATTTTAAGGATGTTTTATTATACAAAATAACATTTTATATCTTGTTATGGAATTTCTAAAAAGTAAAGGTATTTAAGAAATCATTTTGTCAATAAAACATGTTGCCTACCAGGAATATAGGTAACAAAATAATCACCCCATTTATTTTCCTCCCCCTTTTTTTATTTTCCCCTCATTATTTCTAAGTCTCACCAGAACTTCATGATCTCAGATATATTGGAAAGGGTTAATGGCCGTGGTCTCTAAACTGAAACCACTCCTGGTGTGAGGTTTAACTGAGAGGCAGATGCACAGAGACAGCAGGTAGAGATGGAAATTAGGTTAGTAAAGGAACAGGGCAAGGTAAATGCAGAACCCTGTAACCTAAATAAAACCATACACATTCAGACTGTGATTTCCTCTGCTCTGTTCTTTGTAAATTATATCAAGCAGTTTGTATTTTGTAAGAAGCTCATGATTTTGCAGTACAAGGTCTCTAATATGTGCAAGCATTCCTCACCAATTTTTCACTTTCTTGAAGAAAAAATTACTTTTTCTTATGAGAATAGGGAGTATGTTCTCATTTTCAAGCTGCTGTTAAACATTCATAAAGCGGTATTTTTACTTGCACCCTAGAGGAACTAATGATTTTATACGCTGCTTGCTGAGCTTCTAGCGGGAAATATATCGTATTGCTCATATACTGTTAAAATTAATCATCTAATAGGAAAGGCCAAGTACTTCAATCACAGCTTCTTCTCAATACAATTTTACCGTGTATGTTTTCAGAGGAAAAAAAAATTATGTTAATAGGAAGATCTGCAATTATAACAAGATGGGATGCCTGAGGTTAAGACCATTGTTGCAACGCTGCTGAGCCCTAGTGGTAGGACACAGCTTGTACTGGAAGCCTAAAGGCAACATTTGGCCAGGATTTTGCAGCATCAGAAAAGTTTGGTTGAAATCAGTGCCCACACTGTTTAGCTGGAAGTTGTTTGAGAATGCTGTGGACTGCTAAAAGCATATGGACAAACTCAAGAAAAGTACTAAAAATATATGCATACAAAGAAGCTATTTTATCTGCTCAAATATGTCTTAATTAAATCTTTGTTTCAGCCCATCTTTAATTTGTTAGACATGTCTAGGAAATCTTTTCCTATATTTACACAGCTGAAAAGGCATACAAATAAAAAAACTTGCAAAGTTGCTCACTGTAATCTAATGTTATGGTTTTGCCTGACCCTTCACATATTGTTAGATTATGTGATAAAAGTCTCATTCCACACAAAGTAAGGATTCCAGAAGAGGCAAAACAGCATAGGGAGGAAAACCCTAGTTATACAGTCAGTGAAAGAAAACCTTGCCTCAGCTGTTCCCAGGTCTGTCAAAGGAGGGTCATCAGCCCTGTGAGCTGGAGGTCATAACCAACACCATAAGAAAAAAGGAACAGGTAGACAGAGCATCTTACAGATCAAGGGGTATTACTGTTTAGGGTGCATGGCACTTATTATGAGGTGTCAAGAAGAGCATTTTGGGACTAGACAAGAGTTCTTACAGGATGTTTAGGGGAGAAAACAAAGGTGGAGAAAGGAAGGGATCAAGGCAGTTTGGGATGAGCAAGAATTGGAAAACAGAGGGATAAGTACATGAAAGAGCTTGGTGGTGTATAAAACTGTTGCTAGTCATTATGCTTGCCTGGCCACGTTCCATACCTGGTCAATGCAGCCTATTCTGTCTTTTCATTGAAATATATTTCTGACCATCTTGCTGGGTGAGAGAATCTCTATTTCATTAGCATAAACGCATATGAGTGTCTGAGTGCTGCAATCATGGGTCACTCTGCTCTTGTGACAGCCTACTTGGAGTACTTTGTGCAGTTCTGGTGTCCTCAACATAAAAAGGACATGGAACTATCGGAGCAAGTCCAGAGGAGGGCCACGAGGATGACAAGGGGGCTGGAGCACCTCCCGTATGAAGACAGGCTGAGAAAGTTGGGGCTGTTCAGCTTGGAGGAGAGAAGGCTGCATGGAGATCTCATAGCAGCCTTCCCATATCTGAAGGGGGCCTGCAAGGATGCTGGGGATGGACTCTTCATCAGGGACTGTAGCAACAGGACAAGGGATGATGGGTTTAAACTTAAACGGTGGAAGTTCAGGTTAGATATAAGGAAGGAGTTATTTACTGTGAGGGTGGTGAGGCACTGGAACAAGTTTCCGAAAGAAGTGGTAAATAATTCATCCCTGACAGTGTTCAAAGCCAGGTTGGACAGAGCCTTGGGCAACATGATCTACTGTGGGGAGTCCCTGTCCATGTCAGGGGAGTTGGAACAAGATAATCTTAAGGTCCCTTCCAACACAAACCATTCTGTGATTCTATGATTCTATAGGATCATCTTGAATTATGCACCATCCTTGGGTAAAGAAGAGGGCATGATCCTGAAGGAAGCTTGAAAAAATTTTGAGAGTTGTGGAGAGCCAGAAAAAAAACAAGGAACATTGGAATAATGTTCCAGCTTGCTTAAAATTTAAATTTTTTACTATTCTTTCATCATGATCATTGATAATTTATAATTTGATTTTAATTGCAAACCAAAATTAATAACTTTATTTCCTGCTATAAAAAGAGTACCTGATGGATAGGATTGACACATGAATGTTATTATGAATGCTTTTCATTCCCAAAATTTATGTGCAGCTGACAGCCTGGCAACTAAGATATCCTTTGCACAGTTTACTTTGCTATGAGAGTTTGTGTGTGTGAGTGGGAGACGGTGAGGGGTGGGGAGATGCCTGTATCTGTAAATATACAAGTTCTCTTTGATCAATGATGCTGATCAGTGATATCTACATCTAGCTGAGTTTCACTGTCTTTATTTAGGCAATTGCATGTCCCAAAACTAATGGAAGTCTTTCTAAAAGATTACCACAATAACCTCACCCAATAAAGTAATTATACAAATAAAATTTCTAATGAGGTTATATTGCATATCCCATATAGAATTTATAAGACATTTATTAAAAGCCTCTATTCTCACCTAATCATTCAGAGTCTGAAGGTACACAGAGACAGAGAATTTGATGAATCATAATGGGCATTATTTAATGCTATGCACAGGTTAATAGGCTTTTTTAACAGCCAAATAATCAAAATCTGATAATAAAAGTGCTGGGTTTTCATTTCAGTGCAGGTTATAGGTATAATTCATTCCAGTATTAACTAGCTGATTACAAGCTTCTCTCTTTTAGTTTTCATATGAACTGAGCAAATGACAATCTTATTTTATTATATCTATATTGAACTCTTAAATGTTACAATGAGATATAACTGAAAAATAGCATAAGGGAACAAACATTTCAAGGTATCCTTCTTTAATTAAGTAAAATCTACTATTTTACTCTAGGTACGCACAAAGCTGAATTGTTTTGTGAATTTACACTTAACCACAAATAGAATGAGACTAACTAACCATGGCTTGCAGGAAACTGTCTCCATTGCAAATGAGGTGCTAACTGGAGTATATCCAGCTGTGGCTGGCCCTGATAACGTGAGTGGTTCTGAATTACTTCTTCCTTAGCAACTCGTTTATGCTTAACAACTTCCAGAAAAATGTTCAAACCATAACATTAGACAATATGTACAAGAAACAGAAAAAAGATAGGATTAAAAAAAAAATAAAAAGACAATCTTTATTTATTAAAATTTCTGTGCAACAAAGTAAACTTTCAGAAGCATGAAATTATGAAGTTTGTCATTAAAAGGTGTTACAAGAGCATAGACAAATCTAGTAACTGTTAGTAATTAAAACCTGAGAAATGCCTATTTGAAATTATTTTTCCTAATTGTGAAATGTTGTGGGGTTTTTTTTCTTAGGGAATAAAAGCCTAATCTAAAATCCTGTTCCTGCTGCAGAAATTAAACAAAAAAGTCAGTTTTGTCATTCTCAAAATAGAAGTGCTGATCCTTTGAATTATTAAGGTTTTGTTTCGAATACCAAAACAGATTTACAAAGCAACAAAATGATACTTAAAGACTGGTCAAGGAAGCTTTAAACTAGATGTGTTGGGGAAGGGGGGCATCATTCCATCCCAACACTCCCAGTCAGTTGTCAGCACCTATAATAAATGCTTGGAGCAATGTAGAGATATTCCAGCTGCTCCAGCTGATGAGCTGGCTTCATTTGGAGCTCAGCTCAGATCCCTCTTTACAAACGCCCGTAGGATGGGGAACAAACAAGAGGAATTAGACATGCACATCTACAGGGGTATGATATAATAGGAATCACAAGAAACATGATGGGATGGCTCCTATGACTGGAGTGTTGAAACAGAAGGCTACAGGCTTTTTAGAAAAGACAGGCACTGCAGGCGGGGAGAGGGAGTTGCTATTTATGTTAGGGATAGGCTGGAGAGTATGGAACTCTGTCTGGGGACAGGTGATCAGTCAACAGAGAGTTTGTGGGTCAGGGTTAAAGGGACAACAGCCATGGGAGACAGTATTGTGGGGATCTGTTACAGACCGCCTGATCAAGAGGAATCTGTGGATGAAGCACTCTAGAGACAGGTAGGAACAGCCTCATGCTCGCAGGCTCTTGTCCTCATGGGGGACTTCAACCACCCTGATATCTGCTGGAGGGACGGTACGGTCCGGCACAAGCAATCCAGGAGGTTCCTCGATTGTGTGGAAGACAATTTCTTTCTGCAAGTAATAGAGGAGCCAACAGGGAAACGTGCCATGCTTGACCTTGTGCTCACCAACAGGGAAGGGTTGGTTGGAAATGTGACACTCCGGGGCAGCCTTGGTTGTAGCAATCATGAGATGGTCGAATTCGAGATCCTCAGGAGAGTGAGAAGAGTGTGCAGCAAGCTCACTGCCCTGGACTTCAAGAGAGCAGACTTTGGCCTCTTCAGGAAACTGCTTAGTAAGGTTCCATGGGATATAGCCCTAGAGGGCAGGGGGACCCAAGACTGCTGGTTCATATTCAAGGATCACCTACTACAAGCTCAGGAGTGTTGTGTCCTGACTAGAATGAAGTGCAGCAGGAGGGTCAGGAGACCTCCTTGGATGGATAAGGAGCTGCTGAGGAAACTTCAAAGGAAAAAAGAGGCTTATAAAAGGTGGAAGCAAGGACAGGCGGCCTGGGAAGAATCCAGGGACATTGCCCGGGAAGCTAGGGACCAGGTTAGGAAAGCTAAGGCCCAGTTAGAATTAAACTTGGGAAGGGATGTTAAAGATAACAGGAAGGGATTCTATGGGTACATTGCAAATAAAAGACAGACTAGGGAGAACATGGGCTCTCTCCAGAAGCTGTCAGGAGAACTGGCTACCCTGGATTTGGAGAAGGCTGAGGTTCTTAATGACTTCTTTGCCTCAGTCTTCACAGGCAAAGTCTCTGACCGCACCACCCAAGTCTTGGAAGGCAGACACAGGAACTTGGGCCCACTGTAGAAGAGGATTGGGTTTGAGACCATCTTAAGAACATGAACAAGTCCATGGGAGCTGATGAAATCCATCCGTGTGTCCTGAAGGAGCTGGTGAATGAAGTTGCTAAGCCACTGGCCATCATATTTGAAAAATCCTGGCAGTCAGGTGAAGTTCCCGACAACTGGAAAAAGGGAAATATAACCCCCATTTTCAAGAAGGGGAAAATGGATGTCCCGGGGAATTACAGACCAGTCAGTCTCACCTCTGTGCCTTGGCAAAATCTTGGAGCAGATTCTCCTGGAAGAAATGCTAAGGCACATGAAAAACAAGGAGGTGGCTGGTGACAGCCAGCATGGCTTCACGAAGGGGAAATCCTGCCTGACCGATTTGGTGGCCTTCTATGATGGGGCTACGGAGCTGATGGACAAGGGTAAAACAGTTGATGTCACCTCTCTGGACTTGTGCAAAGCCTTCGACACTGTCCCGCACGACATCCTTGTCTCTAAATTGAAGAGATATCAATTTGATAGGTGGACCACTCGGTAGATAAAGAACTGGCTAGATGGCCACACTCAAAGAACTGTGGTCAATGGCTCAATGTCTAGCTGGAGACCAGTAACAGGTGATGTCCCTCAGGGATTGGTGTTGGGACCGGTCTTGTTCAACATCTTTGTCGGTGACATGGACAGTGGGATTGAGCGCGCCCTCAGCAAGTTTGCCGATGACACCAATCTGTGTGGTTCGGTTGATATGCCGGAAGGAAGGGATGCCATCCAGAGGGACCTCAACACACTTGTGAGGTGGGCTGATGCCAACCTGACGAAATTTAACCATGCCAAGTGCAAGGTCCTACACCTGCGTCGGAGCATTACCAGGCACAGCTACAGATTGGGCAAAGAAGAGATTCAGAGCAGCCCTTCTGAGAAGGACTTGGGGGTGTTGGTCGATGAGCAAATGAACATGAGCCGGCTTCAGTGTGCACTCACAGCCCAGAAAGCCAACCGTACCCTGGCCTGCATCAAGAGGAGCGTGACCAGCAAGTCGAAGGAGGTGATCGTGCCCCTCTACTCTGCTCTTGCGAGACCTCAGTTGGAGTATTATGTACAGGTCGGGTGTCCTCAACATAAAAAGGACATAGAACTGTTGGAACATGTCCAGAGGAGGGCCACGAGGATGATCAGGGGACTGGAGCACCTCCTGTATGAAGATAGGCTGTGAAAGTTGGGGCTGTTGAGCCTGGAGAAGAGAAGGCTGCGTGGAGACCTCATAGCAGCCTTCCAGTATCTGAAAGGGGGCTATAGGAATGCTGGGGAGGGAGTCTTCATTAGGGACTGCAGAGATAGAACAAGGAGTAACGGGTTAAAACTTAAACAGGGAAAGTTTAGATTGGATATAAGGAAGAAGTTCTTTACTGTGGGGGTGGTGAGGCACTGGAATGGGTTGCCCAGGGAGGTTGTGAATGCTTCATCCCTGGCAGTGTTCAAGGCCAGGTTGGACAGAGCCCTGGGTGCCATGGTTTAGTGTGAGGTGTCCCTGCCCATGGCAGGGAGATTGGAACTAGATGATCTCAAGGTCCTTACCAAACCTAACTATTCTATGATTCTATGATTCAAAAATGGATAAGCCATTCAGGATATCTGTCTGTGCTTTTTGAATGATAACTCACCACAAAATTGGTTTAATACTGAGATCCCTCATACATGACAATATGATTTATGATACTAGAGATTCACCTATCACTATACATGGCTTTACTGAGTTTGAGAAATTTTATAGTCTAGTATGACGAAAAGTGAGCCAAAGATCATAGTGTTATATTATACAACATGTATTAGTTACAAGATGATATGAAGAGGTATAAAAAGAAGCTTATATTTTGGTCTGTCTCCATCAGTCACTACCTTACCTTATAGTACATAACTTTCTGTAATCAAAAGAGAATAACAAAATGTCCAGAAGTTTTTAATAGAACATACAGGAAGATAGGAAAAACCTACAATGTTTTAAAAAGGATGAAGTTCATCTGAAAGAAAGTCTTTCTTCAGCCAATCAGATCCAATCATTAACATAAAATTCATTTCTATGTACTTTGAAAATCTTCAACTGCTAGTTTTAAACTTGTCTTCTTTAGGAATGAATCTATTACGAATTTCAAACTTTCTTTTACGAGAACATATCACTGCTTGTTCAAAGTCCACAGACTGATTTTTTTTTTAACTTCTCCAATCACAGCCAGAGTCAAAATACTGCACTGTGCACTTTATTGAATAACAGTTATCATTAGGAAACTTTTAGCATCGTTTCTTAGCTTTCCAAGCACCTCCAGAAATTCATAGTCACCCTCTGTATATACAGAATTACAAAATAAGAAGGTAAAGCTAACTCCTAGAAAATCACCTCAGTGCAATCTTGAGAATTCAGCCTGCATTCTTTCCTGGGACTTACCAGAAAACTCCCTTGGGAACCTTGTTAGAACAAAGAACATCTCAACTCAGCCTAAGCAGCAAGTGTAGCTTAAAAAACTTTCAGTTGCTGTATTTCCACCTTTTAGGGAGCTTTTGAATACACAGCTTGCATAGCTACTTTATCTTAGACATATCTCTTGTACTCAGAGGTGGAGAGACTGACTGAAGATGTCTCCTTCTTTCTGAGCTGCCACTTTTCCAAGTATCCTACCTATGCAAAGAGGTGGAATATAACATATTTGCACACACAAAACTAAGATATATAGCATGTACTTGAACACAGTTTCCTATGTAAGCCACTGGTATTTTCAGGTTATCGTTTTTATCTCATATCTGAACATGGTGAACATTGGACTGTGCAATAATTCAGCCTGAAAAAAATGTGAATAGTAACATCTTGCTAAATGATATATTTTCCTGTTCAATATGGATAATTTAAAAGGCTACTATTGCACATAGATTTTTTTTTTTTTTTTTTTTTTTTTTTTTTGTAATTTTAGAGGCTTTTAAATTTTATTTCCCAAAGGGACTTCAACTGTGAGGAGTCTGAAAGTTTTTGAACCTTGGTCTGGGAGCCTGGAACTTATGTTCTGTACTGGTGTTAAGTCCCAAAATAAAATGTCCACGTAAACATATCTAAAATTCCTAGACAAAATTTGGCCTGAATGTTTTTCTTTGGCATCCCTTTTTAGAAATTCCTCTTTTCTCCTAGCCTTTCCTGTTTGATTGCAATTTCATGCCATGCTCACCTTCTCCTTACACTTGTGCCTGAACAAATACTTATTGGACCATGCAGATAACCAAGTTTGTTAACTAGAAAAAAAAATTAGGAAAGGGAAAAAGGGGGAAGGCGTAGACATCAGAAGAAAGAAGGGGAAGGGTCTCTAACTTTGCTGCCAGTGAAAAGGTACATGAAACTATACCTAAATCAGAAAGTTCACAAGTTCAAGCTTAGTTGAGGAATGAAGAACTAGCAAACCTTTCAGCCAACCTTTCTTAGCACTTAATAAAACATTAATTTTTCATGTCTTTTGATTAGCCACAGGTAGGCACATTACTGCTAATTTTCAGTTTAGGTTAAAACTCCACAGAGAGCTCTGATTTCCAGTGCCTGAGCTGGCATTCGAAAATTTGTGAGGTGTCAGGTGAGTACTGATGAGGTTGAGAACTAGGTGTTGTCTTGTTAATGTGCTTGGCAGGGAAGCAGAACAAATTCACAGCAAAAAAGGGCCTGCAATAACTCATGGATGAGGATACATCTCAGAGTGGATGATGGATTTCAGAGGTCTGCATACGGCAGCTTTAAACTGGATTTGGTGTTTTAACATTATGAAGAGCAAAGGTTATGATTTTAACTTCACATTTTGAAATGGGTTTAGAATACAATCTAAATGTAACTAAAAGCAACTATATTTGCATGCTTAAGGTAGGTGGGTTAAATATGAGAGTATAAGTGGAAATATAATAAAAAAATTAAAATAATTTACATGACAAAGATATTTACAAATAAACTATATAAAATAAAATTTTAAAAAGACTCAAAGGCCCTAATTTCATAGTATTATTGCAGTTTACTTCTTGCTCACTCTCAGATAGTCTAAGCAGGAAATTTTAAGAATTTTACCATTTTTTTCCTGTAATGAGTAATAACTCCATAATCTGCATTTTTGATGGTAACATTCCCAGAGTCCCAAAACAGCCTCTTTTGACAAGCCACTAGAAATAAACAAATAAAATTATAAACAACACAGGTAATTTCTTTGCTTCTCATAAAAGAGGCTAATAGATTATTTTTTGTGCAATGACTTCCACCAAGAATTTTGTGTGCAGCCAAATATCTTGATGCAGTTGTCTGTGCTATGTCTTGATCTATATTAATACTGCAAAGCTCAGCCAAGTTATCTTCCTTGGCAATGACTGATCTTTTATGCATTAAACATGTAATCATGTGGCAATTAAGGATGGTGAAATTATATCATAATAGTATGATAATGAAGTTCACTTTGAAACAGTGTTTGGTGGTAAACAACTGCTGTGCAGGATCTCCTAGCAAATGTTCTGATTGTCTCTTCTGTTTAATAAAAGTTCCTTTCTTGAAGATCATAGGAAAATGTTCATGAAATATAGACTTTATCAAAGACATCAGAGATACTGTGTCAAAACCAAGGATGATGTAAATCAAAGAATTTTGTCGGTTTATATAGAATTATAAAATCATTTAGGTTGGAAAGGGCACTGTTTAAACAACAAACAAACAGTCAGAAAATGTTCAAAAACAGTGCTAGCAAAATATTCCAAGTTCTATTCTATTGTTCTGTCCTGATTCTTCTGTGAATACTACTTATAAGGTGGGTCTCAGTTTTCACTCAGATAAGAAACATGCTGCTGAAGATATTCTGGCCTTCCCCACCTTTCAGTTCATACTGTATAGCAGTCTCAGGGGAGTAAGCTTTTATCCTTTTAGATGAAATTCAAATGCTAATGGTCACTTGCTTATCACATCTAGCAGAATTAATCCACAGTAATGCTCTAAATTCCACATAGTGTAGGTGTTGGTTTTTCAGCTCTTTCACTGTAGTGACTGGGACTATGACATAGCTGGACATATTAAGGTACAGTAACATGTCCCAAAATTTCTAAGAAGCAAATGTGCTAGCTAACTATTCTTTATAATTCTTACCCAATTCTATATCTATCAATTCTGATATTTTCACGACAGGTTCAAAACTTTTCAGAAAAACTCAGCACTGGCAAGGATAGGAATCTCCATCTATCTTTGTTAGACTTGTCAGATTCTTTTGATGCCAAGGAGATGCTCCTTAGACATAATCCTTTTTAAGTGTAATCTTTAGAAGCAGTTGTAACATTGCAGTGTAATATTGACAACTCTTAAAATGTATGTACAATTGTTTCTAAGTAACATTCTTTGCAGTGCTAATTGGGACAGCAGCTCATCATATATTCATGATTCCAGAAATCACAAATGTCAGTGCTGTCAATGTTCTTACACTGCCAAGACATAAGTAGAATAAGATGGTTTTGAATTACTGATCTCACTATTCCCTCATTCCACTTGCTGCGTAATCAACAGTAATGTTGAAGTAACAAGTAAATTCAGCAAGTAATTCACTATTTTCTCTGAAACTGAAAGTTCTGTTCTCACTGATGCTTTCACAGTAAACTGCAGTAATTACATACTCTTTTAAGTATGAAGGTATTGAAATAAATTGAAAACTGGAAAAATTACAAAAATGGAACTACAAGAATAATGACTTTTTCTATTTTCTGTTTTCTCTTCTTTGCTTTTTAATGCAGGTAAACTTGAAAATAAGAAGCTCATTTCTTTGCATTTTTCAATTCTAATTTTAATTTAGATTGAAAATATAAAAAATATTTTATATTGATTTTCATTTTCTAAAAACTTTTAAAATAGTTTCAAAATAACATGGTTGACAATAAGCTTCAATTTAAATTAAATTTAAATATTTTTAAATTTTAAATTAAATTTATTCTTTTTCTTTAATTTTAACATGTCTCATATCAGCTAACCCTATTTTTTTTCTCAGAACTTTAAAACAGTCTTTTTCAGAAATAGATAATGCTTCTGGAGAAGAAGCAACTCATGAAGACACAGAAGTAGCTTTTTCATTCAATTAATTTAGTCCTAAATGTCAACATTATTAATTTGTAGTTGTAAACTCAAGGTAGCTACTTTCGTTTTGCTTCCTATTTCTCATCAATTGTCCAAATAATAGTGCATTAAAATTTGAGGAAAGCAAATTACAAAAAATTCATCTAGTTTGATATTTGTCTAAGAACAGGTAAATTTCAGATATTACAACACACTGCTTAGACACTTAGCAGATGGCCACAGTTCACAAACTGTTCTTCAGATCATTCACATAAAAGCAATAAAAGCTGAAATGCTTCTCCTGTAAGTGTCAATAATGAACTTCCTATTGACTACCATATTGTGAATCAGGCTCAGAACACATAGGAAAGAATGTGACCATGCAACCTGCAGCCAGGAATGTAAATGAGCCTGTGTTAACTATACATATGTGTTAGAGGAAAATACAGCACTTTGAATTACATATTTGGCGTATGGATTTCTTGCAAAAATATTTTTTTATGTGTTTACTTACTTGGAGAAACAGAAATTTAAGCATTATCCAAACAAGTTTCTCTTCATCTCTTGCTTCTCTATTACCAAAGTGTTTTCTCCACAAAAATTGAAAGCTTCAGTGTTTTCTTTCATTCTTTCTGACTATAAGGCCTATGTTTATTGAATCAAAACAATAAAAATACCCATGATGCATATAATAACATGATCAGATCAGCACAACATCTGTATAGAATGTTTAGTATCAAGTATTTGTAATAAACAGTACATAATAAAGCCAAAATCTGAAAAACTTCAAAAATATTACAGAAAAATCATTCCCACAAGAAAAAGACTTTCTCCCCACTCACACTGCTAGGATCATTATTACACCTTATGATTCATTGCCCATGATCTCTGATTTATCCTCAGGAAGGAAGGCAGCTGGGAAAAGGCTGTATGAAGTTTTCATGCTCCGGGAATGTGCTGTAGTTTCTGTGGCAACTCAGAGAATTCTTTATTCATTCACTCATCCCACATGCAGTACCAACAATTTGGGTTTGCGCAGCAAGTCTGTCACTTCTCTGAAGCACCAGTCCCATTATGACTTTGCTGACGGACTGTAACAGATGTGGTCAACCTGGCCAGAAATGTTGAAGTAGATACTGCATTATTACAGAAATGGATATAACTCACTTCTGTAGCTACACTACACTGTTTTCTTTACAGGTCTTTATATTCTGTTTTGGAACTTTGGCTGTCTCAGAAAACAGCTTATTGTGCAGAGGTATATGTTTTGAGTTTTACTGAGGTGATTTAAACCACTTTTGTCATGTCTCAGCAAAGGTGTTTAGCATTTAGATTTTCATTAGGTTTGTCTTTTTTGCTTGTGTTTTTTTTTTTTTTTTTTTGTTTTGCTTTTCATAAGATAACCCTTTAATTACTCATGGTTTTATTTCACTTTGGAGCTTCCAAGGATTCAAAAGCCTTTCTGAATATCAAGAATAACTGAGGAGCCCTTCTCTAACAGAAAACTGCATTAGCTCTAAAAGGATCTCTTTTATTTAAAATATTCTCTGAAAAAAAACCCAAACCATAAATATATATATATGTATATATATATTAAGGAATTAGAAGAAACAACTGGGATAAATAAAACTATCCTTTCATTACCAAAATTTGACAGCATCACCCGGGGGGTTAATTAAAGGTAAATTCCATCAACTAAAATTGTAAATAAAATATAGTGTTACTTTTGTAATCATAGCTAAACTGTGACCTGAGTAAGGATTGTAAATTTTCAGTTACTGAGCCATATCATAAGCTCAATAACTAATTCAAAGATATTGTTTAAATTTATCAGTTCAGTTTAACTTTTTAATATGCTTGGTTTTATTTTTTTATTTCATCTCATATTTACCTGACAGTTAAAACCTCCTATGATTAACACATGTAAACCATACAGTGGATACTTGCAATGTTCTTTTTATCTCAGAGATATTTAGAAGAAATATCTAACTCCTAACATCAAAGTCCATCCTCAAGGAGAAGGCAATCACACTCATTACTCAGTGTTCCAGGACAGAAAATAGAAAGGCCATTTCATGCACAAAATTCAACTCCTGCATGCACTAGGAACCAGGAGGCAGTAATCCGTTCTGTAAATGGAGATAGTATGGTTGAAAAGTAGCTATACAAATTCTGATAATTAGGAATCTTCTTCTAATTTAGTCTAAATTTTCATAGGCCAGTATTTATCTCACATTATTATAACATTATTGTCCTTTGACTTGCAACTCTACCCCCTATTTACATTCCCTTTTTTTTTTTCAGTAGCTATAAATCTTATTTTTTTTTTAGTGACAAAGGAGACACACTCTTTTTGTTTTCTCTTATAGTTTCTATGAATAATGAATATTGCCAAAATTCAGGTGAACACCTACTTAGAAGGTAGATCAAGGTTCAAATTGTTTTGTCAGCCTGCACATAGGGTAGCTGTACTGGGATGCATGATAACAATTTCTGATTAAAGCAGAATCTTCCTCCCTTCAAGATCCCACTTTCTTTCTTATAGTTAACTATTTTCCATTCACATAAACAGAAAAATTAAATATTCACCTTCTAATGCATGCACCAGTATGTTGGTGTCTGCTGCCTTCAGCTGAACTGCAGAAAATCTTGACCTCAATCTCTGCTTCAAGAGAGGCCAAAAAGGGATTGAAACCAGCCACCATGTTTCAGATGAGCTGGATGACCCTAATAACCTGACTACTGTCTGGGAATATATGAGCACACTCCCCACATCCCTCCCTCAGTTTCAGCTGCCTGCTGTGTTGAATGGATCTGACAGGGTCCCGTGTGATTTGCTCAAGGTTACAGACTGTCAAGAATCAAGCTCCTTTGTTATCTACATAGTCCTCCTTCTTAAGTCATCTCTTCCCTGCCACCAGCAACCTGTGATAAAATCAATTAAAACACCTTCTTTCTAAACAACTCATGGAAGTTTGTACCCTTCCTTTTCTTTTCTACAGTAACCTCATCAAGCAGTACAATAGTGTCTCTCAAAATTTATTTCTGCCAGCCCCCTCATCTCCCCCCCACAGTTTTAACCAGGGTCTACTGGACAAATCTTTGAAGGAGTCAGCTTGGGTGAGGCTTAGAGTTATTGCTCTGTTATTCCAGCACACTGACTGAGGAGCAATTATACCCAGTCAGAAACTGGCATAAGAACATGCTTCCAGAGCACCTGAAGGAGAGCTCTGAGAGGGAAGAACCAGAAACCATAAGGTAGAAAAGGTTTACAGTATTCTGAAAAGAAAGTAAAATATTATTCTTCTGAAAGCAGTGTGTTTTCAGTAAAACAGACATCAAGACCTGACATCACCACAAACATTCCAGTAGTGCCTTGAAGATATCCCTGTGTTTAGTTTCATGTTCCCTAAGCAGGATAGTATCTTTTATCTTTAACGCTATTGGCAATACCCTTTTCACAGAGGCTCATGCAGAGTGACAGTGTCCACTTGTGACTTGCAAAGTACATCTGCAGACTATTCTTGATATTTTGAAGTAATATTTACATTCTAGCATGTTTAGGATCTTTCTTCTTGTAGGAAACAAAATGCAAAAAACTATGGGTATTTTGATTCCCCTTTACTTTCTCAGAATTTGATATGTACCTTACAAAGTCAAACTGAAAATATGACTGTTGCAGGTTAACCTCTGTTGCTAGCTGAGCATCACACAGTCTCATACTCACTGCCCCTTCCTTCAGGTACAATTGGGGCAGAGAACAGGTTGAGCTGATATGAAGAGAGAGATTTACAAGTGAAGTAAAGGGGAAGAATAAAGGAAAAAAAGTAAGACAGTCACACACCGACTCATATGAGCAGGCCAATGCTCAAACATATCTACCTTCCTGAATATCACCCTTCCTTCAGTTTTTATTTCTGAGCATAGTGTTTTATAGCATGGAATATCCCTTTGGTTGGTTTGGGTCTGCTGTTCTGGTTGAATCCCCTCCTAACTTCTTGCACACTCCCACCCTGCTTGATGGGGAAACAGCACTGGAGAAAACGAGAACATCTTGACACCGCACAAGTACTGCCCAGCAATAGCCAAAACATTGTGTTATCAACACTATATTAGTCATAAATGTAAAACACAGCACCATATGGGCTGCTGTGAAGAAAATTAACTAAATCCCAGTCAGTCCCAGTCAAGCTCCACCTCTTATTCCATACCTTTATATCACGGTCAAATCATGCAATCCAACACAGTCAATACATCCTCATCAACCCACCCCTCTCCTGTCCTTCAATGTATACACATCATTCCCTTATGCTATGGGCAGTCTCCATAAAAATTACAATAAGTTTATTTGATCTATGACTTGAGTTCCATCTGTGGTCACTCAGGACAGGAGAGATGGCATATCGTGTTGAGTTGTTGGGCACCAAAGCCAGCTCAGGTGAGATCAGTGCTCCACTTGCACAGCTTCTTCCAAGGCTTGTCCTCCATTTATTCAGGCAATTGCTGTTGTAGTGCTTCCTATAACATACAACTCAAATCATGTGTTATTTTCTCCCAACATTAGGGAGGTACACACTGTATTTCCCCATTCTCACACATTACCCACCAAATGTACCCAGGTCTTTAAGTGAAAGCAATCCCACAAGAGGCTTTGCCTTTTCTGAAGGGAGGAGCAAGCCATGCTCTCTTTCCCAGTGTTTTTCCTACACACACTATGGGGGTCTTATTTATAGTATGTAAGGAATGTGCTTGGTCAGTGCCAGGTCAGTGATTTGATCCTCTGATATTAACCAGTCAAGTAGCTTCTGCTAAATTTGCAGCCTAGTGCCAGTGTATGCCAGCACCCGTTGCTTTCAGTATAGTCTTTAACAGTCCATTGTATTATTCAATCTTTCTGAAGGCTGGTGTGCAGCAATGAAGTGATGCACCCAGTCACTGCCATGTTTCTTGGCCCAGGTGCTTGTGAGGTTGTTTCAGAAACGAGTTCTGGTGGTTAACTTGACCATACAACCAC
The DNA here is from genome assembly GCF_963264785.1 of Psittacula echo. Taxonomy (NCBI): domain Eukaryota; kingdom Metazoa; phylum Chordata; class Aves; order Psittaciformes; family Psittacidae; genus Psittacula; species Psittacula echo. Next base: position 133,345,703 of record NC_137737.1, on the reverse strand, counting down.
AGAACTTGCTTTTCAAGACCAAGGGTGCTGTTTTGGATTGTGGTATGGATGTTTTCAGCCACCCAATGGCCATCTCCACTATGATACAGATGTGATGTTTATCTTGGTGGTTTGTGGCAGTGTGATATAATCAATATGCCAGGTTTCCCCATTTTGATGTTCAGCCACTATCCTCTATATCAGTTAGGCTTTACTTGCGTGGCTTTTTTGATCATGGCATGTTATGCATTCTTGAATAACTTGCGCAACGGTGGACAGGTCCATCACTTGACCATAAGCCCATATGTATGTTACATTGCTCCCAAGGTGTCTCAATGTTACATGAGCCCACCAAGCTATGAATACAGCAGCCTTATTTTCCCAGTCCAGGTTCACCTGAACCACTTTGATTCTGTCATGCCACTCTACTTTCTTATTGTTTCAATGTTCTTCAGCGGCACAGCTCTTAGGCAAACAGGCATCTAAGTGATGTGCCCTTACAACAGGGCTCTACCCAGCAGCAATGTCCTGTCATAATGCAGCAGACCAAATGGGTTTACATCTGTGCTGCCAGTTGGTTCATCTCCATTGATGTGGACAATCCTACTGGGCATTTGCCACCATCTATGAGTCTATGGAGACAGAGTACTGGCCACTTTTCTTGTTTGGGAATATCTAGGCCAGCTGCATGGCTTTCGTGTGGACTTGATTCACCTTTTCCTTTGACATTTTCAGCAACTTGTCATGAGGGACTCCACAAAGCATAGACTCATAGAATTATAGTATAGTTTGGGTTGGAAGGGACCTTTAAAGATCATCTAGTCCAACCCTCCTGCAGTAGGCAGAGACATCTTCAATTAGATCAGTCTGTTCAGAATTATTCAATGAACAAGTTTTTATTGTACAATATGGAAATCGGTATAGTCCAAAACCACAAGACACTAGGTACAGTTCATGAATGGTAGCTACGCCACTACCATCCCAAAAGCAAATTACAGGACTATTTTGGGAAGGACCACACAACTCATACAGCAACCTATAAAGGCTTCTGAGCACGTCATTACAGAGATTTAAATGTTCTTACAGGAATAATAAAGGTTAGACAGCTCTCATTGGCTTCAGGATGAATGATATTCAAGCACAGTTTTCCAGAGTTAATCACTTTTCTGCATTCCTCTGCTTTGATTTCTTTGCTTCCTCTTCCTCAACAGTTTCCTTACTAAATGAGACTGCTACAGCTGTGATTGCTTTTAAATGTCAGCACCTTCTTTAAAAGTCTAAAGCACAGACAGCAAGTACGTATTATTCCATGATAGCATCACCTTACTAACAAGGTGCAATTACGAGAATGAAACAGTTATCATACTTGTTATCAAGTACATTCATTTATTAAGAAAACACCATTAAACAGTGATATAATACAACCCCTCAAATATAATAATTTATCATCTTCTGCAAAGTAATTTCATCCAAAGTCTTCAAAGGTTTCACAGAACATGTTGGAAGAAAATTAGTATGATTGCGTATCACAGAAAATTTAATAGAAATTGATGATGTTTCTCTTTAACAGACACAGGTTGCCATTTTAAATCTTATGTAGTTTTATTATCTGTAGATAGGAGAATAAGTGATCTGTAGCTCATTTTGGAGTTTTGTATTGTAAAAACATCACAAAAATGTGTTGTAAAAGAAGAAATGTGAGAAATTACCCCAACAAAATAGAATTCCTAAGGAACAACAAACCAGAAGATTCTCTTTTAATAGTACGGGTTGAAAATATGATGTTTGGAAAAAATCTTCAAACTGAAACTACTTGGTGATCATAAGTTTGGTGTCATGCATTGACATAGCAGTAATAAAGTTAAATTTATTAAATATGTACAAAGAAAATTCTCCCTTTATTGTTTCAGTAAAAGACATCAGTAAACAGATTTAATACATGCTTTTAAAATCAACATTTTAATGTACTTTATAATGGGAAGCAGTAAACAGATTCAATATACATTAACACTTTCAGTCACCCTTAAAATATATATATATATGTTCATTTTTTTGGGTATGTTTACCCTGCAACTGAGGAAAATTGCAAAGATTTTCAGAATATTTGGCAACACATGTTTACCCTTTATAGGTTGTAGAGGAGTCCTAAACCAAATGGATCTTGATGGCTATTCTGCCATCTTCAACATGTAGGAATGTAGACATGGCAAATATGTCTGGAAAAGTTACCCTCACAGGTTGTCATACAGCTACTACAAGATCTACTGAAATAATCACTCTTGTACTGCTACTTCTTTTTTATGCATGAAGGATAAGAAAATATATCTATTTAATCATATATTCGTGTATATATATATATATATCAGACACCTATTACTTAGACTGTTTACTTCTGCTTCATATGTTCCTGTTCAAGTATTTGGGGGAAGATTAGGGCTACTGTTTACTCCACAGATAGAATAAAAAAACAGATAAATAGAATAAAGAGCAGCATTGTACAACTATTTATACCCATGTATATAAAGAAAATTAAAATCTATCTTTAGTATCTTAAGGGAAGAAGGAGTAAAAATTGTTCATGCTAAACAATTGTAATGGATCATTGCTCCATATTTTGGCAGATTTAAAGGTGAAGAAATAAAACCCCAAAACTTATCAACACTACTTCTGCTTTCCATTAAATAAGGATGACTACAAAATATGTGGTATCTTCAAACTCAGGCATTGGTAACTGTGTCTCCTTTATATAGCTTCAGAATACAGAGACAAAGATAAACTTCAAGTTATCAGAGTTATCCAGTGGCAGAACTCATATATATAATGCTTTAAGATCTGCTCTTCTAGAGTTAATGAATTTATTGTTGAGTTTTGTAGTTAAATTGTCTGTGTCTAACAGATTTACAGTACTCCACAGAAGTTATTTTCTGTTCCTTTCTTCCTAATTTAGCTTTATCTTATAGAACACACATTTAGGTACCACATAGCTGGTGAGCTCATCTCACCATTTAATTAATGTGCATAATAAAATCACAAAATGTCACAAGTGGAAAACTGTAGTTTGTAAAAATGTAATAATGATTTTGTATCCTATATCCTCCAATGCTGAGAACTAAAATTGACTGTCGGTATACTGCTGTTTTCATTTCTATATATAAACCCCACTTACGCATACACATGTCCCATCAAAACCATTCAGAAGGGAATGTGACCCTTTTTTCAAGCCTGAAATAAATTGAGCTTTAAGGAGATGAATTGTTACAGTTCCAGGAGACAGAACTCATCTACCTCATCTAACCCATAGGTGTAGACCTAATTTTTTTTCTGCACAGAGTTCCTTCCTTAAGGCTAGAGCAGATGTCAAACCTCCTACATCTAACTACCTGGCTGAACCTGACCTTCTGTGGCTCACTCTGCTAAGACCCAGCACATCATGGAAGACGTGCAGTGCCACAGCTACATACCATGTGGCACAAGGCAGCTGAACCACTCAGGTTTTGATAGTCCAGACTTCTATGAACCCTTGAAGATAGAATACATTTCTCTCTCTAACATGAAAATACTTTTCCAACTGCTCAGCAGGTGCATAAATTATGTTATGGTATTCAGCCCAATGCCATAACACTGATGCAGTTTCAGTTTAGTGTTTATCTTGGCTGATGCATTAAAATTATATCCTCAATCACCCTTCATTCACTTCAGTTTCATTCAAGTAGATAAGCTTATAATGTGGCAGTGAATACAGATTTATCCACAATGTATGTGTGTGTAGTCAGCACTGAGTGTGCCAGCATCAAAAAGAAGAAACTCATGGTTGGATTTCTCAATAATTTTGCTTGAAGCATGCAACCTGCTCAAACTGAAGAGCTCCAAAGAGATACAAAGTTTGATAAACACACATACTGCTTAATTTGTGTTGAATCATTGCTTAAATTTATGAAAAAGAACAAGTCAAGTGGCTATCTGCACTTTATACTATAAGAAATAGAAGAACAAAGTATTAGCAGTTATATAGCTTAAACTTCATCTATGTGATTTCATAATTATGAAACTTACTTCATTGCACATCCTGATTTTAAAATACTCACAGCTGGAAATAGCTTCAATAGTAACATCCAGAAAATCCAAATATTAGTTGTATGTAGTTAAATTTTTTAATCCCAAAATAAGATGCAAAGTCCCTGAAAGACTGAATAAATCTAAATATCAGGGGAACATTCTTCCTGATTGTTAGATACATGATGCATATGAGCACTAGGAGAAAATTTATTTTCTTTTTATATTTTGTATATAAATCGTATCCAAATGGTAGCATATAAATTTAAATAATCCTTTGAACAATCAGTATTTCTGCAGCAAGGATTTTCTGTAGATTCAAAAGTAAAATGTGGATCTCTTTTCTATCTGTCATTTCTGTGTAGAGAGGATATTTTGTTTAATCACTGTGCTTGTTTGGAATGTATTCCTGAAAATAGAAGCAAATGAAATGTTTTGACTTTACAGCTCATCAGCTTTTGTCTAATCAGAGTGCCTTCGATATTGATTTCTATTCTAGATCATCTATTTATGTTGCACTTGCTTTGACTTTTTTTCTTTTTGGCCACATGCTTGCTATCAATGATGGTTTTGTTTAAACATAAACTGCCCTTCCCTAGCTCATGGTTCTTGTGGTAGAAGAGCCAAGTACACCACATTTTTGAGCCATAAACTACAGAAAAGTAGAAATACAGCCCCCACTGGCTTCCTGAAGTCAACCGGAACTAAGGCAAACCAGATCAGTTCCTAAGCCTACAAAACTTAATAATGCTACATTTATGAATCCACATTATTTTATTAAAAAAAAAAAATAATAAATTATAACACGGAACTCCCTTTTCTCTGCAGGATGTGGAGAGTGGGAAGGAAAGAGGTCTCCTGAACATGAAGTGCTTTAAATAACGTATAGGTAATACAGAAACTGGCAAGTAAAAAAAGAAATTTTTTTCTGTATCAGTATTGTCTTTTTTCAAGTATATTTCTTTAAAATGTCATCCTTTAAGTATGTTTAAGTGTTATTGCTACAACATCCATTTTCAGGAGGTCATAACATGGATAGAAGAATTTGCTTGAGGCCAAAACACAGTACACAAGATACTGCCAACCTTAGAAATGCACTGGGGGAGAGTTTTCTGGTCTGAATGTGGAAATAGGCATGAAAATACTAATGTCACTAGAGCATAATCGCATGGCACAATTATATTCACCTAGCAATTACAGTTGAAGCAATCTGAAGGGGAAAGGCAGGATTAAGAACAGTTTATTTTAAGACAGAATACTAGAAAAGCCTATTTGTTTAGGTCTAGTTTAACAAAAAAAAAAAAAAATACTGAGTGATACGTTTGCTGTTTATCAAGACATTGAAGTAAAACCAAAAGACAAACAAGTACTATCATAGTGTAGTGGGTTGATCATGGCTGGCCTTCAGATGCCCACCAAGCCTTCCCTTTCTCAGCAGGACAGGAAAAGGAATCATGATGAAAAAAATCATGAGTCAAGATAAGGACAGGGATATTACTCACCGACATCACTCACCAACTATTGTCACAGGCAAACTAGACTAAGCTTAGGAAAATTAATGTGGTTTATTGTCAGTCAATAATAGAGTAGGATAGTGAGAAATAAAAACAAAACTAAAACCAGCTTTCTCCAGCTGCATCTCTCCTGCTTGTTCTAAAACTCATCTTCACCCCTAATTCTACATCTTTCACCTGAGTGGAGCAGCAGGATGATGACTGTGGGTTATGGGCAGTCCATTGCCCTTACTCTCTGCTTCTTTCTCCTCACACGCTTCCTCTGTTTCAGCACTGGGTCCCTCACACAGGAGGCAGTCCTTTATGGTCTTTACCTTGGGTTGCAGTTGTTGAGAAACTGCTCAAGCATGGGTCCAATTCTATGGGGCACAGTCCTTCAGAAACAGATTGCTCCAGCATCTTAGTCAACCAAGAACTGAAATAAGATAACCCAAAAGTTCCTTTACCATCCTATAACCCAATGTCCATTACATTGTCTATCATCATTTATCTATCATTTATGGTTTTTTTTTTTTAGGTTTTCAGCTGTGGAGTTTATGATTTTGGTTGACAACAGTCAAAGTTTCTTCTGAGTAAGTGGTGGTAAATCCAAGTGTCAGTTTTTTAAAAAATGGACTCAAAAAACCAGCAGTCATCATCAGTACAGTAAGTAGCATATGACTTATGTTTGTTGGATTGGGCAAATTGCATGTTTCATCCAGTCTGAGAAAAAAACCCCAAGCAACACAACAAAAACCCGACAAAACAAAACTGTCAGAGAGGACTATCATCAAACATACAAAGAAAGGCTTTTAAAAAGCTCTGCAGGTAATTGGAATAGTGCCTGCAATCTGCAAAGGGGATCTAACTTTGAATGGACTAGGTTAAAATGTAAAAGAGAATTAATCTTGTCTCCTTGCTATTCTTCTCAAGGTCAGCTGTTTTATTTTAGTGTGATGCATCAGGAAATTTCAATGTTCCCTTTTGTGAGAAACTGAGTCTCACAACTGAAACTGAGTCATTTAGAATACATTTATTTTTTGTTTTGATGAGAAAAGATACGTGAGTGACAATAACATATAACACGCTTTGAAGGAAAGCTTAACAGCATCAATTGCAGCAGGTTGATATAGGCTCACTGTAACTGACAAGGCCATCCACACAAAATCGAACAACTTCTCAAACCTTCAGATGTCAGTAAGAGTTATTCAGGCTACACAACAAGACAGGCAATTCCAAGTTTCACAAATCATCTTCATATTACCCAACCAGTAATTGCTGGGTGCTCAGTTAATCATAGATATTTGCGCATACAAGCCTTTAGTAAGTGGTTAAGTAAGAAGCATATTATTTCTCAGAATAAACAAGCTACAATATAGTAGTAGTCTTTGTTAAATGAGAAACAGACGTTAAGCTTAAACATGCAAACACAAGCTTTATGTAACCCATTATAATAAGAAACAACACAAGTAAATATCATTAAATAAATAGAAAATGCAGAAGCAGAAATCTCGAAATTATTAGTTTAATTATTGTAAGATATTAGACGCATTCAATAAACTGAAAAAATCTATAAATAATTAACAACATAATTTTTAATTACAATAAACTTTCTGGTATTTCTCTGTCTAAAAAAGGTTAACACAAAGACTTCTTAGGGAGCAATTTCCAAAATACAGCATCTAGATATTTGAGGACTAATTTTAAAAGGTAATGAAATCTTTCGTATTGAAATTTTGTATCCAGATATTTCAAAATCAGCAGTATTATGCCCAGTGTTAGAGGTGGAAAACAACTTTAAATGTGACTGAACAAAATACAAGTTTAAAATACCTTTGTTATATGGAACTGTCATGGTTTAAACCCAGTCAGCCACGCAGAACTGCTGAACCCAGGACAAAACATTTGCCAAATTTTTCGACTTTGGAATAACTGATAAGAAACATTCACAAATCCCTGCCATAATTTTATAAAGCAGCCTATATGAGCCTGATAGGGAATAAAATTCTAATGTTGGAGCAAGTGTATATGACACAACAGTATTTCATAACATTCATTAAAACAAGAGTTATTATGTATTTGTGTTTCTGCAACTGCGTATCACGATATACCTTAGTTTAAAGCAAGATCAACATCTAAATGGATCATTCAAAATCATCCAGGCCAGTTAGATATCAACCTGATGTAGCACAGTCACTTTTTAACCAGCATTTGAGTTTAACGTGTTTTCATACTCTTGTATTGGATACAAGATATTAACAGGAGTAGTAATTGGCCTTTATTGTATTGGTTATTGCTGTAAATCATTTTATTGCTATAACTCATTCATATGACCTGACTAGATAAATTGTTTGCTGAGGCCCAAGCAATCTGAGGAGACATCTCCACTGGAATCAAAGTTTTCTCCCAACATTCTTCCATGAAGTCTTTTGTAAAGTCTATCAAAAACTTCATTTATTACATAAAAACCTTGGGTTTCATCCAGTGGAATATAGAAGAGTTTGCTTTCTCAAGCTATTATGGACACACTTACTAGGTACACTTAGCTGAATTAACTTGTTTTTAAAAATATATTTATGATAGAAAACGTAAGAATGCAAATGTAAGACATCTGTAACAAAAAATGCACAAAGAATAAAATAAATTTACAAAAATTACCTATATAATAAATATACATTGGAGAAGATCTAAAACATTTTGGTTTTGTTAGTTTTAATTGAGGTTCATAAACGCTATCCTAAGAAAAACACACAAAATCCTACGATTTCTTAAAAGTCCATCTTTTCCTGATAAGCCATAGTAGCTGGGTCATAGTATAGTTTCTATCAAGAAAGGATACTTTTTTTAAAAATTCTGCTTAAAGAAATTTTGTTTTTAAATTATTTAATATAAATTAATAGTACTGCAGTGTAACCACTAGAATATTTTATACTTAAGAGAATGTGATGAATGTTTAAATGCCTATTATAGGCAAAAGTGCAAGCAAAAACCTGACATTATAAGCTAAATACTTCATGAGAAAAATATGGATGTTTTCTTTTTTTTTTTAGGAAAAGCTTGTTTCAGTTTATTTATTTTAGCTTATAAATTGTATGAAATGCACCTATAAAAAATTTGGACTCGTTACAAATTTAAGAACACCTTAAAAAGTACTTTTAATCACTTTGACACAGTTTGCACTTTTATCTGGATTACGTCACAAAGCTAAAGTACACAGTCTTTTTTTACTTGGGTATACACATGATGAGCAAAAGTAATTGCAAATTGTAGTTTCTCGCTACTCGTGTGGTGAGGGACGGAAGCACTAGTTCCCTCTGAACTAGGGCTGAGACATAGAGCATTCACGGAATGCGGGTCAACAACAGATTTATTGCGCAGTTAGAATTCCTTATATTTGCCGCCTAAGCACCTCCCCAGGGTCAGCTGGTTCCTGTTCCTCCTGGCAACCTCCCGTCCGTGCACCAATCCCTACACAAATGTTTATGGTGTTATGAGGCTCTGAAGTAGTGATGTCATTTCATGTCAGGGAAAGTCTCTGCTTCAATTAATTTTGAATGATTCAAGGCAGAAGAACAACTTTCCAAAATCTTTGTAATCCATATCTTTAGAAGATGGTGTGAAAGTCAGTATTTTAGATCATCCTTTAGATGTTCTTCAAAGCATCTCCGGATCATTCATTCTGCCCATTCACAGTTTCAAGAGCTACAGCTTGTCCCAGCAAGAAGAAAGCATTTTGTTATTTCATAGCCTGATGTGCTGACCATGAAAACTAGTGATATATATAAAGTACTCATCCTCATCTCTATCTTGTTTACTGCATTAATGTGCTCAGGAAGCTATTTCTACTTTTGTTTTGTTTTGTTTTATTGTTGTTTTTTTCTTTCACTGCACCAAGTCCTAGGATACAAGAGATAAAACAAGAATCTCTCACTAAGGAGAGTGATACCTTATGCCATACACCTTGGTTTTTTAAACAACCATGCTTATTAACACATATCTGTGGCAGTGATAATAGAAAAGGTGATTTGTGAACATAAACCAACCTGCATTGTTTGTTTTTCTTTAATTAACTGTGCCTCTCTGGTAGTGTAAATCATAGGTATAGCTGTTTCATGGGTTAGTGCCAGTAGCATTTTAGCATGTCTGGAAGTCTCAAGAAGCTTTACCTCAATTCCACTCATTGCTGTAGCTTAGATCCCCTGTGTCAAATATCCTTGTCCTCTTTATCATTCTATTTCTTCAACATGTTTGTAGTTCTTCTCATTCATTAATCTTTTATCAGGAACAGGAAACCTTTGTTTCTTTACACAAGCCAATCCCATCAACTTTTTGATTCATTCATTTTTCTCCAAAATTTCCGTTACTTCCTCAGAATTTCTGACAGTGAAATCACCTGACTGAAATTACCCGAGTGTTTCTGTGGGGATTTCTATATTTTGTATCAAGGATTACATGATAAAATATATGAAAATATTAATTGATGGTTCAAAGCTGCAGTCCACAATTAGTTCTGTCAGACATAAATTAGTGACTGCTTCATTATAGATCTTTATGTGTATTTTTACAACACAGCATTTGCATAAGTCTTTTTCCCACTTATCTGGTAAAGTCCATGGAAGATCTGTCTTTAATTTAGTTATTTATTCAGAAATAATCCCCCAAATTGAAAATTTTACATACATTTGTCTCACAGGTACCTGGAGGCAAATAAGGGTGGAAATCCTTGTTACAGAACATGTGTAAGAAAAATAATGTGTTGGTTTCTTAACCTGTCCTCTGAAGGATAACCTTTGGAGATTCAAAATACACTTGGCATGTATTATTTGAACAAGTCTATTTTATGTAGTATAGAATCATAGGATCATAGAATAGTTAGGGTTGGAAAGGACCTTAAGATCATCTAGTTCCAACCCCCCTGCCATGAGCAGGGACACCTCACACTAAACCATGCCACCCAAGGCCTCATCCAACCTGGCCTTGAACACCACCAAGGATGGAGCATTCACAACCTCCCTGGGCAACCCATTCCAGTGCCTCACCACCCTCTCAGTAAAGAATTTCTTTCTTATATCCAATCTAAACTTCCCCTGTTTGAGTTTTAACCCGTTACCCCTTGTCCTGTCACTATAAAATCAATTTAGTGTTTATTTTGAGGTCATAGCATCAGATTAGACTGACAAATGTTGTTAAGTCTTATTTAAGAACTGGAAATTATTGCATTTGGGTGTAAAAAAGCTTAATCTGCAAGGCATAATGTAACAGTGAGTCATTAAACTCAGCTTTCTCCATCACACTTCTTCATGATCAGCAGGTTCTGCCTCCTTGCTACACCATCTAATAGGTCTGAATTAACTGTTACCAAAAAAAATCAATAAAGCACCTCATGTAACATTACATGGATGTTCCAGTGACCAAGATTTATGAGGTAATTTCAATTAAGTAAGTTTCGTATTCTTTCTGAAATGTGAATGTTGCATCAAGAAGCTGATTTTCATGACTGTCACTTGAGTCATGAGCTATGACTTTACATCTGTCTTTTTCATCACCACCTATCATTATGCAAATGCAGTTCCTGCCTGCTCACATCTTAATTCGGTCTGCCTGAGTTTCGCATTTTGATTTGTGTAACAACTTTAGACACATTATTACAAATATTTATGAAATTATTCTATATAAAGATTAAATGCATCTATATAATCTAACAAGGTCCCATGGCTGAAGCTATGAGTTCATCATGCCATCGCTACCACATAGCTGTAGCCTCTGCTCTACCCCCCAATTCACTGACTAGTGCAGCCATGGATGACAATATATGGATGACTACCATATTCTACATATTGTCACAGTGAATATATTCTGTAGTTAGAAAAGCAGTCTCAGAAACATAATTTTGTCTACCAAAAGCATCTATTTGCATATTCCAGAAAGTGCTTAATTTTGGAGACAAGAAGCAGAGTTATTAACCAATGGTGCCTAATTTTTACAGCTCTATTGTCTCAGAAGAGACTTGCTTTCAAAAATAGAAATAAAACAAAAATAAGAAACAGGGATTAGCTTTTCTCACTTCATTCTTATTTAAATAAGAATGAAATGTGACCCATGTCACATCTGTAGAGAGACTCCATTTCGTAATATGTACTGTCAGACCCATGCTACCAAGAGAGTATATGGTGTTGACGATTATTGCTGGGATGATAGATAACTACAAGCACCTTGCTCTTATTATGTTTTTTACATCAGGATTGTCTCCTTACTAGAATACATCATCAGAGCAATGGCTCTTTGTGTTATTCATCACTTCAGAAATGTTGCCTAGTGTTATTCATCATAAAGACAGTGACAGTTAAAGTCATACATCATCAAAATGGTGATCCTCCATGTACAAGGCAAAAATAGCTTTCATATTATAGGTGTGGTGAAGAATTTATAGGAAACCTTTTGATGATTTTTAAAGAAAATTGTTTGTAAAAATAAACCACACCACCTAACAGTATGGAATCTGCAGGGACTTTACAGCACATTTTATCTCATGTAAAAAATGAAGATAGCTCTTCTAAATTTCATTGGAAATAACAGAAAATTTCTAGGGGAAAAAATAAAAACTCTTTTTATAGCATGATTGTCAGTGGAAACAGTGTCACAAAATAGAACAGGAAAAGAAAACTGTCAAGCTGAAGCTCCAACAGTGAGTCCCCAAAATTCGCTTGTCAGAATTCAGAAATGTGAGCAGTATTTCCTATTGTTACTCTTTGACTGATCTTCTGAATTAGCAAGCTCTCTGAGAGGACATTTCTTGAATGAGGACAATAAGCACTCTTGAAAATTTCTTTTATTCAGCCTAACAAAATTAAAACTTAAATTTTATGTCTAACCTATTCTGCAAAAACATCCCTCTCCAGAATTCTTATCTAGGATGACCTCATTTTTCCTTTTAAAGAATCTGAAGTCTGCCTTTAATAGCACCTTCAGTTCTGCTTTCGGAAATGGAAGAATACAACTTTTTTTGCAGAAGTACAACTGTAACAGATGATATCATACACCAAAGAGATAGAATCTGACTGGTTTCGCACCTGCAAAATCAATATATTATTATTTTGTTACTTGACTATAAAGTTTCAGTGATAGCTATACCGCTACCTGTGCTTCATTTTCCCTGGTGTTCCTTGGTAATTTTGCATCAGAAAGCTGATCATTTGTGTCAGAAATAAGTTTCATCATCTTGTATACTGCCTCATGGTCTTTGTTATTTGAATAAGTTTATAAAATAAGTTATTAACACACATGAGTATATATACCATTTGGAGACTTCAGATTTATTTTAATTTGACACTATTAAACACAGTGTTGTCTAATAAGTTAATTTATTCTGCTGCAGTCAATTTCAACTTCAAAGAATCATTGCTTCAAACTTAATTGTTTATGCTGGTTTAGTTTGCTTTTTCTAGTTAAAGACGCCACACCTTATACTAAGTCTAACAATTGCAATACAGCTACTATTTACATAAGCTTTACCTTGAAAGTTTGTGGCCATGCAATATATAATTTATGCCATTGTACAAACTTACGTTACCTTGTCACAAATGTATATGCAGAAACTTTTGCAAAACTTACTGTTAAACCCATTTGTTACAACAGCCACACAGCTTACATATTTAGCATAGTAATTAAAGTATCTCAAAGGTGTTCCAGCAAACCTAATGTTTAAATCGTGGGTCATTCTTGCAGTATTAACTTTGTATTTGTAGAAACTTCACTCACTACTGGCTTTGCCAGCTTTAGTCTTTGTGAAACACTCTGTTAAAACAATTCCACAGTGATAACAACCACTGCAAAACTGATTATACAGGCTTACCTTGGGCAGTTTCCAGATTCTCCAAAGACCAGTGCTCCTCTTTAACTAATGATCCAAATAAACTTTAGTGCTTTTAAGTAACAAATATTTAATGTCTCAGGAAGTAAAATAATTTCAGATATTTAAACTGAAAAGCTCTTTCAGGTCTTTTTAATGCTATTGAGCAGGAATTCAGCCATTTGCTTGAAAGAAGATTGCATAACACAGGTTATAGAATGCAAAGTGAGCGTTTAAGTGTCTACCATGAGAAAGATTATCAAGGCTATTTGCAGAAAAAGGAACTCATTTGTTTTCATTATTATTTAACTCCCAGCGGTAGCAACAAAGCAGCGGACTGTTGCAATAACATGAAGTTACTACGCCTTTCTTAGGGAATTTGAACATATAGTATGTGGTTTTGTATGTGTTAATACTTATTGATCAATGTCTTCTCTGCCCATTAAATAGACATTTTCCTCCTGTCTCTGCTTCTTTTACTTTCTGATGGCTCTTTGATTTTTCCACTTTTTTTTTTTTTTTTTTTAAGACATCTGGTAACCTAAAGGGAAATAGTAGCTAAAAAGCACATTTTATAATATTGATCTTAAAATGCTCTTTCATTTAGAACATAAAGGTAATTTTTATTCATCACATTTTTCCCATTAAAAAGTTATTGTGACACCAAACTTGAACCTGAATCAGCTCTTTGCAAGTTATTTGCAAGCCTCTATTTCTATCAGAAACTATCAGCCATATTGTGAAGTTACAAAAACAAATCTGAAAACATTTGACTTCCTTGGGTTGTGGCATAGGTATACTGGATTCTTGTTTCAATTTCTGACATAATTGAAGTAGTGTTAAAAAGTTTTCAGGGAGTTGAGAAAAAGAGTGGTTTGCTAAAAATATATTTTTTCCACATAAATACTTTATTCTACTTAAAATATGTTAAACATAAATCTTTATCATGCTACATTTTTTTTTAACCCATCTGCCCATATTCCTTCATAGTAATTGGATAATTATTCCTTCAACACAGTACTTTTAAATGTTTCATTATTAAAATAAAGGAAATAAAGGAAATAAAAGAATTTAATAAACAAACCAAACAAAATGAAATATTATTTTCTATACAGTGTCAACAGTAGTTCTCATTTGCAAATCAATAGAATAGATTAGAATTTGGCAGCTCATCTACTGCTTATATTTATATCTAATTGTACTGGGTTTGGTTGGGATAGAGTTAATTTCTTCATAGTACCTTATTGGAGCTATGTTTTGAATTTGTGACCAAAGCAGTGTTGATAACTCAGAGGCATTTTTGTTATTGCTGAGCAGTGCTTACACAGCCAAGACTGCCTCTGTTCCTCACACTGCTCCACCGAGTAGGCTGAGGGTGCACAAGAGGTTGGGAGGAGACACAGACAGGACAGCTGACATCAGTTGACCTAAAGGACATCTCAGATAATGTGATGTCTGGATCTACAGTAGAACTTCAAGTTATGAGGCCTGGAATGAAGAATCCTCAGTTCCCTAATATGTTTTTTTTTAGATTCAGGAAAAAATAAGAGCATCAGCAAATAAGGCTGGTGTTAGTCAAACATTTATTCTCTGAACAAATGAGGTTATTCCCAATAAAAAGGCAGGTTAGAAAGTTTAGGTGAGAGAAGGAATGAGTTTGGGTCAGAGAACCTGTGCAGAAGAATTTTAAAAAAAACCCAACCTCTATCTGGTGGTGTCAATTCTGTAATCAAATTGATACAAAGCAAAATACGAAGACACCAGGATGAAACACATTACAGACACCAAACCCTTTTGTCTTTAAAGAAATCAAGGCCTACAGAAAAATTATTGAATATTTCTAAAGAGTTAACGTATACTAATGCCTTGCATTTTATGGCTGTACGTTACAGCAAATACACAATACCGTACCCTTCTCATATCCACTACATACCTCACCTAACAGATTACCTACCCTTCCAATTGTAAAGACTTAGCTGAGACTAAAAATTCAATTACATAAGCAAATAATAGTGGCCAAAATGTTCTGTTTACCTTTGCTCTCTCATTCAGATACAATTTATCTTTGCATTTTTAGGCCTTGGCTGTTATTAGCATGTGTGTTTGCTCTTTATATTAATATTACTTTAAAAAAACAAATCATGCATCTTGAGAAGCATGTGCATCACTTGTCTGAAGCATATTGCTTGTTAATTAATTGTGAAAAAGCCAAGAACAAATAACATGAAAATCCATGGCTATAGCTTATTTTGAACTCTATACAGCTTGGAGTGTCAGGGTAGGAATTTAAATAAATTTTCATTGACTTTCCATTAGACACCAGAAGTAGCTCTATGTAACATATAAATTGCAAATAATGTGTTTCCTTAAATTCTCATACATCTTAATACAATACCTATATAATATCAAGGAAGTGGGATTTTACATGAAATCCAGTAATACTTACTCACTTAGAACAATATTTTTTAAAGTATGTGAAGAAAGGAAATAGAGTGTTTTAAAAGTTTCACTAATGTTATATTTTAGTGAGCCTAGAAAAACTATACTTTCATTTCCAGGTATCAAAATTGTGGGAAAATTCAGCAATAGCTATAATCAGTAATCAGTATTCAGCTATTGTTCCAATTCCCCAAAGTGCGATGCTTGTTTAGATACAGAAAGTACTTTCCTGGCTAGTAACTAGATAATTATTCATGTTTAAAAACCATAGGTTTATTGCCACCAGGCAAGATAAGACTATTGTGTGGATGTCTAGCCCACATGAAACAAATTACAAATCTCATTTCTGGCTTTAGTATTTTGTCTGTGTAAGTAAAGACTTAACAATAAAAGGTCTAAGGTAAGCCAGGTAGCTACAATTTATTCAGACATGTTTAAAGCTTTTAATAAAGGTTCCTTACCAAAGTATGAGTCTGAAAAGTCACTGCTGATTAATACTGCAAACTGTTAGAATGAATAAAATTACAGACTAGGAATTAAAGAAATGAGAATAAATAAGAAACAAATATGAGAGATCAGAATTAAGAGCATCCTGCTTCAAGAAGAGTTTCTCAAAGTTTCTAATGATTAACTCTTAGAACAAAAAGTAATTCAATAGTAGAGTGATTTGGGGGACTGTTAAATATGTTTAAACACTGGCTTTAAAGAAGAAAGGAGTAAAGAAAGTTGGAAAAGAGATTGTCCATTAGTTACTTTTGATGTTAAATGCTGCAGGCCCTAAGATTGCAAAGAATTAATAAAGTGGGCCAGTACAATGACAAAATTATGCATTAAAAGTGGCAAGGAATATTATGTGGAATTGATTAATTTTGTTTACTTACATACACTGATATCTACTTAGTGGCTGAAAGAACTGTGGAAATAAAACTAAACAACTTTAAAGAGAAACTGATCAATAATCTGATGAAACACATGGCAGTCATTAGCACAAATTACATGCTATGACAGACATAATCAGAAATGGACTAATAGATGTTATATATAATTGCCTTAAATGCAACTGTGAGATGACCATATCGAGTCTAAAAAACTTTTTTTCCCACTGAACAATCAAACATTTTCTCTTCCAATACTGCCCTCAGAGCTAATTTAATCTCAGGATCTTTCCTGTGTAAGGGATGTTAAAGAAAAGTACTGGAAAAACTTATAGAGGCATTTAAGAGATAATAGGTCTATACCTTCAGGAACAGATCTGTAGGTTAGTATGACGTTTAACAACCTAGTTATTCTGAAGGATCTTCAGTTCATGATCAGTAGAGCTGATCACTTCAAAGGTGTTTCTGATACTTTTGGGAAAAGTAGCATGGCCCTTTCACAACTTTGGAGGAATAAAAGAGCGTCATATCCATCCACTAGGCTATTTGGCAGCAGAAGTAGAGATATTTGGTTTGTTTGCTTTAACTGGCATAATAAAAATAAGTTTAAGGATTAAATGGATTTTTCAATCTGACTCTGAATTACGGTCTTCTTCAAAAGTAAACTGGGTACAGATCTTAGACAACATTTCCAGCCGTATTTTCTGAAGCGTTCTTTTCAACACAAATATTCTCAAATAGTAATAGTAAATCAAATCGTAGGTATACATACATAGACTTGTGGTGTACTGAATTAAGGGTGGTGGGAAGGATATCTTGTGTTGAAATAAGTAACTAATAATGAAATATAAGTTAAACATAAAAATAAAGCAGCAAATACTTAGTTTCTCTGTGGCAAACAGTGTAACGTTTTAAGAATTATTCTCCATGATTAATAGTTGGATAAAATATCTTTTGAAAATAGTGTCTGCTTTCTTGTTTCTCTCTGACCAGATTGCCCTGTGTAATTTCTTCATTTATTCCATCTCCTTGCTCCTACTAATCTTGGCAATAAAACAAAAGTCGAGGAAGACATCTTACAGAGAAGTCATCATTATCTCCAATATCTTGCATGTTCTTATTTAAAGAATTCTTTGTTTTCAGTCAAATTACTTGTAAGATGATTACTGTAGATAATAACATAAAACACAGCATCAGTACTGGATGACATATTGCTATCTCAAGGCAGTGTTTCTTTTCACAAAATAAGTCTGGATGTTTACCTTAAAGAATGTCAATCATTCTATATTCAGACTGCCTGTATATTAGTCAGCTGCAACAAAAGACTGTTTAAATACTACACACCAATTACCACAGATTAGAAATGTTGGGTTTTTTATATATTCCCCTCACAAAAACTACAGTGTAAGTGCTCCTCCCTTCTTCATGAAGAACTGCCACTCTCACTGAGTTTGGAGGGAGATCTACCAAGCACTACCTATGTCAGATTTACAAATTGCTGGCAGCACAGGTTAAGATAACTGAATTTAATGCTTGAACTCTATGCAGGCACAAGCAACACAGCTCAAATATCCTGACCACAACAAGAAAAAAAAATGCAAGGACTATTTGCTTACATGCCACAGAACTGTTGTTCTGGGGAGCTGTCAGTCAAGCTGTACATGCACAGTTCAGTTGTGTTAGCTTTCATTTCCCTGACTTGCTGAGTCAAGAGAATCAGGTTTTATTTTCAGGTTAACATTACTGTGGTCATTTAGTTTTGCAGGTATACAGGAAGGAACATTCTGGCTTAAGGAATTTGTATGAACTATATTAAGTGCCCATTGATATATGTGAATTATCCTATTACGTGGCTATGATTGCATTTTGTGGTTCATAAAAGGATGTAAGATATTTTCACTAAATTAGAATGTTCAAATTATTTGCCATAATTGCTTTTAGTTAGTAATTAAGTAAAAGTTATTCTGTAGTAATAATGTAACTATGGTATACAACAATAAGCAGGGATGTAATTTTGTTAAAAATGATCTGTGCCACCTATGATAATGACACTCTCCTGTGTTAACTACTGTGATTAAGAAATTATTAGAAAATTCATATCTGAAGTAGAGTGTAAGAATCATGTACACAGAGTATTTGCTTGAAGCTTGTCATATTGGTATTGGATGTCATTTAAACAACTGTTTTGGTTTTAACCACAAAGAAAGATGACCTGTGATTTTCTACTTATTTCACGTCTAGCATGAAATGAACCTAGAAAACATATTTTTTTAATGCTTAGGCCGTCTGTAATTTTAGATTTTTCAAATGTGATATACACAAGTGACTGATCTGTGTTGCTGACAAATCTGGTCCTCACAGCAGCTATCCCTCAATAATGCAACCATCTGCCAAATTTTAAGAGCAGTGCCCATTGCTCTGAAAGAGGCAGTTCTCCTGCAGCCAAATGTGTTCTCATTTGTATTCTATAAATTTTTTTACTAAACTGAATGTAGCATTTTACAGTGTTTATGACATAAATCAGGAAATCTATCCAGTCTTACATGTCTCCCTACAAACTCTTTCCTCATGTCAAAGGATAAATCCTAGAAACACCAGAGATTTGTGCATCTATAGAGTATCCACCCAAATCTTTCTTTATCTCCTTTCACTACAGGCCACAGGCTAAATTGATTCATACAGGATAGTAATAAGAGCACAGCTCACAAGTAATCTTTACAGTGAACATTTGAACATAGCCTGCTCTGAAAGCAGTGCTAGCTGTTCCTAATCCCATTCCAATAAACAAGTCTGTGAGTCAGGAAAGAAGATGAGTAATAAATTTACTTTCAGAGTGGTATTTAGGTGGTTCACAGATTTTTAAAGGAAAAGGTTCATAAGAAACTACAGGATAAAATAAGTGCTGTGTGACCTTTTCTTGACTGTGGTGAAATTCCCATTAATAGCTTGGTCCTGCCAGCAGATGTGTCAAGCTATGGAATTTGCTTGAATACGTAAACTGCTCAGAACTTTCATTTCTCTCCCAGTGCTCACACTATACAGATGATTTTGCATGAAATGTGATACCAACTGTGTATCAAAGAATGAAATTTACCTCTTAGATTACTTAGTATGTTGTACAGTCTGCACAAAGCTTCCTTCCTTTCTTAGTGGTTTTTGAGGTGTACTTCACCTGATTTCTAAACTGCTTGGTTTTGGATGACAGAAGGGATTCAAGAATAACCTAGTGGACTGTCAGGAGGCATTAAGCACTGAGTTCTAACTTCAGGACCACCTGGAGACCACACAAACCTCACTGATTCGCAATGAATAGAGAACTGGCTTTTAGTCCTTAATACTCCAAACCATGAGATGGCCAGACAAGGAACTGCAAATGACAGGGAAAAAGAAAAATAAAATAGAGTGCTGCTGGGCTCTCAGGGCCACGTGTTTATCAGCATAATACCAGGCAAAACTAAGCCCTAAGTGTTATGAAGATGAATGAAGAAATGACAAAGCTGCATGTTAATCATACATTCATCTCTCCTGAATCACTGGATTATTCCTAACTGTTCTCTCAAACCCTCAAGACTCCTTTCACAGGGTAGACTTTAAAAGGCCACTTGGGTTAAGCAGAGAGACAAAAGCTATTAGAAAATTTGTCCAGCATTTTGTTTTATCTGGCTCTGAGACACCAGGTTACTGTCAAGGAAAATCACTAAGACACAGATGCCCAAATGTTTCACTTCTTCACTGAACAACAATTATAGATAAGCAATATTCTCTACAATGAAATATAGTAATGTGCCTTAGCCTTTCAGCATTTATCTTTTGGCTTGCAACTACGCCTTCTCCCTCAAATTAGCAAGGCCATCAACAATAAAAAGAATGAAATAGCTAACCAATCGCATATGAAAAGTGGACAGGTGAAGGCAGAATGCCACACTACTAAATTTTTGAAAATAAATCAGACATTAATATTGTGAAACACCATTTTTGTGGCAAAGTTTCTAGACATCAAGTTTGTGTAATTCTATTTTATTTATGGGAGGTGGCTTTGTCATAACTGATTTCTGTGGGGATGTTGCTATGGTATAGGTCTATTGGAGGCAATAGTGCAGAAACTTCAGTACAGAGCTCTGTAAATAGTGTACTTTTATGGGAAGACTATTTTCTAATACAAACCTTCAAGGTCTCAGATGATTAAAAATTGGGATTTCTACTTACAGGAGAATTTATCCATCAGGATGCATATGCCTAACACTAAAGCTGTATAACATGGGGAGAACATATTTTATGTGCCCCAACAGGGAAAGCTTTAGGCCACACAGCTTTCTGTATACTCATAAAAACAATTTATACTGTTTTGGGGGTATTTTTGGTAGGAGTACATTTTGTGAATGCATTTTTCCGGTACTGTCATTTCCCCTTAGTAAAAATAAAACGGTACAATAATCTCAAACTTTACGTATGACAAACTGAGGAAGAAAATATTTGGTAGCATACAGAATTGGTAAATCATGATTTTAAATGCAAGAGAGAAAACTGGTCTTTGTAGATCCTATGTAGATCCTTTGTAGATCTTTGTAAAGATCATAGTAATGCCATATTTATGTATAATCACATTTAAAAAGATACTATTATAATTTATCTACTTGTAAGAAAACAGCTTCCTAAATTCCTGATAGTAAAAAACAGTGCCAATCAAATAATGTAAGCAGTCATTAGACAAGAAAATAATGCAAAGCAGGTGTTTCCTAGTAAATAAAAGCAAAAGCATTCAGTAAAATATGTTCCATTTTTCAGACTATTTATGAACTGCTTAAAAGATAGAAAGGTAATGGATTTGGACCCTTCTATGATTCATGCATGAGCTCAACCAGAAAATAAGTGTGTCTTAACACATTTAAGTGCAAGATGGTTGGCATACTTCTATGAATATGCTTTTTACCTTTATAAAGTAATCTTCAAACTTGGAATCTTTTTCAGTGGCATTTAAAGAAGAATAAAAATGCTTGTCATCTTAGAGTTAAAGCAGTTTAGTTACGACTGAGTTCTCTGAATGTCAAAAACTTTGAGTTGTAGTAGTGAGAGTATATGTTCAAATGCTCTAAGTTCCGAGATGGACAATTTGCAATAGGTTTTTAGATACCAGATGTCTAGCAACCTTATCGTCTTAATAACTAGAAGAAGAAAGACGCTTTTTTTTCAGTAAGAATGAATTACTGAACCTGAAGTAGCAAAAATAAAATATCTTATGTCCTATGAAGCAAACTTAACCTGTTTACCTTTCAAAAGAAATGGATTGAAAAGCTTAGCAGAAATTAAATGGCCATGCACAAGTATTTTTTAGAGCCCATGATATTCCTCACATTTCATGGCCTGTCTTATTGCTTCTCCAGACCACCTTTGCAACTCCTCTCAAAGATCTAAGAGCTAGCATTGTAGTCTGAAGCTTTTGCACCTCACCTCTCTTGAGCTTGTAGACATTATCCAAACAATATTTTTTAATATACATTGTATTGCCTTTTTTAAAAAAAGTAACTTCATAGAAGCAATTTAATCCTAAAAAGAAAAAATGAATTTCCGTAGTTTTTAAACTCAAATTCAGATTGAATCAAAGCCTTTCTGAAAACTGTAGACTGAGTCACAAATTTCTCCCCAACAAACACATACTTCCCTGTCCTTCTCAGCATTTTCTCTTTTAATGACATTCAAAAGAAAGAAAATATATTATCACAGACTTTCATCTAATGCTACAAATGCTGAAAATCCTAACAGCTTTCTTTGTGATATTTCCCACCTCAGTGGGAAAACACTCAGTGTAAAAAGACCATGAATAACGCAATTCCTTAATTCCACTACACTCAGAAGTTCACTCTTAGACTATACCATGTAGAATATTCATTTATTTTATTAATGTTATATTTCTCTTGCAGATGATACTGTGCTAGCTGCATGTCACTGCATTTGCAGAGAAATTTGCAAACCATCCTTAATGTTAGAAGACAAACCTCAATTTGAATAAATATAATATTCTCAGTTTCCATCAATTTTAATTGACTTGATGTTTGTTCAGTTGCTACTGGAAACAATGGACAGCACAGAGGAGTAAAAATTGCTAAACACTACTGAAATATGGATCACACTGCATCACCCAGTCAGCAAAAGAATAAAAATGTTATTAAACATTATGTATTTTGGATTTTGCAACTGGAATCCTTTAATTATTTATTTAACAAAATAATTTAAACACATCATTTGATTTAGTAACTTGCCTGTTTTTTACTATCCTTTCTTGCTTTCCTATTTACTATCTTGCCTAGCATAATTAGAACCATCACTAAGAAACAGTTCAGCAACTTATGTGTAAAATATGGTAGGCAGACCCTCAGGCCAAACGTAACACTGAGCAGGGTCAATAGGTTAAGTGGAAGAAATTAGCAGTTGAGAAAATAAGAATCCCACTTCCTCAAAAATAATAACAGACAACTTTAAGCAAGGATATATTAATTTTTTTTAGCATTCTACACACAAATATTTTTGTCAGTCCTCAGCTGATTGAAATTTCAATCTAACATCTATTCATCTTCATCTTTCTATAAAGTGTTAGTACCCAAAAGGCATTTAAAAGGTCAAAGATCTTTAAGTAACTGAGAAGCAGAGAAAGAGCTTTGCTGTCTCTGCTGTGTTGGAATAAGTAACAAACCCACATCCATCCCCTCTTCAGACAACTGTACCACTTTGTTCAATTAGCTAACCAAAAGAAAGCATTCAAGGACACACACCACTTTTTAGGTTGGTTCAGTGCATGTACTGCATTCATGGTTTGCTCCTGTGCTGCCTTATTAATGCAAAAATTGACAGCAATTGAAGACCAGCACTGTCTAGCTGAAAAAGAAAAGGAAGAAAGAAGACTACTTTTCTTGTAGGTTTATTACATTTTTTCTGCTTTATTTGTAAATCTGAGTCTATTTAGTGGAAATTAATGGTCTTACTTGCTTTTTTAACCCATCTTACCAGGCTGATAAATATCGAAAACAGGCAATAATGAATATAAGATGCAGTGAAGGCATCAAATGGAGAAAAATCTATTACTTTTATGTTTTCTTTCCTATCAAACATTTTTTTAGACTCATATTGAGTTATTTATCTTTTCTCCAAATTTGTGTAAAGAACACCACTACGCCTCCTTGATGTCTCTTCATTATCACTAAGTAATTCCAGCTGATGAGCAGTCTACCAAGCACCATAACCTGCAATGTCAGAAAACCCAAGAGAGATACCAAAAAAGATGCGTCGGTCAGATATGCACTACCCTACACTGTTTATGGGCACATTATGGAGCCTTTCCAGTATGAAATGGCCTTTCTTATCTGAGTCTTCATGAGTTAGTTTCTGTTTCAAAAATTATAGAAAAATAAAATTTAAAAGAATTATTTCCTCTGAACAGCTTTTCTGAGTGCACAGTGTGTCCTTTACAGTGATTACAAATAAGTAATTTTCTGTTTGGAAGCTATATCCCATGGATCTGAAAATACTTTGTGTGATTTATGGTAAATTAAATTATAAGAGTTAGCAGAAACCAAGTGATCTTATTTAGCCTTATGTCTAGGTAGGATGGATTATATTATGATTTATAACTTGTGTGTTATGCTGCTCAAACACAAGGTAGGTTATCCCCAAAGCTGGAGAGGAGGGGATGAGAGGAGGAAGCTAGAAGCAACCAGCAATCAATGACTTTCAAATGGGAGCTGGAAACTAATTGTACCCCTGTGTATCTCTTTCTGAATACAATTCACTCCTATACCATATGCTGCTTAGCGTTAACGCACTCTAATTCAAGTTTCTTAAAAAGGAGAGAAACCTGCGACAGCAATGCATCTTTAACTTGTAAAAGAGAAAATGTAGACAAACAGAAACTGAGTTTAAAAGGAATTAAAAGTATTTGGTGAAAAGACAAAATATTTATATACAAAATGATAACTACTAAAAATAGAAGGAAATATATTTATAAATCAGAAATAAAACAAAGACTTTAAAATAATGCAAACATAAATGTTCATTAGAAAAGTAAAAAGAAAAGTAGAAATACATTCTTAAAACCCCAAGTAATCTCTAAACGGGAAAATTAAAAATACTGCTAATTATATCAAGCTCAATAAAAAATTAGTATATTGTTTCAAATAATGTTTTTCTTACAATGCTTTTTTTTTTTGAAATGACAGGGCCTAAAGGCAGAAGTGTTGGATGGGCACCAGTAGGTTGCAGTTTGGATCAAGAGCGCGGTTTCTCTGTACAGTCCTAGCTCACTGTAGGCACAGTGCCTTCAGTGCCTTTGTACTGCTCATGGCCTTCTGGTTGCAGAAGGCAACTTCGCTTTCCCTGTGTCTCTCTAGTCTTCCAACCACTCTGTTGTGGCACTGTGTTTCCAGTGCTTCTGGGCTCTAGTGCTGTTACAGTTGTGGCCTTTAACGCATAAATCCCAATATTACTCCTACAGCTATTTCTCAGGGGAAGCAACTGGCACTCACATAAGAATCACCCCTTCTTTGTCCTATTTTCTGCTTTGGGTTCTAGCTTTTGCATTAGGGTTTACATTTAATTTACATTACCTAATAAAATGTACACACAACATTTAACACCCGGTCAGTATGCAACTATCTCTGATAAAAATGTGCTCCAATCAGTGCTGATACCATTATAAGCAGAAAAAAACTCATTAGGGAGTTCGAGTCCTGACAAAAACTATATACTTACTATAGTCAAAGTATCACTGAAAGACCCTGCTGCACTGGAGAGGATGCCCAGGGAATATGTTTGCCTTGGGACTCCTTCACTGCTTCCTTTTCCAGACATCCGCTTAGCAGCATTTTATCTTTCCCTTTTCTCCTCTCTTTTTCTGTCACTCTCTCTACTTTTGCTTATTTTATCCTCAGAAGGAACTTTCATTGTTTGAATCAAAGTATGACATCAACTATGTATCCCAGGAGATAACTTTGGGAACATTAACTTTTTTCACCATACTTTGATACTTTGTTTCAGGCTGAGCAACAATCTTGGAGTATATGAACTAGATTATTTTCAAATTAAACAAAACTGGAAGTGAGTGCACCTCATACATGCCAGGTGGGTGTTCAGTCCATGGGACTAGATTAGAAGTAGACCAAAATATATATATTTATTAAAAAAAGTATTGTGAAATATGGATAGCGGAGGAGAAGGCCCTCAACAACAGCTGCATCACTCTGTAGATTGGTCTGAACACCTTGCCGGTGTAGACATAGCCACTAAATCTAGTCACCAATCATAATAAGAAAGGATAAACTTAACAGAATATAAAAGAAGGATTCAAGGAAGGCAAGGCCTCATGAGGTCTGGAACTCAAGTTTCCATAACATAGTCATTCTTTACAGAAGGGGAGACTGAGGAATTTTCTCCAACTGGTTTGTCAATAGAAGATGATTTAGAACAAGCTGAATAGTGACAAACTGCCAGGAGCAGATGGTATTCACTCAAGAGCTCTAAAAGAACTCAGATGTGAAATTGGTGCAGTGTATACCTTATCATTTAAGTCAGCCTCCATACCAAGAGGTAGCAAATGTGACACGATTTGATAAAAATCTCCTAGGAGAGATCAAAGAGTGATAGCACAGGAAGGCTGACCTTCCTACCAGGCAGATCAATGTCATAAAGAATAGAATGAGGAGATATGTGTATAAACGTAGTATACTGGGAAGTGTTTCCTGAAGAAAATGGTAGTCTTGCCTCATAATTTTTTTACTGAAAGAGCAGGTGTACAAAGATGTGATCAATGAAATATACTTGGGTTTTCAAAAAGCTTTCAAGTTGTTTCATTAAAAGCTCTTAAGAAAATTAAACCACTCTGAGAAAAGAAGAAAGTCCTTTTGAATTCACAGTTGTGAGGAAAATGGTGGTTAGAATTTAGACCAGAGAAAAGGCTGCCCAAGGGGTCTTACAGGGTCTGTGATGCTTTACATATGTATGAGTTATCTTGGAGAAGGGGTCAAAAGCAAAGAAACAAAGATGATGTAGAAGTGCTTAGAGTATTCTCTATAACACT
This sequence comes from Psittacula echo, assembly GCF_963264785.1. Taxonomy (NCBI): domain Eukaryota; kingdom Metazoa; phylum Chordata; class Aves; order Psittaciformes; family Psittacidae; genus Psittacula; species Psittacula echo. The sequence goes on along the minus strand of NC_137737.1, from coordinate 133,318,952 downwards.
AAATTAAAAAATAATGCATTCAAAAATAAATCTGAGCATTCAATCACAATAACATTGTCTAAATGAAACACTGCCTTTCAGAAAAGTGATTTAGAAGCCTCATAGACAGAAATATTCTAGGGATTGCTAATTAGAAGCATAATTGCTGCTGATAAAACCTTTTTAAAACCAACAGAGGCATGAAACTGGTTAGAGAGTTGGAGGTACTAGTAAAGAATTCAAGAAAAAAGTATTACTCTCTAGGCACAAGTAGAAAGCACAAAAGTGGAATGAAGACATAAAGGTGTCCATTTTTACAATTAAGTTGTGGAATTATCACAACAGAGTGGAGAGAAAAAAATACAAGTTCCAAGAGGAATTAGATTAGGTTATGTGGGATAGGTTCATCAGTGACCACTACTGCTAGAGACCTAGGAGTTTTCTTAACCTAACTGGGCAAGGCTTAGTTTAGTTTAGTTTAGTTTATAACTAAAATAAAGTCTAGGAAACTATTACCTACTTTTTCTTAGCTTGTATACTTAGCTTGTCTAACTTTTCTTAGCTTGTATAATAGTTTCAAGTTACACTTTCTGCTATATTGCTTTACTATATAGCATAAAGCTATATATAATAATATATATATTTATATATATAGCATATAGTCTAATATTACATATATATAATATATATAATATATAGACTATAGAGCTTTACTTTATCTACTATAACTAGTAGAAACTAAACCCCAACCTTTTGTGAGATTGAGCTTAACACCAGAGAGATGAACAGATACCAGAAAACTTGCTTATATGTCATTTTAACTGCATATGAACTGAAATATCAGTGATGTTCAGTATCAGATACACAGCATCACTGTAACAGGACTAGTAATAATTCTTTGATTAGACTATTAAGATTCTAATGAAATTAACAATAAATTCTTGGTTTTGCATATAAAGTGTGTTTGTCTTGCCCATAACAAGACTTTTAGTTAAACAAACTGGTAGGCATTTGAGCATCATATTTTGTAACTTGAATGCAGTGAACTGGTAAAAACTTATTAGAAGAGAACGCATCCAAACAACCTATTGTCAGAATTTGCAAAATACACTAGTGGAAAGATTTCGGTTCTCCGTTCAGTTTTTATATTGTTAATCATCTAACTGTGCAATACATAAATTATAAAAAGAAATTACTAAACATTTAATTTGCGAATTTCTAAATGAAGTGTTAAGCAGCTACCCAAAAGGAAGCATTGTTAAAAATTCAACAAATAATGAATGTAACTATTGGTTTGTTTTGGGCTTTTTTTCAAGATTTTTCAACAAAATAGATGATTTTAAAGAAACAAACAAACAATAAAAAATGAAAGTCCCCTTATTTGTATTACAGCTAATGTCTCAACTGAAGAGGCCATTTTCTTACATTCAGTGCTGTGACTGCATATGGCAGAAATAGACTAACTAGACAAGCTGCCAGGATACAGATTAGACAGATGATCTGCAGGGGAATCTCTGCTCTGGCACTTGGAGCACTTCCTGCTCCTTCTGCACTGACCTTCGTGTCTGCAGAGCTGTTGCTCTCACATTCTCACACCTCTCTCCAGTTGTTGCTTCTGTGCGGTAACTTTCCCCCCTTCTTAACTATGTTATCCCATAGGCACTACCATTATTGCTGATGAGGGTGGCCTTGGCCAGTGGTGGGTCCATTCTGGAGCCAGCTGGCATTGGCTTTACTGGACAGTGGGGAAGCTTCTGGCAGTTTCCCTCAGAAACCACCCTATTAACCTTCCCACTACCAAAACCTTTCCACGCAAATCCAATACAGTGTTTTACTTACATTCCCTAGTTATGTTGCCCTTTTTTTCTATAGCATCTAAGAATTTGATTAATGAAGTCATCCACACAGCATCTTTGTGGATAAGGAAAGTAGGACACATAACTGTCTTTCATAATATACAGACATGGCCAACAATTATAGATTCACTGAAACCTCTCTTTTTGCAGACTAAGTCTGAAATGAATGCAATGCTGCTAAAACTGCCTGGCTTCTCTCAACAGAGAGAAAATGTTGAACAATAGTAATTTGAGCATGCATCTGAGATCTGAATTTTATAAGGAAAAATGATAATAGTGCTTACATACTCCAGAATCACAAAGCCTTTTGCACAGAATAGTGAACTAAATGTCAAATTCTGTGTGAAGTGCAGAAACTATCTTCTTTTCCAAAATGTTCAAGAAATCCAGGGAAGAGGAAAGAACAATAAATTCAAATGTCACAATTTTTGTACTGAGAAAAATATATATCAAGCTTGTGTAAGAAGTATGACATTTATACAGAGTCAGACCACATCCAAGAACTCTTAAAGCCTAACGGCATGTTTGAAAAACAATATTGCAACGTGAAATGAACATAAAAATAGGTCAATCCGTTTTTGAGATTTCAAAAGCCACTTATACTAAAGTGACATGAGAAGGCCTGATTTATGAATTACAGTGTAATCACACTTGGAATTTTACATTCATTTCTGATCTCCTGCTGTGACACGTGAGTCAACTAAAACCAAAATAAAATGAAAACAGCTTCCAGTTTAGCTCAGAGCAGAACTTATAATTTTGCAATAGTACAACAACTTGATTTAGATATATAGCCTGTTTAATCAATCAATTTCTAAGTCTTTTACCAAAGGGGTAGTTCTCATCCTATTTGCAGTAGAATGAAAGACCAGGAGTGCAATTCCAATTTTCTGAACCCAGCTGAGACAGCTTGATCCTTAAAGATAGTCTTTTGGGGTAAAAGACTATCCTTCTTTTCTATTCGACGTGGAATGTTGAGGATGTGTAACAGTAAAAACTACACAAAGATGCAAAGTGATGATATCTTTTCCTTTTTTTTTTTTTTCCTGGATCTCTAAGCTTTGCTTGTATGTACACAGATGATTCAGTTCTAGCTGCAGATAGTTAATTATTAAAGGTCTTTCAGTAGCAAACTGCACCTCACTTTGGCTTGGAAAAAATTGCTAATAGAACAGAGCCTTGCCTCTACCTTTCTCTGTGCTCAATAGGGATTTTCTCATCGAGCAATCACAGTCAGTGTCAAACCTCTTGACGAGTCCTGAAATATGGGCACGCACAACATGTTTCAGCAATATCTGTTCAGGCCTTTTAAAAAGTAAATTAGCTAGTAATAAGTAGATAGCCACTGCTTCCAGACTAAATGAGGGTTATCGCTGGGACTGCTTCACACAGCCAGGAAATGCCTGGGTTAAAGACACTACAGCTCCTGAGATCTTATTCTTGAAGTCAGTCTGCAAAAATGTGTATGTATACATTTGTATATATGTATAATAAAAATACAAGGAAAAACGTTGAAAAACATAAAGTGGAAAGAATTGGTTATATACAAATCAGCTGAGGCCAGAACTGAGGTTAAAAAAAAATAAAAAATCAGCAACACAATATTTTGGATTTTTTTTAACCATCCAAGTACTGGAATGCGAGAAAACTGCTTAATAAGGATTAAAATATGAGTGCTTTTTGCTGGGAAAGGAAATTGCATGTCAGATTCATGTGTATACCATTTGATAGAGCTGGAGCTTTAGAGTAGTGCAGGGTTGCAATATATCAACTATGCATCAAAAAATTATATGAAAACTAGGATGACTCCACTTGGGTGTTTATAATACAGTAGTAAGGAGCCAAAAAAAGAGAATTTCAATTTCATGACTGTTTTGTAAGATGCAGCATGTGTCCAATGCAAAGAAATTTCTAGGTACTTCTCTAGATATTGACAACTAATTTTCAATCTTACATGATATCATAGGGGATGTACACCTAATTAATTCTCCATTTTTTTCTTTATTTCACTTCCTGTTGTAGACAGAAATTAGCACATAACCTCAAGTCCTAAAGTTACTCAATACCTGGAGCATTAATTGAGTTGAGAGAATTTTGTGGATACTTAGCACATCACTGCCTTGAGGACAAGCACACATGTGAGACAGCAATCTGATAGCACTCTGCCTCTGCGACTTAAATGGGGAATTCGTCTCTGTGTGCTGGAAAGGCTGTTTGTCTTACTACACTGTGCCCATCTTGAACAGTGCATTCTGTCAGCAGATACACACCAGTTATTTGCAGGTTGAAAATTTTTATTACTATAAATCTCACTGTTTGATGGGGATTTACAGACTTCTGATTCAATCCACAGGCACAGAGGGAAGTAGATTATCCTCCACGGCTTATTCATGCTATTTGAAACCTGTAATCACTACAGTAGATAACTCTTCTGGTTTTCTATTGCATATCAAAAAAGAATAAAAATTAACTCTAATCCTACCTCGTAGATAGTCAACAAGGTCTCACTAGGGATAAACTGCTCTTCATTGCTGAAACAGTTGTGACCTGCTCACAACTTGTAAATCAATACAATTGCATCAGATGATGTAAGACTATTTTCCAACACAGTCTGGGATTAAGACAGAAAGTTAGTGTCAGAAACATTTTGGGTCCTGCTGTTTTGGATTCATTAACATTAAGGACATCCTTTGACTGCTACAGAGTGGAAGAGGGAGGCTGGGAATAGGATCAAACCTCTCAGAATCCAAAGGGAGGAACAATTTGCTGTAAACAATTTAACTGAGAGAAGAGTTGCATCCAGTTAGAAACAAAAATGAGAAAAAAAGAGCAGCTTCACTGACAGAAACAAATTTGTGATGGAATAAGTTTTGGCTTGCTAAGGAAAAATAAAAGAAGGCAAATGAATACAGGCATTCCTCTTTTTTTTTTCCTTTTTTTTAAAAAAGAAAAGCAGCTCAGTTCTCATTTTGCATGTATTCAGCATAGCCACACTTCAGCAGGAATTATATATATATTCACAATGTATGCATATGTGAGAAATCGAGCCATAATGTAGAGTCTACAAGAAATGAAGTCATGACCAAATGTCCATTGAGATCCATGGGAAAAGTCCTATTGACATTACAGGTCCAGAGTGCAATTCTGCTTGATATAGGTAGGAAATTATATTAATACCCTCCAAACAATTGCAGGGACATATAATTCATTTTCAGAATTATTCAGGTGTTCATCTTTTTTGTCAGTATATCTATTTCACAAAGGATTTTAAGGCATGTTTGTTCTGGTGATTATGTTGGTCCGCTCTGACTTCTAACGTAATATACAGCAGCCTTGAAACTGCTGTAAAACTTGTTTATCCAAAACATGATGGCTAATTCTGTCCCCCAGAGAACATCAGGCTATAGTTGAAATATGGCCACAAACCCTCTCCTCTGACCACTCTCTATAAGCTAAAGGTTGTCAGGATCTTTATCACGAGAGTACTCTCTACCCTGGAAAAATTCCCATGAACCAGATCAGGCTGCCGGTTCCCTCTCCCTTTGGCTCTGCCAGCTTTTTAAAGAAGGAATTAACAACACCTTTACATAAATGCAAGATCCAGAGTTCTGCTGTGGTGCAAATTGAAGACAGAACAAGCCTATCTGAAACTCTTCACATTTTATCCTACCAGCCCTCTCATTTTGATATCCCTTATCTGTAGCTTATCACTACAAACGTAATTCTCTACTCTCTTTTTATGTACAATAATTGTGTCCAAATGCCTAAAAAAACCCAAAAACCACAAAACAAAAAAAATCCTAAAAAAAAATCTTTTTTACATTCTAATTTGTATGTAACTGGCTTAGACAGCATAAAACCAGAAACATTTCCTGTTGTTCATAGGCTGTACTTTCCACAGTACCCATAGAAGCTAACTTCACAGGCAGCTACTTGGATCATATACATAAGAATTCCATTATATAACAAATTTAAAGCTAAACAATGCCATATTTTTGTTTTTCAGGGAGAAGGAAAGGGAAGAGGACAAGGGGAAGGGAACAACGGAAAGGACATAGGGATGAGGACAAGGCACGGAATCACAGAATCATAGAAGATAACTTTACCTTCCTCAGACAATCCAAGCTTCTTCTATGAAGCATTGCCATAATTTAAACATTTAATTAAACAATTAAACATTTAATTAAACAATTTAAACAGACATTTTTAGCTTCATTTTCCTCTGTTTTGTTTGTTTCCTTGTTTGTGTGTAGAGTATATATTAGCATTTTTGAAATAGTTATATTTTGCAGTTTTGTGGGTGACATTAAACTTTTATGTCCTACAAATCAAAATAGACTAAAGTTAAGAAATAATGATAAAAGGTGACAAAGCCTATGAAGACCTGTATAAACTGATTTTGACCAAAAATCACATAGTTCTTTTGTAAGCATTCTTTCTGCTTCAAACTGTAAGGACCAATTATAATCTCAAGATTATTATGCAACTTTCCAATTATTTTCTTCATCTCTCATATTTTTGGAATCACTTCCTTCCCTCCCACTGTCTTTTCTAACCCTTTTATTATTATTAGGAGAAGGCTTTTTCCTTAGGAAAGAATCACAGCAATAAAATTTTCAGGGGTTTTTTTTTGGTTGCATTTCTTTTTTTTTTTTTTAATTATTTTATCTTCAGAAAGGCTGCTTTATAATTAGGAAAAGAGTACCTGAAAAGCTAAATCATTTTATTGAGATCATGAAAAAAAATCAGTTACAGGAGGGGAAAAGAAATTTACATTTCTGGTTACCAGAGTTTACCAAACATCGTGGCGCACAGTAGGACAAGGCTAGCTAAAAACTTGAAGTCTTTGCTCTAGAACAGGAATCTAAAGTTTACATTACTATTCCTCACACCCCAGATGTTTAGAGTTTTAGATTTTTTCCCTGCAGTCAAACTGTTCTTGGAATCACCACCTTTCCTTTCTACCTTACCAATGCGAGGTATTTCAAATTAAAAAGACCTCACAAAATCTTCACAGCATGACAAATTTATAATCAGCTAAGTGATTTTCAGACCGTGAGACACTCAGAAGTACTCAGCACATCGCCTTAGAATTTTTAATGAGTATCATTAGGGCAGACATTTATTCTGGTACATACACTGCAGTCTGGGAACTGGTGAATGAGGAGTTTATGAACCTTATTAGGCTTCAGCACATTTTTCTTCTTGTGATTTCCGTAACTTTAGAAATGGTTTGAAAGCTAGCTCAACATGCCTGCAGTTAACCTTGCAAAAGATGAAACTGACTCCTGGGCTTAATCTTTCTCAGATATTCTTACTTTTTACACATATTTTATATCTGCTTACTCTCTATTTCTTAAGAGATGTACTTTCCTTAAATAATCTGAGAGATTTGATGGCACTGCCTGACTTTAAATTCTTTTTTTTTTTTTTTTTTAATAAACATATTTTATATAGTTTAAATATTTTAGAAATACTTACTACACTGTTACCAGAAAATATTTTATCTTCCTCTGTACTCATTACTGCAGAAATGGCATGCTTTTACACACCTTTTAGCTTTGATAGCTCCTTTCATGTTTAGTCTACTAAAATCCTTTATCATTTATCCTGTTCAAGACTGCATAATACGTCTCCGTTCCTTTTAGATTTCAATTTCATCAACTTATTTTCAGAATTATTAGAAAAATTAACTCTTAATATCTCATTTAAACAACAATTAAGAAGTAGCTAGAAAGATACAAAATGTTTTGGTGAATAAAGGTTAGCAATATTTTCTAAGGATAATTATTATCATTGGGCATTTTTCACCACAAAATTCTAAGTAACTAATGAAAGGCTTAAACACAGTAATACAGTACTGAATCCTTACTCATTTTAATGAAATACTGACTTAAACAATATACATAAACATCTGCTTATACCACTGCTTATACCAGACTTTAGTGCTAATTTATATATATAACTGGCTTCTTAGAGAGGGGGTTGGTGGCACAAGCCTCTCAGTGTTTAAGAGCATTTTGTCCATGCCATTAGTAATATGCTTTAACTTTTGATAAGCCCTGAAGTGGTCAGACAGTTAGACTAGATGACCACTGTAGGTCCCTTCCAATGGAAAATATTCTAGTCTAATCTAGCCTAGTCCAGCCTAGTCTAGTCTAGTTTAGTCTATCCCATCATATACTACCCTACCCCTACTTATCCTAATTTAGCACTGACTGAAATTCTGCCTGAATCCGACTGGGCTACCTCATTTATACAAATAATAGGGAGATGCAAGCTGTAACTGTTTGGCTTTTGTTAAATGAAGCATCATATAGCTATTTCATTTACAATAAACAAAACAAAAAAAAAGAAAGAGGATTTGAACAAAAACTGTTGATAAATGATTTTTTTTTTAATCAACATAAATAGAAAATCATTGTTAGTTCCTGAACAGAATAAATGTGCATGTATACTGTTGTACAATATTATTATCCCCTTGCATAAGCATTTATAAGACAAGGAGTAATGGGTTTAAACTTAAACATGGGAAATTTAGGTTAGATGTAAATTCTTTACTGTAAGGGTGGTGGGGCATTGGAATAGGTTGCCCAAAGAAATGGTGAATGCTCCATCCTTGGCAGTATTCAAGGCCAGGCTGGACAGAGCCTTGGGCAACATGGTCTAGTATGAGGCATCCCTGCCCATGGCAGGGGATTGGAACTTAGAATCATAGAATCACAGAATAGTTAGGGTTGGAAAGGACCTCAAGATCATCTAGTTCCAATCCCCCTGCCATGGGCAGGGACACCTCACACTAAACCATGCCACCCAAGGCCTCATCCAACCTGGCCTTGAACACCGCCAAGGATGGAGCATTCACAACCTCCCTGGGCAACCCATTCCAGTGCCTCACCACACAAACAGTAAAGAATTTCTTCCTTAGATCCAATCTAAACTTCCCCTGTTTAAGTTTGAACCCATTACCCCTTGTCCTGTCACTACAGTCCCTGATGAAGAGTCCATCCCCAGCATCCTTGTAGGCCCCCTTCAGATATGGGAAGGCTGCTATGAGGTCTCCATGCAGCCTTCTCTTCTCCAGGCTCAACAGCCTCAACTTTCTCAGCCTGTCTCCATACAGGAGGTGCTCCAGTCCCCTGATCATCCTCCTGGCCCTCCTCTGGACTTGTTCCAACAGTTCCATGTCCTTTTTATGATGAGGACACCAGAACTGCACACAGTACTCCAAGTGAGGTCTCATGAGAGCAGAGTAGAGGGGCAGGATCACCTCCTTCGACTTGCTGGTCATGCTGCTTTTGATGCAGCCCAGGATACGGTTGGCTTTCTGGGCTGTGAGCGCACACTGCCAGCTCATGTTCATTTTCTCTTCGACCAACACCCCCAAGTCCTTCTCTGCAGGGCTTCTCTGAATCTCTTCTCTGCTCAACCTGTAGCTGTGCCTGGGATTGCTCCGACCCAGGTGCAGGACCTTGCACTTGGCATGGTTAAACTTCATCAGGTTGGCATCAGCCCACCACACAAGCGTGTCGAGGTCCCTCTGGATGGCATCCCTTCCCTCCGGCGTATCAACCAAACCACACAGCTTGGTGTCATCGGCAAACTTGCTGAGGGTGCATTCAATCCCACTGTCCATGTCACCGACAAAGATGTTGAACAAGACCGGTCCCAACACCGATCCCTGAGGGACACCACTCGTTACTGGTCTCCAGCCGGACATTGAGCCATTGACCACAACTCTTTGCGTGCGGCCATCCAGCCAGTTCTTTATCCACTGAGTGGTCCACCCATCAACTTGATGTCTCTCCAATTTAGAGACAAGGATGTCATGTGGGACAGTGCCGAAGGCTTTGCACAAGTCCAGGTAGATGACGTCAACTGCTCTACCCCTATCAGTTTCGTAGCCCCAGTGCATAAAGTAACTTTGTTTATGTAGGAAGCAATTAATTCTTTTTGGCTATTGTTCCTAGAACGAGCTATAATTTCAGCAAGAGTGATTTAGGTTGTACGTTGCGGAAAAATTTTAAAACTGAGACAAGAGGGGAACACGTTGTATTGTGGACACTGCAGGAATTCCACCTCTGAATTTTTCAAGCAATCACTTTAAATGATCATCTAACAGAGAAAGTTTAGGGTTTTGGAGAAATATGGCTTTGTCAGAGATTTGGATTAAATGGCTTCTGCAAGATCTTCTTTAGCTTCTCTTTCCCATTCCTTCCCACCTTACAATTCCATGAGGATTCTGACACAGTGGTGGGGATTATTGTCACACTTGTCTGTTTCCTACTGTTTAACTGCTTTCCTAATATTTCAGGAAAGCCTTGCCTACCCAACATATTAACATTAGAAATTACTGTATATCAGTCTATTCTAAATAAATGGAATTTATTTAGGTACCAGCAGTACTTGTAGACAGTTATACCTATACAAAAAAAGACAGGACAAAATGCACAAACTTGGTACTTAAAGAGCTCATACTCAGATCCTTACCTTTGTTTTTCATGTGTTTCTTTTCCTCTCTACTTATTATGTTTTATTTAACAACTTTACTGAAAGCCTGGAATGAAATTTCTGTGCTCATGTAATTTGGAAAAGAAACTCACAGAAGCTGTGCAGTTTTTCCACTTTCCAAGTAGGATGAAATATCATGAAGTATAAATTAAACTTTACATGATTTGTATGAAAAAAACTTCCCACACAACTGAAATATTCTGAAATTATTAATTGTTATAGTACTTAATAATAATAATACCAAAAAGTAAAATGTGCAAATGGGAGCAAAATGATCTGTAAGATCCTAAATAATTTAAGATTGTTTTAATTATCATCCTGTAATTCCAAGTCTAGTAATTTCCTGTGTTTTGCACATCTCCTCATGGAAAAGAAATTACTTGGTATTCATACAAAGATAAGCAGTAATTTTTCAACTTCCTCACAATCCTGTTGTGTTTTTTTAATATCAGAAATACCTCCATTGTGTCTTGGAGACCTCAAAACACTTTTTCAATTATGACCATTAAATCCAGGATTGTTTGTGTCAGGATGATAAATTTACTCTATCTTTCAGAAATGATGCTTTGTCTTCTATATCTTTTACATAAAATATTCAAACATAAAACTGTTCACACAGATTTTTACAAATATGGCTGATTTTTCTATTCAGTACGCTAAGTTTTGTTTTGTGAGAGCTGGTCAAGTACTCAGTATGGACTCTGTATTGGAGACAGCTATTTTCAAGAAGCATGCAGATATTGTCCTCTTGCATTGTTTTAAGTAGCTGAAGGGTTTTTTTTTCTTTCTTTTATGTCTTTTGTAGTCCGCAGATTCAGCCTGCCCTTCTTTAAATTAATCTACCTGAGTTTCGAGGTAATAGCTACAAAAAAGCTTGAGCTGTTATACAGAACACACCTCATTAGCGACAAAAGCTAATGCAAACACTTACTTTGTGGCTGTGTTGGCTTCCTGCTCACTTCAAAGCGGAGTTCAAAGTCCCGATCCTAATAAAAGCACTAATAACAAGATTACAGAAGTGTTCAATGCACTCAGCAGAGGCTAATTTCTCTACATGCTCCATTCCCATTTAGGTGACAAGTGGTTGAATTCTCAGAAGAGGTCACTGTGGTGAGTAGTTGTTGAAAATCTAGAGATTAATGCTACTGGGTGCTAAACAAAAAAAGGTTGAAAGATCTTCAATATAAAACACTTTGTTATAGATAATAAATTTCAAGAAAAGAATACACCTGCAAGGGTTTACATCTAAAAACAGAAAACACTGATTTCGTAAAATGCAAGAATTGTTTTCATTTCATAGGTTATACCCACCAAAAAATCATAAATTCAAGCAGATGCCAATTTGCTTAGAGATAACATTTTATTTCAGGACTAGATTTCCACAGACCAAATATTTTTCACTTTAACAGTGTTACATTGGTGATTATTTAGGTAAAGTGTAATTCACCAGCACTGTACGCATACAGTATAATGTTCCTCCACTATTTTCTATTTAAATTGTCAAATTAAGGTCCCAGTGGAGATTAATCAGTGCCTTCCTTCCCAGTTCCACTCCAGATCACTTGTGGTCTAGCTAGAAAGGGTCTTTAGAAGATTATACTGAAATGTAAATGGCATGTTTATTGCATATTTTATTTGCTTTAGTTTTGCAGCTTTCATTTTATAACAAACAGTTAAACCCAAGTTTGTCATTCTGATATTTGACTGCTAGCCTTTGCACCATCTCTTACAGGGGGGAGGAATCATCACTGGACTGAACCTTTTTCATAAATGAGATAATAAGAGTCAGAACAATTTTAAAATTAAAGGACAGGGAGGGCAATGCTCCAGTAATCATTGCATGAGCAACAGAGATGCACAGATGATCCAGGTCACTTGGCTTTAGCAGGGCTCATTAGTTTAGTCACTGTACTATTGGCTGTGCATCTGTTGCTTCTTGAGTAAGCACAGCTCTGGCAGCAGTCTATCAGGGCTTTGGGAGACCTGGACTAGCTCCAAATGCATTCTGAGTGTTTGTGTGACAATAAGCACAGCCTTTGGATCCTGCCAGAAAGAATCTGTAGGATGGCTAGGAACTAGAACCAGTCCAAATCAAATTACCTGTACTCCCGTTGTAACATAAACCAAGATATATATATTTATATAGCCCCTTTCGTTGGGCTTATTATGCTGCCTAGTGGAACACTGACTGCATTTGATATATGTATGCTAAAATATATGACGTATATGCAAACATATATGACTGTTTTCTGTTCAAAATTGTATTTTTGAGCTCTGTGGACCAAAGCTCATGTGACTTGCAGGGTGGTGGATCTCATTTTTAGCCAGCTCTTGGCTTAGAGCTAGGAAACTAAAACCTACATTTTGAAAGTATCTCAAAAGTGACAGTCAGAGGCAAGTGCTTTAGTCGCTTGTCAGATGTTGGTAGTGATAGCATAAATTTGTTACTAAATATCTTTAAAATATCAATGCCAAAATACCAGAACCTATGTACAAATACTACACTAGAGGGGTGAAAACCTCCAAACAACACCCCCCACCTACTCCCATAAACCTCATGGATCAAAATTAATTATAATTGGATATTAACTTTTTTAGATGTGAGTTTGGAGGGGCTACTTAGATGCTAAATTGCCCCCAAACACCTAAGATAGGTGCCTGGACACCCTTGTAATGACTTGGAGAAATGGAATTTGTGCAACTGTTCCTTTATAGTATATAGGTGTCGTGGTTTAAGCCCAGGCCGTAAATTAGAACCACTCAGTCTACTTCCCCCCCCCACCCCCCCAGAGGGATGGGGAGGAGAATCGAAAGAATGTAACTCCCACGGGCTGAGATAAAAACAGTCCAGTAACTAAGGTATAACACAAATCACTACTGCTACCACCAATAATAATAATGATAAAGGAAATAACAAGGGAAGAGAATATGATACCGACCGCCGGAAAAGAGCCCGACAGAGAAGAGGACGTGCCCTTCCAGGTAACTCCCAGTTACATCCCCGGGCATGACGTGCTGTGATATGGAATACCTCTTTGGCTAGTTTGGGTCAGGTGTCCTGTCCCTGCTTCCTCCCGGCTTCCCCTCCTCCCTGGCAGAGCATGAGACTCACAAAGTCCTTGGTTAGGGTAAACATTCTGACCAGCAACTGAAAACGTCGGCTTTATCAGTATTATTCCCAGGCCGAAAGTCAAAACCACAGCACTGCACCAGCTACTAAGAAGGAGAAAAAGTGACTGCTGCTGCTGAACCCAGGACAATAGGCAAGGCTAAGTTCTTCTTAGCACCCTTCTTCTAAGGCACCCTTGGGAGGTACATGAATAGTTTCGTGTTGTCCTGGGTTCCTGACCCAAACTAGCCAAAGACAGCATGTCATGCCCGGGATGTAATTGGGAGTTATGAGCAAGGGTTGGTTCGCTGCTTGGTCAGGCTGGGTTTCGACGGGTGGTATTGTATTCTCTCCCCTTGTTATTTCTCTTATCATTATTATTATTGGTAGTAGCAGTGGTGGTTTTGTGTTATACCTTAGTTACTGGACTGTTCTTATCTCAACCCATGGGAGTGACATTCTTTCGATTCTCCTCCCCATCTCTCAGTGGGGGGGAAGGGGAGGGAGAAAGGGCAGGGGAAGATAGACTGTGTGGTTCTGATTTATGGCCTAGGCTTAAATCGTGACACGTGAAATTTTTATTTAAGCAGTGAATTTAAATCTTCTTTAAAAGGAGACACTTGCCAGTGTCCCATAGAAAGGACATCTTCAGAAATGAAAGCCACTGAGAGCTTTCTGGATACATGGAGATAAGCTTAAATTCTGCCTTGGCTTTAGACATCAGAAAAGGCTTTCAAGATCATAGAATCAGAGAATGCTTTGGGTTGGAAAGGACCTAAAGATCATCAAGTTGTTATGCAAGGATCACCTGCTCCAAGCTCAGGAATGTTGCATCCTAACTAGAAGGAAGTGCAGCAGGAGGGCCAGGAGACCTCCATGGATGGATAAGGAGCTGCTCAGGAAAATTCAAGGGAAAAAAGAGGCTTATAGAAGGTGGAAGCAGGGACAGGCGGCCTGGGAAGAATACAGGGATGCTGTCCGGGAAGCTAGGGACCAGGTGAGGAAAGCTAAGGCCCAGTTAGAATTGAACTTGGCTAGGGATGTTAAGGATAATGGGAAGGGATTCTATAGGTACATAGCGAGTAAAAGACAGACTAGGGACAACATAGGCCCCCTCCGGAAGATATCTGGAGAACTGGCTACCCGGGATTTGGAGAAGGCTGAGGTTCTTAATGACTTCTTTGCCTCGGTCTTCACTGGCAAAGGCTCTGACCGCACCACCCAAGTCTTGGAAGGCAAACGCAGGGACTGTGAGAATGAGAACCCTAGGCCCACTGTAGGAGAGGATCTGGTTCGAGACCATCTTAAAAACCTAAATGTACACAAGTGATTTGAAAAATCATGGCAGTCAGGTGAAGTTCCCGGCGACTGGAAAAAGGGAAATATAACCCCCATTTTCAAGAAGGGCAAAATGGATGACCCAGGGAATTACAGACCAGTCAGTCTCACCTCTGTGCCTGGCAAACTCTTGGAGCAGATCCTCCTGGAATAAATGCTAAGGCACATGAAAAACAAGGAGGTGGTTGGTGACAGCCAGCATGGCTTCCCTAAGGGGAAATCCTGCCTGACCAATTTGGTGGCCTTCTATGACGGGGCTACGAAACTGATGGACGGGGCAGAGCAGTTGACGTCATCTATCTGGACTTGTGCAGCATGTAGATTATCCAGAATGCCTATTTTAGAGTGGATCTATTCCTGAGGCTCCTGCATGATAATAACGTTTCCCATTGAGTGGAAAATCAGTGAGGCAGATTATGGAAATATAAACCAACCAGACCAAAAGTCTTACATCAGTGAATATTGCGTATAGTAGATAAAAGTGTTGCTATTGCCTAGCACCAGAAAATGAATCATTACAAAGGAGTTTGGCACCTAAATGAGAGATTTGAATATACTGCCCTTAAACTTTATTTTCATTTCACAAGGAACTAGTGTTTCTCTCCTGTAATATTTTAGGGTAAGTTGGTGTCACAGCTAAATCATAACTCATGGTTAGGAGTCACTGAGTAAAACACTGCTGCCCTAAGGCTGATATATTTGCTTGCCTACCTGGTCTTTATCTGAACTTAGCAGAGCAACACATGTATCATTCTGTTGTGCAGGGTTATAAAACAGTACTGTAATTATGTATTATAGAACCCTTATGCACTTAAATTCTTATTTATTATTAATTATTATAATTCTTTTTTATTATCTCTTCCTGCTTTTGAAATACCTAAGGCAAGCATCAACAACAATAAATGTATTCCCAAAGTTGTACCTATACATGAAATTCTTGTTTAAGAAAGATAAGAGACATTTACTTTTGGATAGTGAAATGCATCTCTAAAGGTCAAATGTGATCTCTTGTCCTGACCATAGTTATCAAATACCCTAGCTGATCTGGTGCAGCAAAGTAAATTTCCCCCCTGCAATTTATAGCTGGTTTTTAACATTCGTTAAACCCCTTTTCTTTTGTTTTCTTTTTTTTTTTTTTTTTTTTTTCCCCACCAGCAAGTCAATCTTCTCATTTGCAAATCAGTCAACATGCGGTTTCAGAATTCCTCCAAGCTGAGTCCCATGTGTGACTGAAGATACCAGCACAGAGAGACCAGCAGTTGCTGTGCTTTTTCACAGCAGCTAAATGGACCCAGCAGCTCCTGTAGGGGAACAAAGCCCAACAAACTGATCATCTCCCTGGCATATTTCACTGCAAGATGAACTGTTTTCAACAAAGCCTACTGGAAAAAGAAAATCTGTTCTTCACAATAATTGAGAAAACACATTTAATTAACCAAACTTTTATTTACTGTTGTTTCCTGAAAAACAGCTAATTATTACATAAATACAATTAGAAGCTTGGACAGAACCCAGGATTTTTCACACTGTGTATCACTACCTCTCTTGTTTAAGTAAACCATCCTTTCCTTTTTCTTTTTTTACTCTTTTTTTACTCTTTGCATAACATTTCCTTTCTCTCTGTAGTGGCCCAGTATCAGTTAACAGAGAAAATGGAGACAGCTTTCCACCAGCATCTCTTTCAGGTTGGTGGTTTCTTAGTTTGCTAGAAATCTGGAAACCATTGTCAACTTCCTCAGTTTGAATGCAATAAGCATGTGCTTTTCTTTTGCTCAACAAGTGTTCAAGCCACAAGGTTACTAAACCCCTAATCCCTACTCTGCCTCTTCTCTCATTCCAAATGAAGGGCAATCGTAGTGCATGTATAGACTCTTGTGAGAGAGACAACTTGGGCACTTGAACCTGTGAGTGGCTTTTTTGCCAACAATCCAATCATCAAGAAAGACCTGTATTGCAAAGTGTAGGTCAAGGCTTACTTTAGAAGAGAGACACACACTTATGCTTCTGTGCTCCTTATTGGCTGCTGTGAGCAATCCCCTCTCTACACACTCATGGTTATATAGCTGATTCCAGAAGTTAAAGTAGTAATTTCTATTACTGTACATTGATTTGATTGTTTTCAAATTCAGAAATTTCAATTTCACACATTCTATTGTTGATACGTTACAAAATAGAGAAACGGAAGCTCTGAATGTTTGTAGCTCATCTATGTAACCCTGTCATCAAGCACAAATTTCAGTCCTAAACCAGTTTTTTTCACTGCTCTGCATCATGATCCTGTGTATATCACTTGACATCAGAGATTGCATTTCTCCTCTTATAAAGTGGAAGCTGCTATATTTGCATGTTAAGCTGTGGGTACTGTGGGTAATTTTGGTTGGAACAACCTTTCACTGTATATTTCCTCAAATGAGCTTTTTAGTCAAAAGAAGATGCTTTATAAAGAAACAGCAAGCTTAATGAAAGAGTAGGGAAGAATAAATTGATTATTAAAGGAAGTGGAGGTTCAAATCTTTAGTCTGCCTGATCCAGCAAGAAAAAAGCCTGTCCTGGTTCATATAGAACAGTGCAACTGAACCTGAGTTTCTGCATGCCTGGCCAGTTCCCTAATGACATCCACATGTTTTGATATATAACACTGATTTTGATAATTCCATTTCTGCTGCAGAGTTCCAAAAGGTTTTGGTTGTGTTCCAAGGTGGAATGAAAACAAATGTTAATGTTGCTACGAAATGGAATTGCTTTAGCTGTGACACACAGCACAATACCTGTTAACAAAGTATATTATACATTAAAACATTGATAAAGAGCATGTCTGCACTATGGTATGTGGATGCCCAAGATAGCTGTCAATGACAATTTAGACAAAAAATCTGTAGATACTAACCTGTAAGTGAGCTCTGTGATGTAAAAATTGGACCACTCTGGTAACTCCACAACCTTGTTAAAATCCACTTTCCATTCTACTTAGCAAACATACAAATTTTTGTTGGTCTTTCTCCAGCAAATATACTGACAACAGTGATTTAAAGAATTTTGTCTACTAATTAGATCATTAGTGTAATTAACAAGTACAAACAAGACACATCTGAACCTGGGTGTGCCTAGATAGGAAATTTGTCTAGACTAGTAAAATATTGTTACTGTTATGGCTGGTAATGGAGGCTGGTACCGGCAGACGGCAAAAGAGTAGAAAAGAGGAAGATGAGGTCATTGTCTCATTGTCATTGTGTCATGTGTCTGCCCCCACAAGGTTCCAGTCCAGGAAAAGAGGAAAATTTCCAAAATTCTTAGAGAAACAGTTCAGATGTTCACACAGTTTAACAGAAATGTGTTGCAGGGCATCCAGTTTTCTAGGTTCTAGCGCCTTTTATTCTTCTAGTCCCACCAGTCTTGAAATATGCTGCTCTATTCAGTGCCATCTTTTTAATCTAGCAGCTTTTTCAATATTTTTTGATCTGAATGCATGCTTTCTCAGGTTTTTTGCAAAAATCTTTGTCTTGAATCGTATCAGTGCAGGGTTGCACATCTCAGCCCAAAGAATATCATTAGATCTGGAGCTCAACAGGAACAACTAGAGCATTTCTGGATATGACTGTGATGGTCTACAATTATTTGGTATAACAGCAGCTCTTGTCAAAGCTTGCAGATAAGCAGATCTGAATCAATTATCTCCAGTAGGCTTTTCTCTGAAACATGGTGACAGTTTTTGCAAGAATTCTGCTTTTAAATAAATCAAATTAGTTGAAATATTTGTCCGAATGAAATATCTGATGTCACACTAAGAAAAATTATGTCATACATACAATACTCAATGCTATCTAATGAATAAGGGAACTATCTAGCCATTTAAAAGTGTAGGTATGGGCATATCAACTAATCTTCTGTTATAACAGAGTACCTTCCTGTACCTCACAGTTTCATGTAAAACCTTAGTTAAAACTGTCTTTAAATTTCTCTTTAAAAAAATAAAAGCTTTCCTTCTGTGTTGCATGTGTTCTTGTTGTCCTGAAGTTGCTTTGTATTTTCCATCTAGAGGAAGACCATAAATATTAAAAAATAATCTTCTTGTACTTTAAGGTATATATCACACAGAAAACGGCTCAGTGGATAAAACCTTAATCTTAGGAAAAATAAGCCAGTTAGACAGATACATATTTAGCCTATGCGTTTTACAATTTTCACTATAGCCTAACATAGAAACTAGACCTTCTTGGAATCAGAGAAAGGAGAAATGAAAGTGATGAAGAGAAGCAGTGAGAGGAATAGGGACAGGAAATTATATTTTTGTAATAGCTAACCTGCTTTATCTATCCATAAGGCTATTTGAAATCATTTATGAAAGGCCATGCATTTATGCATATTTGATTTATCAAAAGAATTCTGAAAACATTTATGCTTTCTTCTGGAAATAAAAAGGAGTTGTGGGTATGATTAATTACTATCCTGTTAATTATCTGATTTTTATAAAGTATTTAGTGTTTCTAAAATTACCACCCTGCATTTCCAAATGTGTATGAAGAGCAATCCAGAGTCATTGAAAACTTGACTGAAATACATTTATAAGTACTTTATCCATTGACCTAAGTATGACTAATACAGAAGTATCTACCTTTATTTTCTCTTCCCTTCAGTAACCACTAATATCCTGTAGGTTTTGAACAGATGTTCAGTAACTGAAGTGATACATCTAAGTCTGCCACTGAAAATTATCACTTGTACTTATGGAAGAAAGCTTCCAAAATAAAGAATATTCTCTTATTTTTTAACTAAAAACATAAGAGAAAGAATATATTTCAATTTAAAAGGAAATAGTCTTACTTCTCTTTTACAGGTAGGAACAGTACAGCACACAGTTGGCCATAGTCACCAAGCAGGCCACCATCAGAGCTTGTGACAGAAGGCAGGTCTCCTGAACATGAACAATCAAGTGCTGTACCCATAAAGTCACACTAGATTTGAACCAGAAGTGAAGAGAGTCTGTTGGTTGTAAACTATTACTGTCAGACTGAGTATCCTGGGTTTGTGTTTGGCACCCCTGGAACAGAGAGTTCAGAGGCAGCCTAGAAGCTATGGAAGGTGTCTTTTCTCTCTGACTTCAACTAGGTACATTTATTTAAATACAAATGAATCTCAGATTAACTTTGTACTATAGTAGGTAGGAAACATGACTTCTACAGGAAAATGTCTTGAAAGAGACTATTCCTGCTAGCCTGATTTTCAGTATTTGTTGCTTGTGAAATACCTTTAGCAGTGCTGAGCTAACTACACAGAAGGCAACATAACCTTCAAGAACAGGTCTACAAGGTGAAGTTTCAACTATTTTCTTAATTTCTAAAAAATCTTACCTGAAGAATGCCATCAAGTCTTATATGCAAAAATGCTTTGGAAAGAAATGATAAATGTTACTGTAGTGTTATCTTGATATTGGTAAAAATTCCTTCAGATAGAATTTTATATGAAATCCAGTCTCAAGTCATAAGGATCACTGGAGAGACTTCCACTGCCAACAGCAAGCTTTGAATCAAATCTGTTCTCTGGGTTTCAGAATTCAAACAGATTGGTCATTTTAGTCAAAGAAGAAAAGGCATGCATTTCAGCATTTATTAAGCTGGCATGGACTTTACTTCTAATATCTGAACATCAAATCAGGAGCACAACTTCATCCTTATTAAAAGTAACCTAACCTTAATATTTTTTATTTTAATGGAGGTGAGATAATTTTACATTTAGCTTTCTATATAGCTGTGTTTGTTTGCACTTATACAAAGCTATATGCACATACCCCTGTTACATACAGTGGTCAAAGCAATCTAATACTGTAGCACTTGCCAGAACGTCAAACATAGAATCATAGAATGGTTTGGGTTGGAAAGGACCTTAAGATCATCTTGTTCCAGCCCCCCTGCCATGGGCAGGAATGCCTCACACTAGACCATGTCTCCCAAGGCCCTTTCCAACCTGGCCTTGAGCACTGCCAGGGATGGAGCATTCATAACTTCCCTTGGCTACCCATTCCACTTCCTCACTACCCTTACAGTAAAGAACTTCTTCCTTATATCTAACCTGAACTTCCCCTGTGTAAGTTTTAACCCCTTACCCCTTGTTCTATCTCTGCAGTCACTGATGAAGAGCCCCTCTCTGCTATCCCTGCAGGCCGTCTTCAGATACTGGAAGGTTGTTATGAGGTCTCCACACAGCCTTCTCTTCTCCAGGCTGAATAGCCTCAGTTTTCTCAGCCTATCTTCATATACGGGAGGTGCTCCCATCATCCTCATGGCCCTTCTCTGGACTTGCTTCAACAGCTGTCATGTTGAGGACAGCAGAACTGCACACAGTACTTTAGATGGGATTTCAAGTGCGTACGGACTTTTTTTCTGGAGCAAGCTGCAAGTCAATTAATTAGATTTTATACTAGGGTTTTTTTTATTTTGACAAGTAGAATTAAAAATTTCCAATTTGGTCCACTTTGAACATGAAAAGGCAGCATTAATATCACTTAAATTCCTGTTTCCAAATGTTATTAACTCTTACTCTTTCATAGATAGTCTAACACTGCCACAAATAGGTAAAATGTCAGCTCTTGGAAGGCAAGTGAACAAGTTTTAGCTTTCAGTTAGGAAAAACAATCACAAAAAAACCAGTTCGTTGGTTTCTGTGCATGCAACTTATAAATGCAACATAAATGACAAAATGTGCTGAAATAGGAGTGAAATAAATATTTATTAAAAGACAAGCCAAAAATATCTTTTTGACTCATGAATTTACTGCTACCTCTGAGAGTTTTAAAAATTTGGAACTGACAAAGCAGAGCTCTCCAAAGTTCTTAATACTTTTGGGTTTGTTTTTACAGCTTCAGTGGAAAGCTGTGTTATAAATTGATCATAGTTACATTATTACGAGTATGGTTCATATCTAGATTTGAAGCAGTAATCCCACTTTTAGGACTGAGGGAGAGAGGTTCTTTTATCTGAGTAATTACGTTTTCTAAGTATTATCTTTTCCATATGTTCATGGACAGGAAAATTATGAAGTCACTTGTGAAAAGACTTCTTAATCCTTTGCCTTTCTGCTTTTTTCTCATATTAACTTTTGATCTTTAAAAACTCTTGAGCTTATCTTCTAATTCCATATTCTAATTGCATCATTAAGTTTCTTACAGTGTTGCGTATTTCCATGAAGATTTAGGACTAACATACAGTACAGGAATTACTGATTACCTGTTGTCAACATGTCAAAAAATCTCATAGGAATTTTCATAGGCATATGCTTAGGCCATACAGCTCTAAAGGGTTCATTTCAAACCAGCTTTCTAGCAAGATGCATCTTTTTTGCCAAATATTTGTCAAGTGAATATCAAACAAAACCAAGCTGTTCCAGCTATGAAACGAGTAATTGGTGACATAAAAATTACTCATCCTTTTTAATTCACAATATAATAATGCATATCTTTTTAAAAAATGCACTTTTTAGACAGTATTTGCCAAAGTTATAATTAAAAATATAGAAATTGTAAATATATAGAAACTTTAAATATATTAACTTATACTGGAAGCATATTTATTTCTAAGAGCAAAAGAGTGGAGATAACATGTAATAGCTTTAGCTATCACATATATATGTGATGTGATGGCTTGGCTTCACGAGCGAAGATTTGGGAGGGGTGTTACCACACTCACTACAAGCACGACGACTAAGGGCAAGTGGAATAGGCAAAACTGATTGGAGAAAAGCTGCATAGGCAATAAGGAAGATTCCGCACAAGACTGTCGTCTCCTAGATCAAGCTCGAGCGACCAAAGGCCTGAACCGCCCGGAAGCATGGTTGGACCTGCAGCTTCCAGTGCACCTTGTCACCTGCTGTTTCGACCCATGACAGGGCTTTGCAAGTGTGAATAAATCCTTCCAACCTGTGCAATGGATTTTTTAGGTGAGGCGCAGCACACAGAACTGGCCCCACCCTTTACACCTGAGGTTTACCTGCCACGACCTAAATAGCTAGGACAGTGACAGCAAAGTCCTCAGGTCGTAGGTTTTGTAAGAGTGTCCTTCTCTTAGATGGAAGACCGTACAAGGCTAGACGAGCTCCATCAGCCCCGGTTTGAAGATAGGAGTTTTCCTTCTCCTATGAGGATGGCAGGTCTTCGCTAATGAAGATTTGGAAAGGCTTTTACCCACGCATTCTGAACAAGACTGTCATCTCCTGGATCAATCTCAAGCGACCAATGATGCAATAGCACAATGTCAAGCGTCTAGGCGGGATTCTGACTTAGAGGCGTTCAGTCATAAGCCTGAAGATGGTAGCCTCGTGCCAGTGGCTCCTCAGCCAAGCGCATGCACCAGGGGTCTGGAACATGCGATTTCTCTCGTACTGAGCAGGATTACTATTGCAACACAATGTCAGTATGATAAAACTGACTTAGAGGCATTCAGCCATAAGCCCGTAGATGGTAGCCTATCGCCGGCGGCTCCTCAGCCAAGTGCACGCATCAGGGGTCTGAACCTGAGGTTCCTCTCATACTGAGCAGGATTACTATTGCAACAATACATCATTAGTAGGGTAAAACTAGCCTGTTCCACAACGGTCTAAGCCCAGCTCACTTTCCCTATTAGTGGGTGAACAATCCAACGCTTGGTGAATTCTGCTTTACAATGATAGGAAGAGCTGACATCGAAGGATCAAAACACAACGTCGCTATGAACGCTTGGCCGCCACCAGCCAAGTTATCCCTGTGGTAACTTTTCTGACACCTCCTGCTTAAAACCCAAAAAGCCAGAAGGATCGTGAGGCCCTGCTTTCACAGTCTGTACTCGTACTGAAAATCAAGATCAAGAGAGCTTTTGCCCTTCCGCTTCGTAGGAGGTTTCCGTCCTCCCTGAGCTCGCCTTAGGACACCTGCGTTACACTTTGACAGGTGTACCGCCCCAGTCAAACTCCCCACCTGCTGCTGTCCCCAGAGCGGGTCCCGCTCAGTGCACGCAAGACGCTTGGCACCAGAAGGAGGCTCGCACCCCCGCCTCACCGGGTAAATGAAAAAAAAAACATATGAAAAAACTTATATATACATATATATATTACATACAATAATATAGAATTTGGCTTTAGCTATTAAAAGTGGAAAACATAAAAATGGTAAAACAGAATAATATTAACAAAATCGCAAAAAAGCATGCATATACATGTACAAATCAAACCAGATTGGGTTCACATATCCTTGTGAATGTCTGCTGACATGATCCAGGGATATTCCTATGGATATTCCTATACTTCTAGATAAAAGATCTGGGAGCACGCTCTGACACTGGGCCCCTTACCATCCACATTGCTCAGTACTTAACCCACCCCTGAACCTGCTCTGGAGTAATGCAAGCAATAATTTCCAATAAGATTTTGCCACAGGTACCAGTTATCAGGGAAAGAACTAATCAGGGGCAGAGACTAGCTCATGGTCCTCTTTTTTGTTTAAAAATATGAATGGGGCCATGGTCTTCCACAGCAGGTCAGTCACAGGTCTGAGCAGGAATGCATACTCTGAGTTCATACTCTTGTTAGGCTGAAGGGCCACTGATTTTAGGCCATTTTTCTGATCATAAGGTATTTGAGTACTACAATAATAAGCATTAGAAGACAGAGACACTAAAATCTATCCTCATGTCCTGGTTTAGCAGTAGCAGTCATTTTTTCTACTTCTTAGTAGCTGATGCAGCGCTGTGTTTTGACTTATGGCCTGGGAGTAATACTGATAAAGCCGATGTTTCCAGTTGCTGGTAAGAATGTTTACCCTGACCAAGGACTTTGTGAGTCTCATGCTTTGCCAGGAAGGAGGAGAAGCCGGGGGGAAGCAGAGACAGGACACCTGACCCAAACTAACCAAAGAGGTATTCCATACCACAGCACGTCATGCCCAGGATGTAGAACTGAGAGTCGCCTGGAAGGGCTGGAACTTTGCTGGAGGGGGGGCGAGGTATTGGTATCGGTCGGCGGGTGGTGAGGTGTTGCATTCTCTTCCTTGTTATTTCCTTTATCGTTATTATTATTGGTGGTAGCAATAGTGATTTGTGTTATACCTTAGTTACTAAACTGTTCTTATCTCAACCCGTGGGAGTTGCATTCTTTTGATTCTCTCCCCCGTCCCTCCAGGAGCGGGGGGAAGAAAGGTGGGGGGGGAAGTAGACTGCGTCGTTCTGATTTGTGGCCTGGACTTAAACCACGACACCCCAATGCACAGTCTCTGCCATTCACTCCGCCCTAGAATACTCATTTGTGAAACACAGTACGTCAAAGCCAGCATTTTGAAGGGTGCCACACTCAGTCACTGAGACATAAATTGGTTCTCTATATATTATAAATTATCTCATAAGGAGGAATATTTTGCTATTTTATGTGTGTACAGAATGAAAAGCAGATATGAGCAGTGATGAATAAGATTAGGTTCCTCTGCTGCTGGAGACATCAATTCTAAGGCTATTTGCATCTGAGCTCTCCCCTCTTACACTGCTTGCCCTATATATTGTCCATTATCACCAGCTACAGCTCGCTCTCCTTTTTTGCGTCAGTCTATGGTCCTACAAGTGCAAAAAAGCAAGAGGATACCTTGATCTCATATTTGCAAGTGTACTTTTAGGCCCAGAGACTGGGTCACAGATGGAACTGAAATATTCTATTACAGTTTTCTATAAAGTATTCTGCTGCTAATTTTTAAGGCTTCTACCTAGTCACATCAGCAAGTCCTTGTGTATCAAAGACTGTAGACCGTCTATACCCTCCAGCACGCACCTGCATGTAACTTTGGGTGACAAATCATTTGTATCTAGAGACCTCTCAGATGAAAAGCATCCATCTCATCTGACTGGGCTGCTGTAAAATGTAAAGACTTTTAGTCTTGTTATTTAAAGAAACTTTGTTGTCAATCGTCTCCATCAAACCAGCAATACAGGCATAGTAGTCAAATATCTGTTTGATGTAAGCCTCTCTTTCAGGCATTAAAATATTCTTTTTCCAGTCAGTGCAGTTCACTTGTGTCAAAACTTGGTGACATGCTAAAAGTTGGAAAGATAGAAAATCTTTTTTTTCAAAAAGTGTGATATAACAAACTACTGTATTTATTCTATTGCTCATTCTCTAGGCAGTAAGCATAGAAGGAAGTCTAACTAGGATCTAGACCACATTCATGTTTCGTTCCATACTTTGATAAACAGAATCTGTAGTACAAGTCACTCTAGAGATCCTTTCCACCTCTGTTTCTAAAACTGTTTGGTTTGGGGTGGAGGTGTTGGGGGTGTTAAGTAGTGAGATCATCAAATTGCCCCTCTGCCCTTAAGAGCACTGACAACAACAAGAACTTTCTACAAAATTAATATCCAGAATCCAGCAAAATACACAACATAAGGATAGAATCATAGAATCATAGAAGAGTTAAGGTTGGAAAGGACCTTAAGGTCATCTAGTTCCAACGCCCCTGCCACACAAGGGGACAAGGTGACAAGGGGGGGACAAGGATAAAGGCATGGCTTTATATAAAGTATAAATTAATAAAACTCCTTGTGATGGATGAGTATAAAACTGGAAGAATATTAAGACAGGCCACAGGTTTTACCTGAAGCCATATGTTTCCTGTCTCTACATGCATAGTAATGGAAAAAGGTGACTTCCCACTTTGTAAGGCACTCACAGTCCTTTCCTGAAGAAAGACTTAAGTTTTCTTCTCTGCAAAATAATAAACTTATTTTGTATATCTTTGGAGTGAAACACTGCTACTTTTTTCCATTGGAATGGTTTTTAGATTCATTGTGCCAAATATTCACATACATAACATATGTAAATCAAGAGTGTGGGGAGAGAGAAAGGATAAGAGAAAGGGAGAGCTCATGGAAGCTTTCCATAATGGAAAAAAGGTTTCATGTGTGCATATGAACAACAGATGTAGAAATATTTAATATTCCAGCACTCAGCAAATGAGTTTATCTAATAGTCTTGTTATAGAAGACTGTGAAGCTGTGAAATTGCTTTATCTGCAAACATACTCAATCTTAAACAATGTAGGATTCTATCTGTGCCAAAACCTACCGTGCTAGATTAGAAGAGATGTTAATTCTCCCAGAAGAAAATATGTTTTTTAGTTCATAGGCTTGCTGTAGGTATTGATTCAAACAAATCAATACTTTATAATGAAGCAGAGCTGTAAGAAGCTTAAGAATAAATAACAATAAAAAATATTTGCACTTTACTGCAATACTGCCTGTGTAAAAGGGGTTGCAATCCCTTTGTATGCTGTAGCCTCATATATGCATTAAGATCTATGCTGGTGAAGATTTAAAACACAGTGGGGTTAGAATTTTCCTCAAGGGTCCCCCTTTGTGAATCTAATTTTAGTATCAGATGTTATTCTTTTTCTCACATTATCCACAACAACCATTAATGTTACAGAGCAGGAGGATAATTGTAGCTTTTTATCAAAGATAGATCTGAGCTGCATTAGACAATATTATAGTGATGCTACACAGTATGTCAAAATAATTTTATATGGTAGCATGGGTCAGTAGACCAACAGCATTATATATAATCAAAATGCTTCATAGGTAAACTGTTTACAAAATGGAATTGCTAAAATCTGGGAAATTCAACAATTCTCAGTCCAATGAATTTTGATTTTATAATGCAATATTGATTCTGCATTATTATAAGTCCCCAGCCCCACTTGCTGCTGTAATCTTTTTATATCTTCCCAGTGATCAAATCACTACCTTAGCAGAACTATTGCAGACTAAAAAAATAGCACTGAATACTGTTACTTATCCAATTTTTTCTGTTGTAAATTAAACTGTACTAGCAATTAGCACCACAGGAGGCAATGACTACAGACTACAAGTTTTAACTGCTTTGCTTCTGTTCCTGTCCCTTTTCATACATAAGCAGTAAATATTCAGGCTTTTAATTTTCATATACAGTTATAGCCCAAAATATTATTTAAAATTAATATGTAATCAGAATACTCATAGAGCCAGTTTTGTAGCTGTTATAGCCATTCTCAGACAAGAGCACTGAGTTGAGATTAATTTGGAAATTACTTTTTTTTATATATGCTCTTCAATGAAGAGCAGATTTATAAATTTGAGGTAACAATTTCCATGGGACACCCTTAACTCTGGTTTTAATATTGAGATTAAATTTTCCAATAAGTGTAATGAAACGTATTCACATTCTTGCAACATACTCAAGGGAATTCAAGCATGTTACAAAACAAAAATTCAGGCTGCCCAGTCAGTCTTGATACAAGCTCTTCTATGTAAAACCTAGCTTAAAGGTAACTAAGCTAATGTCACGCAACTGAAGACTTTCAATAGAAGCATAATTTTTCATGGGGCCTTTTGTTTCATTCAGGACCTAGCAGTAATGCTGCTCAAAATGTTTGGGTTATCACCATTCAGTGAGGGTTCAGGTGTTGTTTACAACACATACCATCCACATTCTGCAATGAGCATAGTATTACTAATTATTCTAAAGGGTTTCCATTATATATATATTACATACATGCTTCACAAATATTAAATGCAATTGTCTTCAGTAACCTGCTCTCACAAATTTCTGTCTCTGAAGTTGGTTGGCTGAAACTTTTGATGACATGGCTTTCATCAGTTCCCAGTGGTTTTTCATTCTGTCTCATCATTCACTATTTAATATCCTACAGTTTTGCCTCTGATTTTTCTAGAGGGCAGACAGCAAAACAATACATTGAAACTATTAATTTATCATTATTTATTTTCACTTATTTTACAGCTATATTTCATTATAAATATAAAATACCATTTCATATTAATCAGTGTCCAGGGGTAGGTCATATAAATTAATCAAGTCACATATTTTCCTGCTTGAGCTATGTGCTCAAACATGTGTCGTGTTTATGGATGACAGTCAAGAAAAATGGTGTAGGTCAAAGGGAAAATTTAAAAATGTACACATGCTACAGTTCTACACCACCCCCCAGAACAATTGCACTCATAATTATGATTCTTCCACCTTATTTCTTGCTCTTTTTCCTTCACCATGAAGACTTATGGCTCCTTCTTCCCCTTCCATGGCCAGAAATGGTAATTGAAAGAGGAATGGGGGTACAAAGGGGGTTACGGGGTGGGAAGAAAAGCTTAGGGAGATAGGACTGTGGGGAAGATAGATACACCTCCCTTTTATCTGTCTGCTTTGGCAAAACAGAGGGTTAGATGAACAGTTTAGTTTGGAGAGAAAAGTGAAGATTTTTTAATCCTAATTTTTGTTCAGTCACACCCTTTTCAGTTATAATTGAATATCTATCCTTTCTAAACTATCTTCTATTTGGAAAGGAAGTCTTGCCACATGCATTTGTAAGGAATGTATGTGACATAGAGAAGGACTTACTAGGTAATGTGGATCAAAGCTCTCAAAACTCTGGACCATGACATTAGCATAAATTTAGGAAAACTGTAAATCTCTACATAGGAAGGAAAGTTCTTATTGCTTGAACTAATATTTTAGGAAATATATTTTTTTAAATGGCAAGTTCCAGTCTTCTTTAGCTCTCAAAATTGAACAGTTACTCTTACACAGCTTTTAGGATCTGTCAAATTTATTATCAGATTGCATCTCTAACTGAACATTAAGTTTCTTTCACTTTGTTTCACTGTTATATTACAATACTTTGTGTCCTTTAATGGCAAAATCCGCACAGACTGAGATCTGCTCTGCAGTTTATGAATTTCATTTAGTGCAGTGACATTATTGAGTTTCCAATGTAATTTTATGCAAGCATCAGATACAAATATGAAGATGTTAGCCAGCTGCAACTAGCCCTAATTCTTATTCAAGATTCAGCTACTCCATCAAAAAAATATTCATTTTGCCCATTATCTGAGCCGTTTTTCTAATATTATTTAGCTAATCACCATTAATTGAAAAATAGGCAGTATGTCTACTCTTTTACTGGAAAAGGCAAGTCCAATACTGAGCAGTATATGAGTATGGCAGGTTGGGATTTTTTCTTCTTTTATCTTTCTGGTTACAAAACTTGTTTAAAGACGCCTTTGAAATTGATATTTGTGATATGCATGAGATTTCTACTCAATTCTTCACATGAGATAAAACTAGAATAACATGTAGGTAAAATATAAATGCAATAGGTATAAAAACAATAATAATAAAAAACCCTTTATCAAGAAACAGTTACTTTTGAGGTATTTTTAAAACATCTAACATAAAGTATGTAGCAGAAGGAGAGCAGTTGCATTAAAAATATATGTCTTAGAACTAGCTTCACAAATACAGAGTAAAATTATGGATACTAATTAGACACAAAAACCTTACAAATTTCACTGGAAGACTCTAATACAGAAAATTAAAGGCCTAATTCTGCTGTGAATAATTTCCCAGAATCCCTTACAATCAAGCAGTAAGAGACAAGCAAATGTTAAATCTTATTGTTCTTATTTGCATTTCCTAAAACATTCAGGAAAGATACTTATGGTAGAATAAGCCCCTAAAATTAAAAATCAAAACTCATCCTAGACATCTTCAATCATTCATATCTCATGGGGTTGGGAATTTTACCGTACAAAGAGGAAAGGTAAAGAATAAGCTTGAGAAAGCTCCTGCTTGGGCAACAGCTATGATGCTAAAAAAATTGATGGTGTAGCTTTTCAAAAGGCTTTAGAAAACATTACAAGGATCAATTGCATACATTTATATAGAAATATTTTTCTACAAAAGCTATCTAAGGTTTTTAGGTTGTACCTTTTGTAAATGCTACATTTATTAAGGACTCATTACTAGAAGACTGATAGTTCTCACTGAACATCATGGTTTTAAAAAATTTGTTTTAGTGTAGACATAAGAAAATAAATAGTTATTTGCCTAAAATATCAGCTTTGCAATGCTATGGATTTATGTAACACTGTGGTCATTATTTCTCTGCCTAGCAAGCGAAAGATCAGATGGGATACCAAATGAAGAACTGATTTTTATTTTTTTTTTTTTTTCACAAAATCCCTGACATGTGGTATGACAACCGAAAAGAATGCAAGATAAGAGAAATAGTAACATAGAAATGTAACATCATTCTGACTACCTGTGTAGTAAATTAAGCTCAGATTGGCCAACAGATTTAAAATTCGCCATGAGGAACCAAAAGGCACAAAATTCCTTCCCATAAATATTGCTTCTTTGTGAAATCAAGCTGAAAATAAAACCACACATCTCTGTTAATTATAGTAGAATATGATGGTTCCATATGAAGAAAAAGTATTTAGATGGAGATTTAATAATTTGATACTTCCAGCTACTTTTTTCTTCAGATTTTCTAATGAACTATGCAGTTCCATACTAGCGTGGTAACTCAGCATAGAATCATAGAATCATAGAATATTTAGGGTTGGAAAGGACCTTGAGATCATCTAGTTCCAAAACCCCTGCCATGGGAAGGGACACCCCACACTAAAACATGCCACCCAAGGCCTCATCCAACCTGGCCTTGAACACCGCCAAGAATGGAGCATTCACAACTTCCCTGGGCAACCCATTCCAGTGCCTCACCACACAAACAGTAAAGAATTTCTTCCTTAGATCCAATCTAAACTTCCCCTGTTTAAGTCTGAACCCGTTACCCCTTGTCCTGTCACTACAGTCCCTGATGAAGAGTCCCTCCCCAGCATCCCTGTAGGCCCCCTTCAGATACTGGAAGGCTGCTATGAGGTCTCCACGCAGCCTTCTCTTCTCCAGGCTGAACAGCCTCAACTTTCTCAGCCTGTCTCCATACAGGAGGTGCTCCAGTCCCCTCATCATCCTCGTGGCCCTCCTCTGGACATGTTCCAACACTTCCATGTCCTTGTTATGTTGAGGACACCAGAACTGCACACAAAACTCCAAGTGAGGTCTCATGAGAGCAGAGTAGAGGGGCAGGATCACCTCCTTCGACTTGCTGGTCATGCTCCTCTTGATGCAGCCCAGGATACAGTTGGCTTTCTGGGCTGCGAGTGCACACTGCCAGCTCATGTTCATTTTTTCATCGACCAACAACCCCAAGTCCTTGTCTGCAGGGCTGCTCTGAATGTCTTCTCTCCCCAACCTGTAGCTGTGCCTGGGATTGCTCCGACCCAGGTGTAGGACCTTGCACTTGGCATGGTTAAACTTCATCAGGTTGGCATCAGCCCACCACACAATCGTGTCGAGGTACCTCTGGATGGCATCCCTTCCCTCCAGCGTATCAACCGAACCACACAGCTTGGTGTCATCAGCAGACTTGCTGAGGGCGCACTCAATCCCACTGTCCATGTCACCGACAAAGATGTTGAACAAGACTGGTTCCACCACCGATCCCTGAGGGACACCACTCGTTACCGGCCTTCAGCCGGACATCGAGCCATTGACCACAACTCTTTGGGTGCGGCCATCCAGCCAGTTCTTTATCCACCGAGTGGTCCACCCATCAAATTGATGCCTCTCCAATTTAGAGACAAGGATAAAAAAGCGGCTGAATCTCGATCCTAGCAGTCAGTCAGCTGATCGGAGCTAGCACAGCTAGAGCCGGAGCCGGCACGCTTCAGAGACCACGAGGTTCAGAAGAGATTAGGAAAAGCAGAGGGGATAGCACAGAGACATCGCAATTCCCGACATCTCCCGATCCCCGAAGCCCCAGCAGCCCTTGCGAGAGAGCGGCTGACGTGGCAGGGGGCGTTCCTGCGGTAATGGCGACCGCTCCCCTGCCCCTTGCCTTGAAAGAGCCTCTGAGAGGGCAGCGACCGGTCGCTGCCCACCGGGCTCAGGGAGGAACAAGCAGGTCGTGTTGTGAACCCTGTTGCTGGTGTCCCAGACTGCTGACCAATATGGTCGCCTCCAGAAGGAGAGCTTGCAGTAAGGAGACTGTAGCAACTCAGACAGAGACCCCGTCCCAAACCGTGGCTGTTCAGGTCTCTGGCTGCAGGGAGTGCCAGAGCCTGCTGCTGCTGAGGGAGGGAGGCCAGCATTCCACCTGCGTGAGGTGTGAGCAGGTAGAAGATCTGCTTAGATTGGTGGCAGAACTTAAGGAGGAGGTCGAGACGCTGAGGACCATCAGGGACTGTGAAAGGGAGATCGACTGGTGGAGTAACTCCCTGGCGTGCCAACAGGAACGGTTCCAGGGAGATACCCCCCAAAAGGGGATGGACCCCCTGTCCTCTCAGACAGAGGGGGATGGCCCGAGACAGCCCCTGCCCTGTAGCTGTCGCGCAGAGGTAAGGGACCAAAAAGACGATGAGGGCTGGAAGCAAGTTCCAGTTCGGAGTCGTGGGCAACCCTCCTCCCTTCCTGCCCTGCTTCCCCAGGTGCCCCTCTGTAATAGGTTTGAGGCCCTGGATCTTGATGGAGAGGTAGGTGAGGATGTGATGCAAGGCCAGCCTACAAGGTCACATAGGAAAAGGCGGTCGATTTTGCACCTCAAGACTGCCCCTGATAAGAAAGAAAGAAAGGTCATTGTCGTAGGCGATTCCCTTCTGAGAGGAACAGAGGGCCCGATATGCAGAGTTGACCCTCATCATAGGGAAGTGTGTAGTCTGCCTGGAGCCCGGATCAGGGATATCACCAGGGTGCTCCCCAGCCTGGTGCACCCGACAGACTACTACCCGCTGCTGGTCTTCCAGACAGGTGGGGGGGGAAGCTGCTTCCCGCAGTCTGAGGGGGATGAAGAAAGACTACAGGGCCTTGGGGCGGATGGTGAAAGAGTCTGGGGCTCAAGTGATCTTCTCCTCACTTCTTCCATCTTCCGGTGATGACGTGGGACTGAATGGGAAAATTCAGTCCGTAAACAATTGGCTACGAGACTGGTGCTTCAGGCAGGGCTTTGGGTTCTTTGATAATAGCTGGTTTTTTAGGGCTCCAGTCCGGATGATGGCACGTGGGAAAGGTTTACCTCACAGAGGCAAAAGGATGCTGGGGTATGAATTAGCAGGGCTCATTTGGAGAGCTTTAAACTAGATTCGAAGGGGGATGGGGTTGTAACTGGGCTTGCCCCAGTTGGGCAGCACTCTAGAATTGATGAAGACTGGGAGGCCTTCTATAATCCTAGGGTGAAATCGGTGAGCTCAGCTCCCTCCTTGAAATGCCTGTACACCAATGCGTGCAGCATGGGAAATAAGCAGGAGGAGTTGGAGACCTGTGTTAAGTCAGGAGATTATGATCTTGTGGCAATTACAGAGACATGGTGGGACAGCTCACATGACTGGAATATAGTCATGGAGGGCTATGTCCTTTTCAGGAAAGACAGGCCAGCCAGGCGGGGTGGTGGGGTTGCTCTTTGTGTGCGAGAGCAGCTGCAGTGTACTGAGTTCTGTCCAGGGACAGGGGACGAGCGAGTTGAGAGTCTGTGGGTGAGAATTAAGGGGCAGGCTGGCAGGGGTGATACTGTTGTGGGTGTCTGTTACAGGCCACCAGATCAGGGTGAGGAAGTTGACGAGGACTTCTACAGGCAGCTGAGAGCGGCCTCACAGTCACAGGCCCTGGTCGTCGTGGGGGATTTTAACTTCCCTGATGTTTGCTGGAAGGACTACTCAGCAACCCAGCCACAGTCCAGGAGGTTCCTCCAGTGTATGGATGATAACTTCCTCATGCAAATGGTGGAAGAGCCAACCAGGAGAGGAGCGCTGCTGGATCTCATCCTCACTAACAAGGAGGGGCTGGTCGAAGCAGTAAAGGTTGAGGGCTGCCTTGGTTGCAGCGACCACGAGATGGTGGAATTCAGGATCTTGTGTGGTAGGGCCAGTACAATAGCAAGTAGAATTGCAACTCTGGGCTTCAGCAGGGCAGACTTTGGCCTTTTCAAGCAATTGCTAGGGGAAATCCCATGGGCAAGGCTGCTTGAAGGTAAAGGGGCCCAAGATAGCTTGTTGACATTCAAGGATTGCTTATTCCGAGCTCAAGAGCGGAGCATCCCGACATGTAGGAAGTCAAGGAAGAGGGCCAGGAGACCTGCGTGGCTGAATAAGGAACTGCTGGGTATGCTCAAGTGGAAGAGCAGAGTTTACAGGTCATGGAAGGAGGGGCTGGCCACTTGGGAGGAATATAAGGCTGCTGCTAGAAGATGTAGGAAGGCAGCTAGGATGGCTAAGGCCTCCTTAGAATTAAATCTGGCAAGAGGGGTCAAGGACAGCAGAAAGAGCTTTTTCAAATACATGGCAGATAAAACTAACACCAGAAGCAAGGTAGGCCCACTGGTGAACGGGATGGGTGCCCTGGTGACAGAAGATACAGAGATGGCAGAGTTATTGAATGCCTTCTTTGTCTCTGTCTACTCTGCCGGAGGCAGTCCTGAAGAGCCCTGTACTCCTGAGACCTCAGATGAAGTCTGGTCACTGGAGCAGTTTGCCTTAGTCGATGAGGAATGGGTTAGAGACCAGCTGAGCAATCTGGACATCCATAAATCCATGGGTCCAGATGGGATGCACCCGCGGGTGCTGAGGGAACTGGCGGAAGTCATTGCTAGACCACTCTCCATCATCTTTACCAAGTCTTGGGAAACGGGAGAGGTGCCTGAGGACTGGAGGAAAGCAAATGTAACTCCAGTCTTCAAAAAGCGCAAGAAGGAGGACCCGGGTAACTATAGACCGGTCAGCCTCACCTCCATCCCTGAGAAACTGATGGAACACCTTATCCTTGATGCCATCTTAAGGCATGTCAAGGATAAGAGGGTTATGAGGGGCAGTCAACATGGCTTTACCAAGGGGAAGTCATGCTTGACCAACCTCATAGCCTTTTATGAGGAAATAACACGATGGATGGATGATGGCAGAGCGGTGGATGTGGTCTACCTTGACTTCAGCAAAGCATTTGACACAGTCTCCCACAGCATCCTCATAGCTAAACTGAGGAAGTGTGGTCTGAATGATCAGGTAGTGAGGTGGACTGTGAACTGGCTGAAGGAGAGAAGCCAGAGAGTTGTAGTCTATGGGGCGGAGTCTAGTTGGAGGCCTGTATCTAGTGGAGTGCCTCAAGGGTCAGTACTGGGACCAGTATTATTTAATATATTCATCAACGATTTAGATGAGGGAATTGAGTGTACTATCAGCAAGTTTGCTGATGACACCAAGCTGGGAGGAGTGGCTGACACGCCAGAAGGCTGTGCTGCCATCCAGCGTGACCTGGACAGGCTGGAGAGTTGGGCAGGGAGTAACCTGATGAAATATAACAAGGGAAAGTGTAGAGTCCTGCATCTGGGCAGGAACAACCCCAGGTTCCAGTATAGGTTGGGGAACGACCTGTTAGAGAGCAGTGTAGGGGAGAGGGACCTGGGGGTCCTAGTGGACGGCAGGATGACCATGAGCCAGCACTGTGCCCTTGTGGCCAAGAAGGCCAATGGCATCCTGGGGTGTATTAGAAGGGGGGTTAGTAGGTCGAGAGAGGTCCTCCTTCCCCTCTACTCTGCCCTGCTGAGACCGCACCTGGAATATTGTGTCCAGTTCTGGGCCCCTCAGTTCAAGAAGGACAGGGACCTGCTGGAGAGAGTCCAGCGCAGGGTAACTAAGATGATTAAGGGAGTGGAGCATCTCCCTTATGAGGAAAGGCTGAGGGAGCTGGGTCTCTATAGTTGGGAGAAGAGGAGACTGAGGGGTGACCTTATTAGTGTATATAAATATATAAAGGGGGAGTGTCACGAGGATGGAGCCAGGCTCTTCTCAGTGGCAAACAATGATAGGACAAGGGGTAATGGGTACAAACTGGAACACAAGAGGTTGCACTTAAACTTGAGAAGAAACTTCTTCTCAGTGAGGGTGACGGAACACTGGAACAGGCTGCCCAGGGAGGTTGTGGAGTCTCCTTCTCTGGAGACATTCAAAACCTGCCTGGACACATTCCTGTGTAATCTTATCTAGGTGTTCCTGCTCTGGCAGGGGGATTGGACTAGATCTTTTGAGGTCCCTTCCAATCTCTAACATACTGTGATACTGTGATGTCATGTGGGACAGTGTCAAAGGCTTTGCACAAGTCCTGGTAGATGACGTCATCCATTTTGCCCTTCTTGAAAATGGGGGTTATATTTCCCTTTTTCCAGTCGCCGGGAACTTCACCTGACTGCCATGATTTTTCAAATATGATGGCCAGTGGCTTAGCAACTTCATCTGCCAGCTCCTTCAGGACCCGCGGATGGATGTTGTCAGGTCCCATGGACTTGTGTACGTTTAGGTTTTTAAGATGGTCTCGAACCAGATCCTCTCCTACAGTGGGCCTAGGGTCCTCATTCTCACAGTCCCTGTGTTCGCCTTCCAAGACTTGGGTGGTGCGGTCAGAGCCTTTGCCAGTGAAGACCGAGGCAAAGAAGTCATTAAGAACCTCAGTCTTCTCCAAATCCCGGGTAGCCAGTTCTCCAGATATCTTCCGGAGGGGGCCTACGTTGTCCCTAGTTTGTCTTTTACTCGCTATGTACCTATAGAATCCCTTCCTATTATCCTTAACATCCCTAGCCAAGTTCAATTCTAACTGGGCCTTAGCTTTCCTCACCTGGTCCCTAGCTTCCCGGACAGCATCCCTGTATTCTTCCCAGGCCGCCTGTCCCTTCTACCTGTCGCTTCCACCTTCTATAAGCCTCTTTTTTCTCTTGAATTTTCCTGAGCAGCTCCTTATCCATCCATGGAGGTCTCCTGGCCCTCTTGCTGCACTTCCTTCTAGTTGGGATGCAACATTCCTGAGCTTGGAGCAGGTGATGCTTGAATAACAACCAAGAATCTTGGGCCCCCCTGCCCTCTAGGGCTATATCCCATGGAACCTTACAAAGCAGGTTCCTGAAGAGGCCAAAGTCTGCTCTCTTGAAGTCCAGGCCAGTGGGCATGTTTAGGAAGAATTAGAAAATTCCTTTTGTTCAAATTGTCTGGCCAAAGCATTATTATTTTCACTCCAGTACATTTTGGTGAATGTAATTGTTGGGAGGAGATAGAGGCTACTGTGTCAAAATTATTTGGTCACTTTGTATCCAGTGATAAGCTTTGTGATTCTTACTTAAAAGCTACAGGAAACTCACTAGCATTCTTTTTCGTCATGTAAGTAGGAAAACATCATGGAGAGATAAAGTTCTCACACATTTAAGAATGATTATCAGAGAGTATAACCTGAATAGAAAGAAATACTGCAGACATGACTCTGATGCCTTACTTGGATCTCAGAAACAATACAAGAAAACAAGTGAAATCAAAATAACTACTACATGTTCTATAGTGGATCTCTTGACATGGCTGGAAAGCCTAGAAAAAAAAGTTCACTTGTTGAGTGTTAACTTTTAAAGAAAACTTAACTTTTCTATTTCTGCACAATTAAATTGCTTTTTAATTGAAGCAGAACCAGAGAAGGGAGGAAAGCCACTGTTAAAACTGAGATGACTGGTTGATGGCTTGGCTTTGCGAATGAAGATTTGGGAAGGGCATTATCCACACTCACTACAAGCACGATGACTAAGGGCAAGTGGAATGAGCAAAACTGACTGGGGAAAAGCTTCATAGGCAATCAGGAAGATTCCACACAAGGCTGTTGTCTCCTAGATCAAGCTTGAGCAACCAAAGGCCTGAACCACCCACAGGCAAGGTTGGACCTGCAGCTTCCAGTGCACCTTGTCACCTGCTGTTTTGACCCTCACCTGTAGCTACAGGGCTTTGCAAGTGTGAGTAAACCCTTCCAGCCTGTGCAATGGATTTTTTAGGTGAGGCACAGCGTGTGCAGAACTGGCCCCACCCTTTACACCTGAGGTTTATCTGCCACGGCCTAATGTCCTGGGTTCAGCAGCACCAGTCAGTTTTTCTCCTTCTTAGTCCTGTGCAGTGGTTTTGACTTTCGGCCTGGGAATAATACTGATAAAGCTGATGTTTTCAGTTGCTGGTCAGAATGTTTACCCTGACCAAGGACTTTGTGAGTCTCATGCTCTACCAAGGAGGAGGAGAAGCTGGGAGGAAGCAGGGACAGGACACCTGACCCAAACTAGCCAAAGAGGTATTCCATATCACAGCACGTCATGCCCGGGGATGTAACTGGGAGTTACCCGGAAGGGCAAATCCTCTTCTCTGTCGGGCTCTTTTCCGGCGGGCGGTATCGTATTCTCTTCCCTTGTTATTTCCTTTATCATTATTATTATTGGTGGTAGCAGTAGTGATTTGTGTTATACCTTAGTTACTGGACTGTTTTTATCTCAGCCCGTGGGAGTTACATTCTTTCGATTCTCCTCCCCATCCCTCTGGGATGGGGGAGTAGACTGCGTGGTTCTAATTTACGGCCTGGGCTTAAACCACGACACCTAAATAGCTAGAACAGTGACAGCAAAGTCCTCAGGTCGTAGGTTTTGTAAGAGTGTCCTTCTCTTAGATGGAAGACCGTACAAGGCTAGATGAGCTCCATCAGCCCCGGTTCGAAGATAGGAGTTTTCCTTCTCCTATGAGAAAGACATGTCTTCGCTAACGAAGATTTGGAAAGGCTTTTACCCACACATTCTGATCTTGCGCGACCAATGACACAATAGCACAACATCAAGCATCTAGGCAGGATAAAACTGACTTAGAGGCATTCAGACATAAGCCTGCAGATGGTAGCCTCACGCCAGTGGCTCCTCAGCCAAGTGCACGCATCAGGGGTCTGAACCTGAGGTTCCTCTCATACTGAGCAGGATTACTATTGCAACAATACATCATTAGTAGGGTAAAACTAGCCTGTTCCACAACGGTCTAAGCCCAGCTCACTTTCCCTATTAGTGGGTGAACAATCCAACGCTTGGTGAATTCTGCTTCACAATGATAGGAAGAGCTGACATCGAAGGATCAAAAAACAACGTCGCTATGAACGCTTGGCCGCCACCAGCCAAGTTATCCCTGTGGTAACTTTTCTGACACCTCCTGCTTAAAACCCAAAAAGCCAGAAGGATCGTGAGGCCCTGCTTTCACAGTCTGTACTCGTACTGAAAATCAAGATCAAGAGAGCTTTTGCCCTTCCGCTTCGTGGGAGGTTTCCGTCCTCCCTGAGTTCGCCTTAGAACACCTGCGTTACACTTTGACAGGTGTACCGCCCCAGTCAAACTCCCCACCTGCTGCTGTCCCTGGAGCGGGTCCTGCTTGGCGCACGCCAGGCACTTGGCGCAAGAAGCAAGAGCCCCTCTCAGGGCTCACCCCCCTGCCTCACCAGGTAAGTGAAAAAGCTATCAGAGTAGTGGTATTTCACCGACGGCTGGGACACTGGTGGGCGGGTCGCCCCTAAATGACTGTGTTGTTAAAAGTCAGGAGTTAACTACATCATCTGAGTAACAAGCATATATCTTCAACAGAGGCGATTAAATAGAAAACTAAAATAAGTTCTTTGCACATAGTGAAATTTTAAAGTTTGAAGCACATTAAAAAAAAAGATAGTCATATCAGTAAGCAAAAACTTGAAGATCACAAAAAACCTTCAGCATCATAGGAACTGCAGTAGATTAAATATCAACTGAAATGCATTTAAGAATGTTGCCAGAAATGTATCTAAGAAATCTAGTGCACCCTGCATAGACATGGTCTTAAAATTTTCTACAACGCACATATGCAAATCTAACACCACACTGAAACAGGGAGAAAAAACAACACACATAGAGATGGAAGACAAAAAACCCAAAACAATCTGAAGCCACAATTTGATGCAATTCAAGACCAGGTGTTTTGGTTTGTTTTTTGGGTTTGGGGTGGTTTTTTGGTGTGTTGGTTGGTGGTTTTTTGGGTTTTGGGGGATTTTTTTGTTTGGTTTGGTTTGGGTTTTATTATTGCATGGGAATTTCCTATCTAAAATAGAAGTCGTTGTAATAAACATACTTCAGGGAGTAAAGACTAAAGGAAATCTCTACCATACAGAGGCCACGTTACTCCTTCAATAAAAGTCATGGTGGCATAAAATGCTGTACTGTATTAGATTTAAAAAAAAAAAAAAAAAGGAAAAAAGAAAACAACATGAAGGAAATTGGAAAATGGATTCACACACAGGAACTACTACACTTGATGAAGCTGTACTTGAGGTGTGGTGCATTTGCTGTACACCACCAGCTGCAGCATAAAAGTGATCAGCCCAAACTCCTGCTTAAATGGATTGTGAACTGGAGACAATTTTTTTTCCCATAACAACAGTTCCTGAAAAGCATCAGTCTTCATTCTACATTGACAATTTTTGACCCAGTTGTTCAGATGCTGTTATGCAAAATTTCCTCCATTCCAGGTTTTTTGTTTGTTTGTGTTTTTTTTTTTTTCTTAGAGAATCACATGCTTTCAGCTACTTTTGTCATTCCTGGTTGCAACCAGAACTGGAGAGCCGAGCAGGGGGCTCTGCCTGGCCAGTATTATTTAATATATTCATCAATGATTTAGATGAGGGAATTGAGTGTACTATCAGCAAGTTTGCTGATGATACTAAGCTGGGAGGAGTGGCTGACACGCCAGAAGGCTGTGCTGCCATCCAGCGAGACCTGGACAGGCTGGAGAGTTGGGCAGGGAGGAACTTGATGAAATATAACAAGGGAAAGTGTAGAGTCCTGCATCTGGGCAGGAACAACCCCAGGTTCCAATATAGGTTGGGGAACGACCTGTTAGAGAGTAGTGTAGGGGAGAGGGACCTGGGGGTCCTAGTGGACGGCAGGATGACCATGAGCCAACACTGTGCCCTTGTGGCCAAGAAGGCCAATGGCATCCTGGGGTGTATTAGAAGGGGGGTGGTCAGTAGGTCGAGAGAGGTCCTCCTTCCCCTCTACTCTGCCCTGCTGAGACCGCACCTGGAATATTGTGTCCAGTTCTGGGCCCCTCAGTTCAAGAAGGACAGGGACCTGCTGGAGAGAGTCCAGCGCAGGGCGACAAAGATGATTAAGGGAGTGGAGCATCTCCCTTATGAGGAAAGGCTGAGGGAGCTGGGTCTCTATAGTTTGGAGAAGAGGAGACTGCGGGGGGACCTTATTAGTGTATATAAATATATAAAGGGGGAGTGTCATGAGGATGGAGCCAGGCTCTTCTCAATGGCAAACAATGATAGGACAAGGGGTAATGGGTATAAACTGGAACACAAGAGGTTCCACTTAAACTTGAGAAGAAACTTCTTCTCAGTGAGGGTGACAGAACACTGGAACAGGCTGCCCAGGGAGGTTGTGGAGTCTCCTTCTCTGGAGACATTCAAAACCCGCCTGGACACATTCCTGTGTAACCTCATCTAGGTGTTCCTGCTCTGGCAGGGGGATTGGACTAGATGATCTTTTGAGGTCCCTTCCAATCTCTAACATACTGT
Source organism: Psittacula echo (assembly GCF_963264785.1). Classification (NCBI taxonomy): domain Eukaryota; kingdom Metazoa; phylum Chordata; class Aves; order Psittaciformes; family Psittacidae; genus Psittacula; species Psittacula echo. The sequence continues at coordinate 133,276,910 of NC_137737.1, read as the reverse complement.
GATACTGTGATATATGTGCGACCAAAAATGCAGGTGAGAAGAGAGGAGCACCTGCCAAACTTCCAACTGGTTTATTATCTACTACTGAAACAGAAATGAAGATGTGTAGAGCTTTTCCTTTTTTCAGAATCCATTTATTTATTTCTATTTTTCTGTAAGTCTTTGCTAAACAACCACAAAGTGTTTGTTTTGTACTCAAAAGCACTCTATGATCACTTTTGTGACTTTTGTCCATATATGGCGCAGCTGGTCTCCCTTCCTTCAACAGCACTCAAAAGCAGACACAGAAGGGTGGAAGGATCACTTCATTCACAAGCCATTTTTCTACTTACCCTTCTTGCTCTCTGGCATCTTTCAAAATCACAAGATTGCTGAATCGTTCACTTTGTAGTTCTCTGTAACTTTAACTGCTTCCTGAGAAGCTGTTACTCATATCTGTCTCATTCTGTAATTCCATGATAGTTTTATAAAAGTAATCATTTGAGCCATCTTCCAGCCAAGCAACTGGGCACCAGATAAAACACCTCATGGCCAGAAAATGACACTCCAGTGGTTATAAATATAATTTGAAACCTAGTAACCTGGACATCCCAGCAACAAGCTGCCAGGCAAACGTATACTGCAGCTTTACATGTGGTAGGGAAGGGTCAGTAGGAACATAGGGCAGTTACAGATGACTGAAACACTAAGAGAAGCTTCTAGAGGGTGACAGGAATTTCATGGGTAAAAAAATAAATAAAAAAAAGAGCTTCGCATGCAATTAGTGAGCCAATTAAAGCAGGAAGGAGCACTATTTATATTTGGTTCTTGTTTCCCTGGATGGAAACAAACAGCAAAGTGCTGCAAACTGAGTCATCTGTGTCTGTTACTGCTGTGGACACTGCAAACCACAAGTCATATGAACTAACTCAGTAAATAGAGCAAAATTTCCTGAGAGCCACAAATCCCCAGACTACTTCTTTTAAGACTACTTCTTTTAAGGTAGCTTTTATTTCAAACAACAATTCTGAATTAAAACAAAAATCCACTCAAGCTTTTCCAGCTTCAGCTAGCAGGAAAATGAAAAGACACAGCTTCCTTTCACTCGACCTTCCCAGATCCCCTGACCTTTGGAGTTCCATTTATTGCCCTTGTATAGGAGGCAGGAAGCCTTCTATTTGGCTTCTTGCAGGATATACCACTATTATCGTTCTTGAGTAACTAGACTGAAAGTTTTATGGGGCCCCATGGGCTACAAAAGACTCACAGGGTTGTGCACACATACTTGCAGCCCCAGAGTTCTGCTAAAAAATCCATTTAGGAACACTGGCTTTGGAATCAGCCTCCATGAGTGACCAGAAATAAGTTATGGTGATAGTAAAAAATCAAACCAAGAAAAAAATACATAAAATAGTTCATCCTATACTTTTGAAAACACAGGGAACAAAAAGCAGTGCCTGAAATAATTGAAAATATTAAAAAATGAAATGAGATCCAGAGGTCAGTCAATAAATGAGGTTGGAAGTCACTGATGGATTGAAAATAGATGAACCATTGAGAAAAGCTTTCTTTAAAAAACTATAAAGATTACTTTCTGGAGGTTTGCTACTGTTGTTTTTTTCTGAACAACAAAACCACACATGATGGCAAGGGGCATGTAATCACTGAACAGAGTTAGCTCAGGCACAACGGTGCCATCATATGTCCAAGGTTCATGCATTTCAAAAGGTTACCTGAGAATCAAGGTGAGATAAAGAGTAATAGAGAATGAAATAAAGTTCTGGGTTTTAAACACAAGAGCAGTGTAGTCCAAAGAGCTTTTCTGCAATTAGATGTTGCACATTTGACAATGGAAACAATTCTGCTGGGTCATTAATAAAAAAAAATGTTTCTATTTAGTTCAAATATCTCATAAAAGACTCAGAATTGGAGTTCTGTGCTCATAGAAACCTGATGAGCCCACTTGAGAGAAATCTGCCATTCAGACGAGAAATAACAGAAATCAACCAAACAAGAAACAAACAGCCCCACCACACATCTTTTGAATCTTTGTCTTTGGAAGTGTTTTCTAAGTTAATGTTATAACTGAGAAATTTGGTACATTCTCTGATTTTTAACATTCCTGAATCAGACACTCATATTGGGTTCTGTTGTTTTTCCTAAAGAGAATCACTTACAGCCAATCCTGTGGCCATTGAATCCTCAGTGCCATTGAGTGTTCTCAATTCTAGCAGCTTGGGAAAAACTTCACAGGAATCTCAGATCTGTTAAGGAAAAAAAATTGTTTTCCTTAAACAATTTTGAGCATGAATAATCAAACCAGCAGCCAATCCCTATGCCTTCACTTGGTTTTAGATTTCCCAAACCATTTTCAATTTAAGACCTGCTATAATTTTTCTTATGACAATGTTTACTATTTCTTAAAAGCTGCCAGGAGAAATAGAAGATTTTCACAGATGGATATTGGGCATCTAGAATTTTTGGCACCTGAAAAAGCAAGGAAATAAGCTTGCAATTGGGAGATAAACATGCTGGTTGATTCTCCTGCTCAAACATTTGGAATAGAAACTATAAGAAAGACTGACATTTGCCATTATGAAGTTTCAGAAAAGCACAATACAGAAATGGACACTACTTACACCCTTACTATTTCAGCGGGTATTTGCAAATTCAAGAATTCATTACTGCTCTGGCAATTTTGGTCCATATTTTAATTTCTACTGCTTCATATTTTCAAAAGAGTACTTACAGACCAAAATTATTATTCTTGAGCAGTCAGTCTGGAAGAGACATTTTAAACAAGGGCACTCTATTGCACATACTATGGAATACATAAAGCTTTAGATTTGTTTCAAACCAGATATAGCCAAACCCAAAGTCTACTGAATATTTAGATCTGAATTTTTCATTTCATTTCCCTACAGTAGTTAATACTTAAACTGAAAGTGAAAATCTGTGAAAAATACAGTGTGATATAAGAAATAGCAAGTTACAAAATGCCAGAAGTCAGGAGATGTCAGAATAGAAACTCATTTACACTGAAAGACAAAGTTAAGCTGCATTCTGCAGAGTATACAGACATGATCCAGAATTTGTCTAGAAATGTTTTGTAACTTAAACTTCATATTTATAACATTGATGGCTTTTTTTTATCAGCTAAGCATCCAAGAGGCAATATATATTTTGACTTTAGTTTCATTTAATTTGATGTACTTAGACTTACTTTGACTTACATAAGATAAAAAAGTAACGAACAGCATACTTTGTGCATAAATACTGATAAATGGATAAATTTAACAACTACTCCATGCAATTTGCTCAGCTGAGGATAAAATATGAGAAAGTCCAACAAGAGATTTGATACATGTTTCATTAGCATGAAATTATTTACAAAGCAGCGTTGTTAATGAAAACTTGTAACTAGTATAGCAATGAAGTAATCCAAAAATTGAAAGACCAGTATTAACCTTCAAAAGAAAATAAGATAAAGCATAGGTCAGTGTACATTTTCTAAACTAAAATGATCACCTAAAAATACTGCTTTCCCCATAATTTTGTGTGGTAAGGTATCCTGTCCACCAGCATCTAATATGCCACAGTCAGAATCCTGCCTAACAAAGGAAACAGCATCAGAGAGATAAAAATGTAATAAATAAGCATTTGTATTAGTATTTTGACAAAATGTCATGCTGTCTGTTGGGCCTACTAACAAGTAGCTGTTCAAATGCTTAAAAAAAGAAAGAGTGATGATGAGGAGGAAATAACTCCATTTCCCTCCAAAATACAAAATACATGTGCTTCATGATGCAAGGGGGACAGAATCTTTACTTATTGCATCGCACACATTGTTGCTTGGGTTTGTATTTGCTGGACAGACAGGAAATAAAGGGATCCACAGTACTCTTAAAGAGCAAGAGAGACACTACTTTGATGGTGCTAATCACCAGTAGCTGGATTTAGCTACTTGAGTCACTTGCTACTCTCGTTTTTCCCACTATCCAAAAATGAATAATTATTACTACGGAATATTGGACTGCAAGATTTTAGTATTATGGGGTGAAGAATACCTTAAATTGCTAAATCTTATAAGCATGATTCTTCCTCCCCACAACATTCTTAATCAACTCAGCTGCACAGGTTTGCTCTACAAAGAAAACCTGAATTACATGAAAAGGAATGATAAATGAGTCAATATAGTTTTATGACATTTTGATTCCATTTTTTTGTTTAAACTGGCTTTTAGGACCAGCCTATATGGCAACAATTTAACAGTCAAGGTCACCCATCATCTTGAAGCCACACCCCCAGCAATGCTTATAATGATTGTATCAAGCCTTTAATACAATTTCAAACCTCAAGAATAGCTAGATTTGTATGATTTGTGGTGTTAATATGTGTTGTTCTTATGAGTGTACAATACAAGCTTTTACTTCAGCAAATAGAAAACAGTTTTAACGGCTAAAGGATCATAGCAAACTGAACTTATGTTATAGGAAAAGAACTTCAATTAAGAAACATCCAATTAGTAGAGGCCAGAAACAGGCTTTTCATTAAGTGATCTAAGTCCAAACAGATTCCAAAATGACCACTTTTCATCTCCTTTCAGAAATTAGCATGTCATAGTCACTTGAGTCACATGTCATGCATTTGTCAGCAATCTGGTTTGGTTAAGGAACAGCTTTTGTAAAGTTCTATAGGATATAGGTTGTGATGTGCAAGTTATATATGAAGGGGATGGTGGTGGAGCTATTTCCAGAACTTTTTTGTCTCAGATAACTCAAATGTGTTCATCTTCCCCCCATCAACTATCAGTTCTTTTGGTACCAGCACATGATCATGAAAACTGCACCAACATATGTTCTGGATCCTCTCCTATATAATACAAATATTTGCACGGTTAGTTTAGGTTTAGCTTTATTCTGTTACAGGAAATCCACAGGAAGATGTTCTCTTTTAAAATGCTTCTATTTTTTCACTGTAACTTTGGTTTAATGCATTGAGGGTTTTGTGTATTTCCTGAAGACACAAATTATAACCCGTGATGTGCAAACGGACTCTCACTTACGTAAGGTTTTTTGCAGCGATGGTGTCAGATAACTTTTGGAGAATTGAAATCTGATCTAAAGACTCTGCTGATGTGGAAAGGTTTTGCTAATACACCCTGTGGGAACAGCTGAGTACTGCCTGGGCTGTGGGAATGACTGTGATTTTTGGACAGTGATCTTCAGAATGACTCTGTACTGAAGAGTCTGGTGTCTCCATCTATTAAGCTCTTCCAGAACAACAAAAAACATGTAAAATATCTTTTTTTTCCTCTGCTCATAAAGAAGCTGGGCTATTTACCTGTTTTTCCACAGGTTTTGGGGATTTATGCAGGTTTTGCTTAAGGGTTCTTCTATCTGTTTTCTTTTTTTTTTTTTTTTAGAAAAATAGGTAAATTTTCTAACATTTAAAAATTATTATATTGATGACTCAAGGACTGTACACACAAATTCATGGGTTTAGAAGCTTGGAAATATAATCACATGGGCAGAAAAGATTAGTCAAAAATCAAGACCCACTAGAAAATCATATCCGTTTCAGAAAAAAAAAAGGGGGGGCGGGAATAATTTAGTACTGTTGATGTATTGAAGAGTCATTGTCCATGTTGAGATGTATGAGACAGGATTTTTATAAGGAGGGAAGCACCTGAGAGTGGCTAGGAAAAGGGTTCAGGGGAAAAACTAACATGGATTAACTCTGAGTAAGACAGAAAATGGAGGAGATGCTAGCCACTGAAAAGATTTTCATTACTTCATTTTCCTTACATTATCTGTAAGTTTGTTGAATTTAGGCCCCTGGCCATGTTAAAGATTGTACTTTTCTTTTTCTAGCCATAGTAAGGATTCCAGTGTTAAAACCTTTCACTTCAACAACACCAACAGTGTTAACAACTATGAATTCCTAATAACATTTTTTGTGTTCAACCATAAGCAAACATCTCATATAACTTAGAAGAAAAGGTTAAAAAGTCAACTTGGTATTTTTTTAATCACAACTGGAAATGTGAATATAGAAGATGAGGACTTCACATCAAAATAAAATATTGAAAAAACATTTTCAAAAACAGCTCCATAAAAGGTTTTGAATTCTTCCCAAAGCCTTCAGAAAAATTAATTTCCTTTTTAGATCTGCAAATATCTGCACCATTCCCAGAATGACTGTTGTTAAAATAGGATGTTAAGAAAAGCAATGCAATTAAGTTGAGCTATAGAAATAACTGAGGCTCATAATATTTATCACATAACACTGATAAACTGATCCCATTTTAAAACAGCAATTGGATTTTGTCTGAGTTCCAGCACACATGACCTGGTGGTAATCTAGAATTCATTAATTTGTCAGTACAATATTTATCCAGAAGAAGATTCCTCAAAATCATAGTCATTTTTTCCTATGGACTTTAACATTTAATGAGATTAAATGTGTTAGAAAGACCCTCATCTAGGTGTTCCTGCTCTGGCAGGGGGATTGGACTAGATGATCTTTTGAGGTCCCTTCCAATCTCTAACATACTGTGATACTGTGATACTGTCATATAACAAAATTATGGCAGTTCACTTAGCAAACTGTTATGGATACATCGTGTCAGTAAATATACAAAATATCCCAGGATTAACAGGAAACCAGTCCAAGACATACTTTTTACTTTAAATATCTGCAACTGACATATGAAAAACACCTGGTTACATACTAAAAGCCTGATCCTGACTGCACAAACATACTCTGATTTGGAGACAGGCTTCAGATTCTTCTGAAAAATTATCTCATAATTTATATCACTCTGGGTGAGTACCTTTTTTCTGGGAGCAGCAAAATGATTGTATTAGCCACACAAAGCAGGATGACCTAAACATTTGGAGAAAGGGGCTAATAGAAACCTCATGAAGTTCAACAAGGAGAAGCTCAAAGTCCTGCTCCTGGAAAGGAACAACCCTGTGCACCAGTATATGATGGAGCCACACTGCTGGAAAGCAGTTTGTCAGAAAAGGACCTGGGGTCGTGGTGGACACCAGATTGACTATGAGCCAGCAATGTGCTCTTGCAGTAAAGGTGGCTTGAGCTGCATTAGACAAAGTGCTGCCAGCAGGTGGAGGGTGGTGATCCTGCCCCTCTACTAAGCACTAGTGGGGCGAGGGGCCACACCTGACATGCTGTCTTGCTCTGGGCTCCCTAGTATGGGAGAAACATGGAAATACTGGAGGGAGTACCAAAAAAGGCCATGAAGATGATTAAGGGTCTGGAGTATCTCTTATGTGAGAAAAGGCTGAGAAAGATGAGACCATTTAGCTTGGAGAGAAGGCGGCTCAGGGCAGATCTTACCAATGTGTAAAATTACCTGAAGAGATGGTGTATGCAGACAGTGACAAAACCTTTTCAGTGGTATTTTCAGTCATTCTGAGAATTTTACAATCTGTCCTTACAATTTTGGAAGACAAACAAACAAAATAGTAAAAGAAGTGAATTCTTTCTGCCACTATAGAAATGCACAAGAGATAATATTTAGAATGACTTTTTTTTAATCTTTCCAAACAATAATGAAGAATATGCTTGAATATTCTATGATATAATCCTTTGCTTGTATTAGCTAATTTACAAAGAGATCTAGCCTCTGTTGTTATTTTGAGGTGATTTCAAACTCTGGATTTTTTTGAGGCTTTTATATGGACCTAATTATCTTTTGTGTAATTAATAAATTTACAGCTGAGGAACTTGAAACTATGACAAGAAAGGGCCTTTTCAGAGAGATCAAGGAGAAGTGTCTTGACATTGCATTTCCACTAGATATTTCACTTGGGAGGTCAGAAACCAAGACAGTTTAGAACCGTGGGAGTTCAAAAAAGTATTAAAGTAGGGGATGCCCACAAACATGAAAATAATTAGTTGTTTCAAGTGGACTGTTATTTAGGAGAGAATGGTTTTGAGTCATTCTCTTTCTACAAGCTCCACTGAAGCAATTTTTACAAGCTCCACATATATTCATTTACCAAAGGAAGCCAGAAGAAAAAAGGATAAATACGACCCGAAAGTAATATCGTAAAATAAAATAAATTAAAAAAAAACACCACAGGGTGGAATCCTGAAATTATTATTCAACCTTCTGTTCAGGGGAGTAAAAAAACCCCACATATCCAGTAGAATTTGCAGATGAGGACACTGGCATTTTTTAGTAAATAATAAGTGCAATTTTATGAAAACATTACTGCATCAACCCATTTGATTCCTTTGAAAAGAAGCATTTCCAGAAACACTTTGTATAATTCCGCTTTGCTTCAGCTGAAATCAGTAAAACAGCAGAGGCAGGCCAACAAGGAAAAACTCTGAAAAACACCCTACAATTAACTTCAGTAGACCTATTCACACACTAGATTTGGGAATATGATACCAAAGTTGACTGAGCGAAGTTCCAAGAGCCTACACTAAAATTAGTATGCAATTCATTTTTGTAACTAAAGCAGCACCATCAAAAAAGTATTGGATATTTTTCATCTTCTGAAAATGTTTTGTTTAGATTATAACAGAATGGAATAAAATACAAATACTCTCTCAGTGAGCTCTCAGTGAGGAAACTACACGCATTTGTAAGGTTAATCAGTATAATTCATATTTAATTGCACATTATACTGATTGTGAATCAATTCATCAAATAATGACACAAAGAGGGGGGTTTGTTATTTTAAAGGTAGCACATGAAAAACCTATTTTCACCACCCCATGAAGAGAAACCTGTGGCAAGATCACCTGGGAAAGAAACTGGGAAAGCAATTTCCCAGCTACATTTGCATGGATGACTACACAAAAATTTTTTCCTAGAAAAAGGATGAAACAGGGTGGAGACCAGCCTGCTTTTCTACAGTTATATACAGTTTATACAGTTTCTATAATATTCTGAGTGAGTGCAAATTTCAAACAGAAACATTTCCTTGCATGTTTTTTCTTCAATGTGACATTTTTTTTAAGATAGGAAAGACATTTAAAATAAAGGTTAAAATGTGATCTTATAACCACAAAACAAAATATGTCATTTTGGATCAAAGGAAGCATTTCAAGAAGTATCTTTCAAACACAACATTTTATGGTTTTGTTTGAAAAAACATCCATACTTTCTAGCCCCAGGTTTGAAATGATTGCCCAGATCTATCAGCCAGTGTGCCGCTGGACCAGTCAAAGTCATGTGCTGGGTAAAACTGATCCATGTCAGTGGCTTCCTTATCATTAAAACATCCTTGCCATAGAGTTGCAGGGATAAATGGAATTTTCTCATATAGAGAGCTCTTTCTTATCCCTAATTTGCCTTTGAACCTGAATCTGGTCTGAATTTTTGGCTCAGCCTTCAAACTACAACATGCATATAGTCCATCCTCACCTAACTCTGTTGTGCATTTATCCCTTCTGTACAAATAAGACAGGAAAATTTCAAGAGAAGCATTAAGAAAGAAAAGTTAAGGCAGTTAAATGCATCAGCCCATGGACAGCAAAATGATGATCTCCTGGCTAAGGAGAAGACTCCCTCAGTCCTCCAGGACTGTTAGTATCTACCAGCTACAGTCACACATGCCACTGTACACAACACTACCATCCTCTTCTGCCACTAAGAATTTCTGAACCAGAGCATGACCCATTCCCCTTACTGCAGCCACCAGGCCCAGACCCTGAACTCTCAACTCATGATACTCCTGGGATGCCTTCTTTGGAGAATTTTGTTGAAAAAGCACTTGTATTATCATGCTACAGAAAGATAATGATCTTAAGATCCATCATCATCATACAAGTCGTCTTTGATTTGTAGAAGTAAAAAAGCTTTTTTTTTTTCCTATTTTCTCTCAGACGGTCTGAAACTTTCTGGCAGATTGAAAAGGCCAAAGAATTTACAACTGCACGGTACGCTGAAAGCTCAAACTGGATATTTTCACAACCAACTTATGAGTTCATCTCCCCTCCAAAATAAGTTCAACAAATTTACCCAGAAATAATTTAAAAAATGAAGAAAAACAAAGTTTCCTTTTTGCAATAGACATATAGTTCTTCACAGCTGCGATTATTATAGAATCATTCTTGTGATTGTCTTTGTTATCAGGAAAACCATTTCCATGCCCTGCCTTTGGCTGCACAAAGAAATCAACACCAGGAAGAAAATAATTTATTCTACTGATGTAGATTCTGATCACCAATTTCTTCCACTAAGTTAGACTTGGAAATAGCAGAGGGATGATTAACATTGTTTCAACTTTAATATCATCTATTAGTAATCAGGGATAAAATTCTAAGTGCCTAAAAAAGAGAAACACTAAAAGGAAAAGAACCAGCCAACTCTTTCTCTCCACAATGAAGCTGCTAATATCATATGGCTGTTGGCACTTGGGACATCAAGGAAGCACCAGATTACTGTTGTTTCTTACTTCCATCAACTTGCATGAGGAGTGAGATTCACTAGCTGCCTAAATAGATCTAAAATCAGGGCCATCACAATCTGAGTTTCTTCTGTTTCCATTGTTATTCAACTTATAAAGCAATAAGGTGATTTGAGAAGTCATATAGTAAAAAAAAAAAAAAAAAAAAAAACAGAAGTCTTTTTTTTTTAATTGATTTCATTTTTTACCACATTACTTCTCTAAACTTGGTTGCCATCCTCACATCACAGGAATACTGGCCCAGGTGTAGAGGAAAGAACTGAAGATGCAGCATGAGTGCTGAAGGCATGTTTTAGATGGGATTAAGATGCCTTAGAGCTATATTCAATCCAGAACTTTGCATGCACTTAAAGCAAGCATCCTTGTTGTGAAAAGAAGTCTCACTTTAGTCACAGCTACTAAACCCTGGTCTGTACTATCCTTTCCCTTACGGTAACATGAGTTTACATCACTGTCTGATAAACTTGATCCAGGCTAGTAATACCACAGGTCAGTTCTTTAGCTCCACATCACCACACAGATGCTTCTGCTAACAGGAAGGGAGGGAAATGGGCTGGAGGTGAGATTGTTTCTTCCAGAACATGACAGCATGTTTGGAGAAACCGCGAGCTGTTACTGACTGGGGTGGTCTCTCCCCAGCCTCAGCTGCTGTTTCCCTCCCTTGCATAACTAATCCACAGCTGCAGGATGAGTCACTTTCGCAACCCAATCTAATGGAAAACTAATTTTTGCTTGGTTTGGGTTTATTCTTTTAGTGGTGGGCTAAATTTCTGTCATTGGATCTGACTCAAGGGAAATACTGGACACACGCAGCCAAAAGCAGGAGTGGCAGAAGGGAGGAAGTTTCTTTTAACACAGCTCACATTTACACCACAATGGGATACTTTATTTGATACTAATAGGTAGAAAGCATCTGTTGATTATGACATACTGTTGAATCCAGTGGATTTCAGGCTAACTGAGCTTAATGGTAATTTGCTACTGAACTTGTATAAATATGAAATTCTAATCTTATTGAACACTGACATAATTTCCAAGAACTTTCATTTTTCCTTCTTTGGAATATAGCAGTCTGATTACATCAAGGACTTACATTAGAGACTTCCCAGCAGCAAGTCTGCTTTAAATCATTATCACCTCTCACCCACTGTCAGCCCTTTGTTCCCACACTTCCTTTCTGCCAATTACATTGACACAACTGCTTAACCCTTCCCTAAGCAAGATCTGTGAGATGATCTAGGTTAAGGAAAACAAAAACCATTAAAAAAAAAGGACAAATAGCAACAAAAAAATCCTTAAATAAATACTTGTTGCTTTCTACACAGATAATTTCAGACATTGATTCAAATAAGTGACGCAATATGCAGCTATGTCAGCAGAAGTGTGGGAATAGAAACCTCCTGCAGAGAACTGGTAGAGGGAAGCAGGCAAAGGGCATCTTTGATCCCGTTTGCTTTCAGTTCCAACAGAATCGTTCATGTATCCTGAAGGTAACCTGTATTACCAAAGCTAAGCAAATACAAAATACCTTTTTAACCACTTCTAAAATGAATGAGAAATTGCACCACTTTATTTTATTTTAATGACAAAGTTAAGAAATCCAGCTTCTGAGATTAGACAAGCCTGTATGCTTGAACCTGCAAGACTCTGATGGCAGTGTTGAAGCCACAAGAAAGCAAACACCACTATTTGTCTTGTACATCACTCTCCTCATCAGCTGCTGAGTCAAATCTACAAATACAAAACCAGTCAACATTACAAATTACAAGTTCCATTCACGATATATTCACAGTAACTAACACACTTTTGCCCATGACTCCTACCTCCTTACCAAAGCATGCATGCATGCACACAGCTCAGCACAGACAGACTGGCAAAAGCAGTGACAGCAGAAATGTCTGATATTTTTGGAGGGCAGATTAATCAACATCTTGAAATTAAACTGTACAACATGGCTGCGAGCATGAAAATCAGAATAATTTGGTTCTTTAAAGAAAAAATATTTTTGAAGTAATAATAGCTACTTAAAGAGAGAGAGTTGTCAGTTAAATCAAATATGCATCTCATATTGCATATGCGACAGTAGGATAGCAAATGTCTTATGCCTGCACAGACTAGAAAATTTGGACCAACTGCAATGGAGAATGTAGATAGTCAATTAAAGGAATATGGTCACTCTAAGTTCCCTGTACAAGAACAATATAGTCAAAATGCTTAATTTGAATCAGTAGTATTACTATTATGAGTAATAGATGATGCATTAACAGTTGTGATTAATGGCTCAGTTGCTCAGCATAGAGAAATTCAGTAATGGTAAGTCTTAAAAAAAAAATCAGTCCTATAGTTTCCATTCTAGTAACATAAGTGCTTTTTCTAATGGTAGTAATCACTTAGAGTAATAAAATACATACTTGCAGTACAATCCAAATATCAGCTTTTTTTTTCTTCTGTGCAGTGACAGAAATAAAGTATGTAATGTAGGGATAGGTGTGAACTCAAGATTCCTCTTGAATTTGCAGTCTAAAGACACAACAAGAACAAGAGGAAGGACAGTCAGAAAGGAAAGTACTGTTGCTGATCACTGTAGATTACAAGTCATATTCTATGCTTTGCTAGCCTGTTTTTCTTTCATTTGGAATTTCCCCTTAAATTAATTTAAAATTCTTTTTCTCCCCTCAATTTCAATGGCAAAAGTTAATTTTGATCATAATATTTTGTCACACTTTAAGCCCAGCCGGTAACTCAGAGCCACACAGCCGCTCACTCACTCCCCTCCTTCTTCCTCCCCCCACTCCCAGAGGGGTGGGGAGGAGAATCAAAAGAATGTAACTCCCATGGGTTGAGATAAGAACAGTCCAGTAACTAAGGTATAACTCAAAACCATTACTGCTGCCACCGATAATTATAACGATAAGGGAAATAACAAGTGAAGAGAATACAACCACTCACCACCCTCTGACCGATACCCAGCCCAACCCGAGCAGTGATCTGGGCGTTCCACATAACTGCCCCCAGTTTATATAGTGGACATGATGTGCTGTGGTATGGAATATCCCTTTGGCTTGTTTGGGTCAGGTGTCCTGTCTCTGCTTCCTCCCGGCTTCCCCTCCTCCCTGGCAGAGCATGAGACTCAGAAAGTCCTTGGTCAGAGTAAACATTACTGACCAACAACTAAAAACGTTGGTGTTATCAGTGCTGTTCCCAGGCCGAAAGTCAAAAACACATCACTGCATCAGGTACAAAGGAGAAAAATGACTGCTACTGCTGAACCCAGGACATACTTCTAGCTTCTCAAGTATTCTTTTTAAGACGTCCATATGATCTTTTCCGAAAGAGATTCATACTTAAGTTTTGACCACCTCTGATCTTCTTAAGGTAAGTACCTATATCATAAATTTACATCTACTTGTTGGCCAGAGAGTTTAGGTGCCATGAAGGTTAAAAGACAATTTTATAAGAAATGTGTCTCATGCACCTACAATAATACAGCTGTACACACTTTAGGCTACTAAAGGTTCTCTGTAACTATTTAAACTCTAGAAGTAATTCTAATAGTATAAAAAATGAAAATATTACTGACAGAAAGCTGTAAAAACTTAACTTAAAAGAAGTTGTCTACATTTCGGCAAGAATTCTAATTCCTTTAACTAACCAGCAAGTTGGAACAAGCAAAGATCCTCCCTTCAAGGAAAAGAGCAGTGGAACAAAACCGTCCAACTTTTGCACAAAGCTACTTTAACCTTTTTCAATTCCAGAAGCAGCTTACAAGCAAGCTTTGTCCTTTAGAATTCAATGCAGCTCATGTTTGGGCTTAAAAATTGTAATGAACGATTTAAATTTAAATTGTTAATAATGTGTTTACTAGCTAAGTTCTATCAGCAAATTAAATCAAATACCTTCTAAAAAGGTTTTTATTCATGATTCTTATTCAGAGGTTGCCTCATTAATATTCTCCTGGGGTTACTGGAACAAAATGATACATCTGTTTTAATTTTTACATGACTACAACTATTTTCATTGTTGGTTGGCTTTTCTTCCCTATTGACACTGTGTGGTAAAAGAATAAGTTTGGCTTTAAGCTATATTTAAATAATATGGCTTGCTTCAGTGTGGACCTCACAGATCCTTAGCTATTCAGGGCTCCATCTGCTCTAATTTCAAGACATTCCTTCAGGCATTCTGCATGAAAGACACCCACCATTCCCACTACTGTCGTCGCGCACGGAGGGAACACATGCACAATCAATATGATTGATAAAAGTGATCCGTTTATTGTGCTCAAATAATGGGTATATATAGTGTCAAACTGCCATGTACACACAGCTTCCCATAGTGATTGGTTGGCATATACAGCATTGGGTACATTCCAGGTGCATTTCAGTGATTTTCCCTGCTCATATACACATCCTCCTCTCAAGGTCTCTGCTCCTAGTTCACAGAAAATTTTTAGCTACAAGGTTGGCCGGCTGGTCTTCTATCTCTATTTGCTAACTTCCAGGGTTTTTCCACTGCTGGCAACTGTACACAACTGGTGTTTTTTCTCACTTTCACAGAATCTGTGCTTAATTAAGCTCAGACATGGGAACATGACCTTTGCTTGCTAACCATGTCTCCACACACTACCAGAACAGCCCACCACTCAGGCAGTCTGAAAATGGTTCTTGATCATAGAATCATAGAATCATAGAATAGTTAGGGTTGGAAAGGACCTTAAGATCATCTAGTTCCAACCCCCCTGCCATGGGAAGGGACATCTCCCAAAAAACCATGCCACCCAAAGCCTCATCCAACCTGGCCTTGAACACTGCCAAGGATGGAGCATTAACAACCTCCCTGGGCAACCCATTCCAGTGCCTCACCACCCTCTCAGGAAAGAATTTCTTCCTTATATCCAATCTAAACTTCCCCTGTTTAAGTTTGAACCCGTTACCCCTTGTCCTTGTCACTACAGTCCCTGATGAATAGTCCCTCCCCAGCATCCTTGTAGGCCCCCTTCAGATACTGGAAGGCTGCTCTGAGGTCTCCACGCAGCCTTCTCTTCTCCAGGCTGAACAGTCCCAACATTGATGGAGTCCCAACATATTGATGGAGAACAATATATCCATTTTATGTTTTTAGGCACCAAAATACTTCTTTGGTGAAGTGTGTGTTTATCTCACTTACGGTAACTTCTTTTTTTAATTCTTCCATGTGCTCCTTAGAGATGTGTCTCAGAAAACTGTTAAAAACTTCAATCATATTTTGTGTGCTAAGGAGAAAATAACACAGTTCACTAAAAAAACTTAGTCCTCAGAATATAGGTGAATTTCACAGCCTAAGGATTTATTAAAGTAAAGCCAGCTAGTAAAAGTGACCAGGTACAAATTCTTCTCAAGATTCATGATGCATGATGGCATGGGCTTATTGGACACTGAGAACCATGTGCACTTATAGATAACAGTAATTGTAAAATCCAGATCTGAATTTAAGTTTCCTTAACATTTCTAGCCATGTGGATATACGCTTCCAATTCATCTGATTATAGGAAGCAGAAAGAAGTTGTAGGTTTGCACAGTAAATAGCAAAGTTCACTAATCTTCATATTTAGACTATGCTCATTGAAGTATGAAGGTCTGATTCTATATCACCTCAAGTATCGTGTTGAACTAACCTAGTGCAATGTGTTACCAAGGCAATATGTTGCATCCAGTTTGTACCACTTAATTGATGATAGAAGCCTCTAGGAAAAAAAAAGAGCTAACCTCAGCACCAACCCACCCATGTTTACATGAACTGACATTGAACCAAGTCCTTTCTTTGTGGTTGCAATTATAGAATCATAGAATCATAGAATAGTTAGGGTTGGAAAGGACCTTAACATCATCTAGTTCCAACCCCCCTGCCATGGGCAGGGACACCCCACACTAAACCATGCCACCCAAGGCCTAATCCAACCTGGCCTTGAACACCACCAAGTGTTATCTTTTTGAATATGTTAGTGGTTACTCAATAAACCACATCTATGGAAATTTCTCAGGCATATCAGATCCTCCAGAAAAAAGAATTTTTATTCTTCAGTTTTTGGTGGGGTTTTTTGTTTTTTCTTTTTTCATTTGCATGCAAATATTGATAATAACTTCCTGCAAATCAAAGTGGGCTCCCACAATTTTATAATTTATCATTGGTATTTAGTACCCATATCTAGGTGAGGCCTAAAGGTCTCATCCAGGATACATTTGCATTGTGCTATGAAAGCATAGAGTCTGTAACTTAGAGAGATGATTGCCTAGCCTTTGGCAGAACTGTGAAGAAAGTCGTACACAGAAGTGTTGTACTGGCTTTGTCTGTAATAGTGTTTGTTTTCTTCACAGTAGCTGTTTTGATGCTTTGTTTTGGATTTGGCACCAAAACAGTGGTGTTAACACAAGGATGCTTCAGCTATTGCTGAGCAGTGCTTGTACACCATCAAGGCCCTTTCTGTTGCTCACACCATCCGTTCAGTGAGCGGGCTGGGGATGCACAAGGAGTTAGGAGAGGACGCAGCTGGAACAGCTGACCCCAACTGATCAAAGGGATATCCCACATCGTATAGCATCATGCTCAGCAATAAAAGCTGGGAGAAGAAGGAAGGAGGGACATTTGGAGTTATGTTATTTGTCTTCCCGAGTAAAATCTACACATGACAGAACCTTGCTTTCCTGGATATGGCTATACGCCTGCCAGCCAATGGGAAGTAGCAACTAGATCCGTTATTTTGCTTTGCTGGCACGCACAGCTTTTTCTTTTCCTATTAAACTGTCCTTTTCTCAACCTATGAGTGTCGTGGTTTAAGCCCAGGCCGTAAATTAGAACCACGCAGTCTACTTCCCCCCCCCCCCCCCACCTTTCTTCCCTCTGCTCCTGGAGGGACGGGGAGGAGAATCAAAAGAATGCAACTCCCATGGGTTGAGATAAGAACAGTTTAGTAACTAAGGTATAACACAAATCACTACTGCTACCACCAATAATAATGATAAAGGAAATAACAAGGAAGAGAATACAACTGCTCACCAACTGGTACCTCGCCCCCACCCCGCAGTGATCCAGCCCTTCCGAGGACTCTCAGTTCTACATCCTGGGCATGACATGCTGTGGTATGGAATACCTCTTTGGCTAGTTTGGGTCAGGTGTCCTGTCTCTGCTTCCTCCCGGCTTCTCCTCCTCCCTGGCAGAGCATGAGACTCACAAAGTCCTTGGTCAGGGTAAACATTCTGACCAGCAACTGAAAACATTGGCTTTATCAGTATTATTCCCAGGCCGAAAGTCAAAACCACAGCGCTGCACCAGCTACTAAGAAGGAGAAAAACTGACTGCTGCTGCTGAACCCAGGACAATGAGTTTTCACACTTCCACCCTCCCAATTCACACCCCCACGCTGCTGAGGGGGGGTGTGTGTGTAAGTAAGCAGCTGGGGTAAGCTTGACTCCCTCATGGTGATAATCCACAAGAAGTGTATTTTCTGTTGTCATTAGAATCTATTAGAAGATATAATGACATGTGAATTTTATTCTTTTCAATCATGTTTTGCTGTCCTCCTACATACAAAATATCTAATTCCTAAATCATTCCGTTTTATTTAAAGCAATCTTTCACTTCCTCTATTAAGCCGCTTTATAAACTTCAAAATACATGAAAATATATACTTCACTGTAAAAAGATAAAAAAATTTGAGCATTACCTTATAAGCTAATAAAACACTATAATTTATAGTTTTACACTTCATTAAATCTTAATTCAAAAAAGAGGGAAATTGAAACAGTGAGGTTTTTCACCTGCCCATAGGAAACAATAAATTAGAGCAACAGACAGAAGGAAGTTATTAAAAAATGTAGACTCTTGATTAAACTTTAAAAAATGAAAATAAGACAAATCTAAAATTAGCAAATGCAAGTTTATAGAGAAGCTCCTTTCTGTAACAGTTTAGAATACATTTAACTGATAACGCTCTGGCTAGCCAAATGCCAAACAAGAAAAACATTCTGACCACAAAGCAATGGATTTTCATTCAAGCCCTGAAGCAAGCATGCTGCAAGTCTATCTATTTGTTTTCCTCCCAAGGCAGATTTGAGGTTTCTCTTTGGCCAATCTAATCTCTATGGATTTTGTTAATTTTCACTCTTTTCTGCTTTTTTCTTACTAGCCTGACATTAACTGTCACTTCTGCACCCTGTGTGAAGATTAATATAAAAAGAGGTGCTGAATGGACAGAAGTAAATAAATATGATTAGTTATTTATATATTCAGCCTAGCTTTTCTACTATTCCTCCTTTTCCTTGCATTTATTTCTGCCATGACCATTATCTTTCTTTCAGGTTTTACAGACCACAGATGAAACTAACTCCTCCCTTAGAGATAGTTAGGCTGTTTTGTCTCACTTGGGAAATAAATCTGCTCCCACAATATTTATTTCTTATATTACTACTCTTCATCTTCTTTAGAAGAGAAAGAAAAAGAGTAATTAAGCCCAGTGGTGCCAATACAATTTGTGTTTCAGTTGATATAGATATACCAGAGGAAGCTATTTGCACACACATGAAAAATGAAATAACTACACTGGAAAAAGAGATTGCAGCAGGCTGAATAGAAGTTATAGAAGCCCCAATAAGAGGCATCACTATTTTTAATATATCAGTTAAAGTCAGAAATGATAGGAAAATTATCATCTATTGATGCTCTAACAATGTCAGGATTTAATTTAGTCTTCTTTAATTACAATTCTTCACAGAGACTTGTAATTCTTAAAAATCTGCCAATAGTACTCATATAAATATGGTGGTATAGCTCCTATGTCAACATTTATTTTGGTTTTATAGTACCATACTTTTTCCCAGCCTCAAATTGAAAATTTGATGCAAAATTATAACATAATCCAAGATTAAGTTTCAAAGTATAGCAGAAAACAGTGTTATTTTTCAGTGGAAGCTAGGAGGTTTACCAGTGTTAATATAGAATTATAACTGCTTTGCAAAGTCTTTTCTTCATGCAGAAAATTTCTGACAATGCCCCATACTAAAAATCTAGTCCAACTGGATTCAAATGAGACTCCTTTACTATAGATTGCTAATTTAGCTTCCACCTGTAACATCAGGGAGTTTTGAGATATTCAGAGGACTAAAGTTAATGTAATCTGTATGACTAAGTTAAACAGCTTTGAAAATCTTTATTTCATGGCTATGATTATAATCAAAGGTGCTGAAGACAGCAGTTGTATAAAATAATAATGAATAATTAACATTCAAAGAAATGAGACAGTGACCCTGAGTGTTTCTAGCATAAAATACATAAACCAAGACACATAAACCAAAATTCCTGCCAATGATCTTACCTCTGTATTGTATTGTTTCAGGTCCTTTTCACTAGAAAGTGAGATATTTGACATGTAAAAGATGAGAAAGGTGGGAGAGTGGGTAAACAGGGATAAGCCAGTGAATACAAGCATCAACATTTGGAAGCCATCACTAACAGGCAAACGAAAAAAGCTGTTAGTAGCAGTGAGAGTCTGGGTGTCAGAAATGTTTGTTTCTCACTCTTGTGAAGGGCTCTATCTGTGAAATTTAATTACACAGTAAAAGTCATGAGTGTTTTCTGCACATACCCAGTATGCTGAGTAGAGCAAATCGAGCAGCTCTGTTTTATAGCTTTATACACTACAAACTCTGGCGTAAAAATTGTCTCAGGCTAAGCCCAATGGACCGTTTATATCTGACAGATGTCCATAGTGGGCAGTAAATAAAAAGCCTCCTTTTACATATACCACAGCACAAATAGTGTGCACTGGGAAATATATGCACTCCTTGATGCACCCACATATGGCTGTTGAAAGTGGTAGCAAATGTATTAGGTTTGCATAACAACATCACATTAACACCTCTGCTAAGACAAGATTCACTTGTGAGAAGATCAAGCTGTGACACTGGTGGTTCAGGTGAGGACAATTCTTCAAATGCTTTCAGAAAGAATAAACATTTAATTTATGGGCCTCTATTTAACTGTATGTCCTTCTGGTACCAGGAGTTTGCCAACATGACTGCAGCAAGTATAATGCTGTGTACATAAGGACTAGAGCAGTAATTATATGAGTATATAAACATGCAATTCAGTTTATAGATCTGAAGATTTTACTGCCTGTCATGTAATGCTATTGTAGCCTACACACACGTACAAGTATCAGCACTTAAATTAAGTACTTTTTTATTTTTTAGATAAAAAAAAAGTAACAACAGGGATCATAGTAGGAAATCAGGAAACTGGCTCACAAGGCTGCACATGCAGGGGAAATGGGAACCAAAAGAGAGAAGATATAAAAGTTTTTAAGTACTACCTAAAAAAATGACAGCAATATAACTTAACAGAAACACAGTTGTAGACCAGGAGATCTTTTGAACACCTCTATTTCATTTGATTAAACAGCTAGCAGTTTAGATTCTCATTTAAAGACAGCAAATTCTACAGCTCTGCATAGATTCAAACACTGTCAAACCATGATTTTTCAACTAACAAAGTTTTAAAACCAGTGCATAAACCTTTAGCTGAATAAAACTTGCTTTTGTTGACATACCTCTCAACTAGTGCCCATAAGTTACAGTGACAAATATTAACCAGCTGTTAGTGTTCTCTTCTGGGGAAAGCTGCCTTGTAAAGATGCTGTGCTCATAAGATTGTTTTATTGGTGCCTTTGACACTGCTTCATGTAAAAGTGGGTCAAAAGTGTCAAAAACTGATGAAATACAAGCAGTGACTTCAAAAAATGTCATAAAACCAATTTCCAAAATCAATTCTTTCTGGACTTTCAGATACATTAAATTTGCTATACCTTTAATTTTTAACAATATCTGGTGGTTTTCATTGAATTGTGGTGTCCTTTGTGGGCTTTTCTTTTTTTTTTTTCCAAGAGGGAGAGGGAGTGGCAACAACCAAACACTCTTTGTTTTGAGTTGGTTTTTTTTAAAGAATATTTTAAAAGATTGTTTAAACTTTTTCCACGTAGTGTGGAAGCCCTTCTTCAACTCTTGCAAAGTACATGGCAGGTTATCTCCACTCTTACTTCCATGTCCTCTGGGAGATGCTGTTTTGTAAAGATAAGCTATTTTCCTTTCCTCAGCCTGAGAAACTTGATTAAAGAATTGTCTTTACACTTTATTCTCTGAAGCATAAATCTCTGAATGTGGTTTGATTAAGTAAACCTGTTTTGAGTGGTTTGGTTTTTTGTTGTTTGTTTGTTTGTTTTGCTGGGGTTTTTGTGGGCTGTTTTTCTTTTTCTTTTTTGGTTTGGGTTTTATTTGGGGATTTTTTTTGCCATTTTAAAGCATTATAATTAGGATCATTTGTATTCCTCAAGAAAAACTAGAGGAAAAGGGAACAGCTGACTATCTCTCCCTACTCCTCTTCATCCAACAGGATTGTCCATGAAACAATAAATATGTCATTAGTCATATAGCCCCAGCAGCCCTTGCGAGAGAGCTGCTGACGTGGCAGGGGGCGTTCCCGCGGTGACGGCGGGAGATTTAAAAGCGGCTGCAACTCGATCCTAGCAGTCAGTCAGCTGATCGGAGCTAGCACAGCTAGAGCTGGAGCCGGCACGCTTCAGAGACCACGAGGGTCAGAAGAGATTAGGAAAAGCAGAGGGGATAGCACAGAGACATCGCAATTCCCGACATCTCCCGATCCCCGAAGCCCCAGCAGCCCTTGCGAGAGAGCGGCTGACGTGGCAGGGGGCGTTCCCGCGGTAATGGCGACCGCTCCCCTGCCCCTTGCCTTGAAAGAGCCTCTGAGAGGGCAGCGACCGGTCGCTGCCCACCGGGCTCAGGGAGGAACAAGCAGGTCGTGTTGTGAACCCTGTTGCTGGTGTCCCAGACTGCTGACCAATATGGTCGCCTCCAGAAGGAGAGCTTGCAGTAAGGAGACTGTAGCAACTCAGACAGAGACCCCGTCCCAAACCGTGGCTGTTCAGGTCTCTGGCTGCAGGGAGTGCCAGAGCCTGCTGCTGCTGAGGGAGGGAGGCCAGCATTCCACCTGCGTGAGGTGTGAGCAGGTAGAAGATCTGCTTAGATTGGTGGCAGAACTTAAGGAGGAGGTCGAGACGCTGAGGACCATCAGGGACTGTGAAAGGGAGATCGACTGGTGGAGTAACTCCCTGGCGTGCCAACAGGAACGGTTCCAGGGAGATACCCCCCAAAAGGGGATGGACCCCCTGTCCTCTCAGACAGAGGGGGATGGCCCGAGACAGCCCCTGCCCTGTAGCTGTCGCGCAGAGGTAAGGGACCAAAAAGACGATGAGGGCTGGAAGCAAGTTCCAGTTCGGAGTCGTGGGCAACCCTCCTCCCTTCCTGCCCTGCTTCCCCAGGTGCCCCTCTGTAATAGGTTTGAGGCCCTGGATCTTGATGGAGAGGTAGGTGAGGATGTGATGCAAGGCCAGCCTACAAGGTCACATAGGAAAAGGCGGTCGATTTTGCACCTCAAGACTGCCCCTGATAAGAAAGAAAGAAAGGTCATTGTCGTAGGCGATTCCCTTCTGAGAGGAACAGAGGGCCCGATATGCAGAGTTGACCCTCATCATAGGGAAGTGTGTAGTCTGCCTGGAGCCCGGATCAGGGATATCACCAGGGTGCTCCCCAGCCTGGTGCACCCGACAGACTACTACCCGCTGCTGGTCTTCCAGACAGGTGGGGGGGGAAGCTGCTTCCCGCAGTCTGAGGGGGATGAAGAAAGACTACAGGGCCTTGGGGCGGATGGTGAAAGAGTCTGGGGCTCAAGTGATCTTCTCCTCACTTCTTCCATCTTCCGGTGATGACGTGGGACTGAATGGGAAAATTCAGTCCGTAAACAATTGGCTACGAGACTGGTGCTTTAGGCAGGGCTTTGGGTTCTTTGATAACGGCTGGTTTTATAAGGCTCCAGTCTGGATGATGGCACGTGGGAAAGGTTTAACTCACAGAGGCAAAAGGATGCTGGGGCATGAATTAGCAGGGCTCATTTGGAGAGCTTTAAACTAGATTCGAAGGGGGATGGGGTTGTAACTGGGCTTGCCCCAGTTGGGCAGCACTCTAGAATTGATGAAGACTGGGAGGCCTCCTATAATCCTAGGGTGAAATTGGTGAGCTCAGCTCCCTCCTTGAAATGCCTGTACACCAATGCATGCAGCATGGGAAATAAGCAGGAGGAGTTGGAGACCTGTGTTAAGTCAGGAGATTATGATCTTGTGGCAATTACAGAGACATGGTGGGACAGCTCACATGACTGGAATATAGTCATGGAGGGCTATGTCCTTTTCAGGAAAGACAGGCCAGCCAGGCGGGGTGGTGGGGTTGCTCTTTGTGTGCGAGAGCAGCTGCAGTGTACTGAGTTCTGTCCAGGGACAGGGGACGAGCGAGTTGAGAGTCTGTAGGTGAGAATTAAGGGGCAGGCTGGCAGGGGTGATACTGTTGTGGGTGTCTGTTACAGGCCACCAGATCAGGGTGAGGAAGTTGACGAGGACTTCTACAAGCAGCTGAGAGCGGCCTCACAGTCACAGGCCCTGGTCGTCGTGGGGGATTTTAACTTCCCTGATGTTTGCTGGAAGGACTACTCAGCAACCCAGCCACAGTCCAGGAGGTTCCTCCAGTGTATGGATGATAACTTCCTCATGCAAATGATGGATCAGCCAACCAGGAGAGGAGCGCTGCTGGATCTCATCCTCACTAACGAGGAGGGGCTGGTCGAAGCAGTAAAGGTTGAGGGCTGCCTTGGTTGCAGCGACCACGAGATGGTGGAATTCAGGATCTTGTGTGGTAGGGCCAGTACAATAGCAAGTAGAATTGCAACCCTGGGCTTCAGCAGGGCAAACTTTGGCCTTTTCAAGCAATTGCTAGGGGAAGTCCCATGGGCAAGGCTGCTTGAAGGTAAAGGGGCCCAAGATAGCTGGTTGACATTCAAGGATTGCTTATTCCGAGCTCAAGAGCTGAGCATCCCGACACGTAGGAAGTCAAGGAAGAGGGCCAGGAGACCTGCGTGGCTGAATAAGGAACTGCTGGGTATGCTCAAGTGGAAGAGCAGAGTTTATAGGTCATGGAAGGAGGGGCTGGCCACTCGGGAGGAATATAAGGCTGCTGCTAGAGGATGTAGGAAGGCAGCTAGGATGGCTAAGGCCTCCTTAGAATTAAATCTGGCCAGAGGGGTCAAGGACAACAGAAAGAGCTTTTTCAAATACATGACTGATAAAACTAACACCAGAGGCAAGGTTGGCCCACTGGTGAATGGGATGGGTGCCCTGGTGACAGAAGATACAGAGATGGCAGAGTTATTGAATGCCTTCTTTGTCTCTGTCTGCTCTGCCGGAGGCAGTCCTGAAGAACCCTGTACTCCTGAGACCTCAGATGAAGCCAGGTCACTGGAGCGGTTTGCCTTAGTCCATGAGGAATGGGTTAGGGACCAATTGAGCAATCTGGACATCCATAAATCCATGGGTCCAGATGGGATGCACCCGCGGGTGCTGAGGGAACTGGCGGAAGTCATTGCTAGACCACTCTCCATCATCTTTACCAAGTCTTGGGAAACGGGAGAGGTGCCTGAGGACTGGAGGAAAGCAAATGTCACTCCAGTCTTCAAAAAGGGCAAGAAGGAGGACCTGGGTAACTATAGACCGGTCAGCCTCACCTCCATCCCTGGGAAAGTGATGGAACACCTTATCCTTGATGCCATCTTAAGGCATGTCAAGGATAAGAGGGTTATGAGGAGCAGTCAACATGGCTTTACCAAGGGGAAGTCATGCTTGACCAACCTCCTAGCCTTTTATGAGGAAATAACATTGTGGATGGATGATGGCAGAGCGGTGGATGTGGTCTACCTTGACTTCAGCAAAGCATTTGACACAGTCTCCCACAGCATCCTCATAGCTAAATTGAGGAAGTGTGGCCTGGATGATCAGGTAGTGAGATGGACTGCGAACTGGCTGAAGGAGAGAAGCCAGAGAGTTGTAGTCTATGGGGCGGAGTCCAGTTGGAGGCCTGTATCTAGTGGAGTGCCTCAAGGGTCAGTATTGGGACCAGTATTATTTAATATATTCATCAATGATTTAGATGAGGGAATTGAGTGTACTGTCAGCAAGTTTGCTGATGACACTAAGCTGGGAGGAGTGGCTGACACGCCAGAAGGCTGTGCTGCCATCCAGCGAGACCTGGACAGGCTGGAGAGTTGGGCAGGGAATAACCTGATGAAATATAACAAGGGAAAGTGTAGAGTCCTGCATCTGGGCAGGAACAACCCCAGGTTCCAGTATAGGTTGGGGAACGACCTGTTAGAGAGTAGTGTAGGGGAGAGGGACCTGGGGGTCCTAGTGGACGGCAGGATGACCATGAGCCAACACTGTGCCCTTGTGGCCAAGAAGGCCAATGGCATCCTGGGGTGTATTAGAAGGGGGGTGGTCAGTAGGTCGAGAGAGGTCCTCCTTCCCCTCTACTCGGCCCTGGTGAGACCGCATCTGGAATATTGTGTCCAGTTCTGGGCCCCTCAGTTCAAGAAGGACAGGGGCCTGCTGGAGAGAGTCCAGCGCAGGGCGACAAAGATGATTAAGGGAGTGGAGCATCTCCCTTATGAGGAAAGGCTGAGGGAGCTGGGTCTCTATAGTTTGGAGAAGAGGAGACTGCGGGGGGACCTTATTAGTGTATATAAATATATAAAGGGGGAGTGTCATGAGGATGGAGCCAGGCTCTTCTCAATGGCAAACTATGATAAGACAAGGGGTAATGGGTATAAACTGGAACACAAGAGGTTCCACTTAAACTTGAGAAGAAACTTCTTCTCAGTGAGGGCGACAGAACACTGGAACAGGCTGCCCAGGGAGGTTGTGGAGTCTCCTTCTCTGGAGACATTCAAAACCTGCCTGGACACATTCCTGTGTGACCTTATCTAGGTGTTCCTGCTCTGGCAGGGGGATTGGACTAGATGATCTTTTGAGGTCCCTTCCAATCTCTAACATACTGTGATACTGTGTAACATCTCAACTGTTTTCAATTTTTAATGTTCAATATCATCAGGATGTATCATGTGTTTAGCAGTAATCATCCCAGTAAATATTCTTGGGGTAACAGAAATGTCTTGGAGGAAGATGGCTATAGGACAGAATGAATTTCTTCATGGAAATTTATTATTTAAAATATAATCTAGTCTAAAGTTTACAGTGATAGGGCTTTCTAGCAGTCATGGACAGTCAATCTCTTTCCTTTCAGGAAGCCATTCAACAAAATACAGCACTCAGGGTGCTGTTACTTATTTCTTTACAAGAGAAAATACAGATCAGCAGTGGTGATTTTGTCCAGGATTCTGACAGAAGAAATATATGCACATATATTTTGAAGCAGAAGCTTTCATTCTTGCTGATGCACTGAAAGATCTTTTTGAAATATATTCTGAAAGACCCATTAAATCATCATTGTATATCCTGAGCAGTTTAGCTTGCAAGTGAACTAGAGATGAATAAGCTAATAAGTTGATACACATTTTAACTACAGAGTATGAGGAATAAAAAAAGATGTACGTACATCACAGTATCACAGTATCACAGTATGTTAGAGATTGGAAGGGACCTCAAAAGATCATCTAGTCCAATCCCCCTGCCAGAGCAGGAACACCTAGATAAGGTCACACAGGAATGTGTCCAGGCAGGTTTTGAATGTCTCCAGAGAAGGAGACTCCACAACCTCCCTGGGCAGCCTGTTCCAGTGTTCTGTCGCCCTCACTGAGAAGAAGTTTCTTCTCAAGTTTAAGTGGAACCTCTTGTGTTCCAGTTTATACCCATTACCCCTTGTCTTATCATAGTTTGCCATTGAGAAGAGCCTGGCTCCATCCTCATGACACTCCCCCTTTATATATTTATATACACTAATAAGGTCCCCCCGCAGTCTCCTCTTCTCCAAACTATAGAGACCCAGCTCCCTCAGCCTTTCCTCATAAGGGAGATGCTCCACTCCCTTAATCATCTTTGTCGCCCTGCGCTGGACTCTCTCCAGCAGGCCCCTGTCCTTCTTGAACTGAGGGGCCCAGAACTGGACACAATATTCCAGATGCGGTCTCACCAGGGCCGAGTAGAGGGGAAGGAGGACCTCTCTCGACCTACTGACCACCCCCCTTCTAATACACCCCAGGATGCCATTGGCCTTCTTGGCCACAAGGGCACAGTGTTGGCTCATGGTCATCCTGCCGTCCACTAGGACCCCCAGGTCCCTCTCCCCTACACTACTCTCTAACAGGTCGTTCCCCAACCTATACTGGAACCTGGGGTTGTTCCTGCCCAGATGCAGGACTCTACACTTTCCCTTGTTATATTTCATCAGGTTATTCCCTGCCCAACTCTCCAGCCTGTCCAGGTCTCGCTGGATGGCAGCACAGCCTTCTGGCGTGTCAGCCACTCCTCCCAGCTTAGTGTCATCAGCAAACTTGCTGACAGTACACTCAATTCCCTCATCTAAATCATTGATGAATATATTAAATAATACTGGTCCCAATACTGACCCTTGAGGCACTCCACTAGATACAGGCCTCCAACTGGACTCCGCCCCATAGACTACAACTCTCTGGCTTCTCTCCTTCAGCCAGTTCGCAGTCCATCTCACTACCTGATCATCCAGGCCACACTTCCTCAATTTAGCTATGAGGATGCTGTGGGAGACTGTGTCAAATGCTTTGCTGAAGTCAAGGTAGACCACATCCACCGCTCTGCCATCATCCATCCACAATGTTATTTCCTCATAAAAGGCTAGGAGGTTGGTCAAGCATGACTTCCCCTTGGTAAAGCCATGTTGACTGCTCCTCATAACCCTCTTATCCTTGACATGCCTTAAGATGGCATCAAGGATAAGGTGTTCCATCACTTTCCCAGGGATGGAGGTGAGGCTGACCGGTCTATAGTTACCCAGGTCCTCCTTCTTGCCCTTTTTGAAGACTGGAGTGACATTTGCTTTCCTCCAGTCCTCAGGCACCTCTCCCGTTTCCCAAGACTTGGTAAAGATGATGGAGAGTGGTCTAGCAATGACTTCCGCCAGTTCCCTCAGCACCCGCGGGTGCATCCCATCTGGACCCATGGATTTATGGATGTCCAGATTGCTCAATTGGTCCCTAACCCATTCCTCATGGACTAAGGCAAACCGCTCCAGTGACCTGGCTTCATCTGAGGTCTCAGGAGTACAGGGTTCTTCAGGACTGCCTCCGGCAGAGTAGACAGAGACAAAGAAGGCATTCAATAACTCTGCCATCTCTGTATCTTCTGTCACCAGGGCACCCATCCCATTCACCAGTGGGCCAACCTTGCCTCTGGTGTTAGTTTTATCAGTCATGTATTTGAAAAAGCTCTTTCTGTTGTCCTTGACCCCTCTGGCCAGATTTAATTCTAAGGAGGCCTTAGCCATCCTAGCTGCCTTCCTACATCCTCTAGCAGCAGCCTTATATTCCTCCCGAGTGGCCAGCCCCTCCTTCCATGACCTATAAACTCTGCTCTTCCACTTGAGCATACCCAGCAGTTCCTTATTCAGCCACGCAGGTCTCCTGGCCCTCTTCCTTGACTTCCTACGTGTCGGGATGCTCAGCTCTTGAGCTCGGAATAAGCAATCCTTGAATGTCAACCAGCTATCTTGGGCCCCTTTACCTTCAAGCAGCCTTGCCCATGGGACTTCCCCTAGCAATTGCTTGAAAAGGCCAAAGTTTGCCCTGCTGAAGCCCAGGGTTGCAATTCTACTTGCTATTGTACTGGCCCTACCACACAAGATCCTGAATTCCACCATCTCGTGGTCGCTGCAACCAAGGCAGCCCTCAACCTTTACTGCTTCGACCAGCCCCTCCTTGTTAGTGAGGATGAGATCCAGCAGCGCTCCTCTCCTGGTTGGCTGATCCATCATTTGCATGAGGAAGTTATCATCCATACACTGGAGGAACCTCCTGGACTGTGGCTGGGTTGCTGAGTAGTCCTTCCAGCAAACATCAGGGAAGTTAAAATCCCCCACGACGACCAGGGCCTGTGACTGTGAGGCCGCTCTCAGCTGCTTGTAGAAGTCCTCGTCAACTTCCTCACCCTGATCTGGTGGCCTGTAACAGACACCCACAACAGTATCACCCCTGCCAGCCTGCCCCTTAATTCTCACCTACAGACTCTCAACTCGCTCGTCCCCTGTCCCTGGACAGAACTCAGTACACTGCAGCTGCTCTCGCACACAAAGAGCAACCCCACCACCCCGCCTGGCTGGCCTGTCTTTCCTGAAAAGGACATAGCCCTCCATGACTATATTCCAGTCATGTGAGCTGTCCCACCATGTCTCTGTAATTGCCACAAGATCATAATCTCCTGACTTAACACAGGTCTCCAACTCCTCCTGCTTATTTCCCATGCTGCATGCATTGGTGTACAGGCATTTCAAGGAGGGAGCTGAGCTCACCAATTTCACCCTAGGATTATAGGAGGCCTCCCAGTCTTCATCAATTCTAGAGTGCTGCCCAACTGGGGCAAGCCCAGTTACAACCCCATCCCCCTTCGAATCTAGTTTAAAGCTCTCCAAATGAGCCCTGCTAATTCATGCCCCAGCATCCTTTTGCCTCTGTGAGTTAAACCTTTCCCACGTGCCATCATCCAGACTGGAGCCTTATAAAACCAGCCGTTATCAAAGAACCCAAAGCCCTGCCTAAAGCACCAGTCTCGTAGCCAATTGTTTACGGACTGAATTTTCCCATTCAATCCCACATCATCACCGGAAGATGGAAGAAGTGAGGAGAAGATCACTTGAGCCCCAGACTCTTTCACC
The DNA here is from genome assembly GCF_963264785.1 of Psittacula echo. Classification (NCBI taxonomy): domain Eukaryota; kingdom Metazoa; phylum Chordata; class Aves; order Psittaciformes; family Psittacidae; genus Psittacula; species Psittacula echo. The sequence continues at coordinate 133,246,702 of NC_137737.1, read as the reverse complement.
ATCCGCCCCAAGGCCCTGTAGTCTTTCTTCATCCCCCTCAGACTGCGGGAAGCAGCTTCCCCCCCACCTGTCTGGAAGACCAGCAGCGGGTAGTAGTCTGTCGGGTGCACCAGGCTGGGGAGCACCTTGGTGATATCCCTGATCCGGGCTCCAGGCAGACTACACACTTCCCTATGATGAGGGTCAACTCTGCATATCGGGCCCTCTGTTCCTCTCAGAAGGGAATCGCCTACGACAATGACTTTTCTTTCTTTCTTGTCAGAGGCAGTCTTGAGGTGCGAAGTCGACCGCCTTTTCCTATGTGACCTTGTAGTCTGGCCTTGCACCACATCCTCACTTACCTCTCCATCAAGATCCAGGGCCTCAAACCTATTACAGAGGGGCACCTGAGGAAGCAGGGCAGGAAGGGAGGAAGGTTGCCCACGGTTCCGAACTGGAACTTGCTTCCAGCCCTCATCGTCTTTTTGGTCCCTTACCTCTGCGCGACAGCTACAGGGCAGGGGCTGTCTCGGGCCATCCCCCTCTGTCTGAGAGGACAGGGGGTCCATCCCCTTTTGGGGGGTATCTCCCTGGAACCGTTCCTGCTGACATGCTAGGGAGTTACTCCACCAGTCGATCTCCCTTTCACAGTCCCTGATGGTCCTCAGCGTCTTGACCTCCTCCTTAAGTTCTGCCACCAATCTAAGCAGATCTTCTACCTGCTCACACCTCACGCAGGTGGAATGCTGGCCTCCCTCCCTCGGCAGCAGCAGGCTCTGGCACTCCCTGCAGCCAGAGACCTGAACAGCCACGGTTTGGGACGGGGTCTCTGTCTGAGTTGCTACAGTCTCCTTACTGCAAGCTCTCCTTCTGGAGGCGACCATATTGGTCAGCAGTCTGGGACACCAGCAACAGGGTTCGCAACACGACCTGCTTGTTCCTCCCTGAGCCCGGTGGGCAGCGACCGGTCGCTGCCCTCTCAGAGGCTCTTTCAAGGCAAGGGGCAGGGGAGCGGTCGCCATTACCGCGGGAACGCCCCCTGCCACGTCAGCCGCTCTCTCGCAAGGGCTGCTGGGGCTTCGGGGATCGGGAGATGTCGGGAATTGCGATGTCTCTGTGCTATCCCCTCTGCTTTTCCTAATCTCTTCTGAACCTCGTGGTCTCTGAAGCGTGCTGGCTCCGGCTCTAGCTGTGCTAGCTCCGATCAGCTGACTGACTGTTGTGTTCTTTGTACTTACTATTACATCTTATCATATTAAAATTGCCAAAGTAATGCCAGATTTTAAAATTTTACATTACTTGCATAATGTGCAAATTTGAAGTACATTTGGCCTACTCTACATTCCTACCTTAGCGTCTTCACATTGCCATGGCCAGCGCCACAGAGTTGTGAAAAAAATCTGGAAAAATTACAGTGATAAGCATGTATTTTTCTCATTCAAGCTGTAAACGTAAGCTTGACTGTCGATGAATTAACATGTTCTTCTCTCTCACTTTTGAAGTACATTAACATCCTCAGATGTGATAGTACTTGAAGACACACTGATGTAATGGGGTACATTACTAAAGCAGACAACTCAAAAAGACCTGGGAGAAGAAGAATCTTCATGCTTCAAACTTGGAGTCAACCAAAACTACCACAGGTCATCTGCCCACTCCTCAATATAGAATCATAGAATCATAGAATAGTTAGGGTTGGAAAGGACCTTGAGATCATCTAGTTCCAACCCCCCTGCCACGGGCAGGGACACCCCACACTAAACCATGTCACCCAAGGCCTCATCCAGCCTGGCCTTGAACAACGCCAAAGATGGAGCATTCACAACTTCCCTGGGCAACCCATTCCAGTGCCTCACCACCCTCTCAGGAAAGAATTTCTTCCTTATATCCAATCTAAACTTCCCCTGTTTAAGTTTGAACCCGTTACCCCTTGTCCTGTCACTACAGACCCTGATGAATAGCCCCTCCCCAGCATCCTTGTAGGCCCCCTTCAGATACTGGAAGGCTGCTATGAAGTCTCCACACAGCCTTCTCTTCTCCAGGCTGAACAGCCCCAACTTTCTTAGCCTGTCTCCATACGGGAGGTGCTCCAGTCCCCTCATCATCCTCATGGCCCTCCTCTGGACTTGTTCCAACACTTCCATGTCCTTTTTATGTTGAGGACACCAGAACTGCACACAATACTCCAAGTGAGGTCCCACGAGAGCAGAGTAGAGGGGCAGGATCACCTCCTTTGACCTGCTGGCCACGCTCCTCTTGATGCAGCCCAGGATACAGTTGGCTTTCTGGGCTGCGAGCGCACACTGAAGCCAGCTCATGTTCATTTTCTCATTGACCCACACCCCCAAGTCCTTCTCAGCAGGGCTGCTCTGAATCTCTTCTTTGCCCAACCTGTAGCTGTGCCTGGGATTTCTCCGACCCAGGTGTAGGACCTTGCACTTGGCATGGTTAAACTTCATAAGGTTGGCATCAGCCCACCACACAAGCGTGTCGAGGTCCCTCTGGATGGCATCCCTTCCCTCCGGCGTATCAACCGAACCACACAGCTTGGTGTCATCAGCAGACTTGCTGAGGGCACACTCAATCCCGCTGTCCATGTCACCGACAAAGATGTTGAACAAGACTGGTCCCAACACCGATCCCTGAGGGACACCACTCGTTACCGGTCTCCAGCCAGACATTGAGCCATTGACCACAACTCTTTGCGTGCGGCCATCCAGCCAGTTCTTTATCCACTGAGTGGTCCACCCATCAACTTGATATCTCTCCAATTTAGAGACAAGGATGTCATGTGGGACAGTGTCAAAGGCTTTGCACAAGTCCAGATAGATGACGTCAACTGCTCTGCCCCTGTCCATCAGTTTCGTAGCCCCATCATAGAAGGCCACCAAATTGGTCAGGCAGGATTTCCCCTTCGTGAAGCCATGCTGGCTGTCACCAACCACCTCCTTGTTTTTCATGTGCCTTAGCATGTCTTCCAGGAGGATCTGCTCCAAGAGTTTGCCAGGCACAGAGGTGAGACTGACTGGTCTGTAATTCCCTGGGTCATCCATTTTCCCCTTCTTGAAAATGGGGGTTATATTTCCCTTTTTCCAGTTGTCGGGAACTTCACCTGACTGCCATGATTTTTCAAATATGATGGCCAGTGGCTTAGCAACTTCATCTGCCAGCTCCTTCAGGACCCACGGATGGTTGTTGTCAGGTCCTATGGACTTGTGTACGTTTAGGTTTTTAAGATGGTCTCGAACCAGATCCTCTCCTACAGTGGGCCTAGGGTCCTCATTCTCACAGTCCCTGCATTCGCCTTCCAAGACTTGGGTGGTGCGATCAGAGCCTTTGCCAGTGAAGACCGAGGCAAAGAAGTCATTAAGAACCTCAGCCTTCTCCAAAGCTTCTTTCTTACTTCAGCCAGGAGAGAAAGTCATTGAGATACTCTCATGGGTATGCTGCTTGTTGCAGCTCACACTTTGTGGAAGTTCTATCCAGCTCCATCTTCATTGCATGTTTCAATACTAGTTAAGAAGCCAAAGCTCCAGTCTAACAAAACTTTTGCTGCAACCAAAACAGCACAGTTGTGTAAGAACCTGTGTCACTCAACCAAAAAAAAAAACCAAAAAAAAAAAGGTTAATTATTGCCAGCAGAGAAAACTCAAAGAGGTCAGGAAAGTGTGCTGTACAGTCCAATGTGCACTCCATGATGCAGGCATGGAGAGCCATAAGAAATTAGCTGTGATAATTGTTCATAACTCCATGATCAGTGGTGAGAACTGCCGGCCCATTCTCTACCCTATATGTAAATGTCCACCTTCCAAATCTTCATTCAGTAGTCTCAAAACACACTTACTGTCTCTGTTGATGTTGCACCATCAGTGAGACATCAAAGACATTAAGATTAGCTGGAAAGGCTATATGAAAGAAGGGGACAAGGGAAAGCAAACTCAAAAGCATGAGACCACCTTTCAAGATGCTGGCCTGACATTTCTGATTCAATGTCAACTGAACAGAAATGGGTTACAGAACTTAATTTTCCCTGTCCAAAATAAATGCTGTGAAACAGCAGCTACAATGAGACAAGATCAAGAGCACTTCTTCCCAAAATACCATGTAAACTACAAGATGGCATACTATGGATAGAAAAACTATTTTAGATATCCCTCTTCCCAAATGAAAGCCATAACCATGAGAATACTGCATACAAGAGATCACACCCTCTTTTTACATCTTGGGTAGTCTCTTGAAAGAAAGTATTGATGGATGTGTACTTATTTAAGACAAGTCTTATGATTCACAGCCTTGAAACTTTTCCTGGAATTAAATGCTTGAATACCTACTACAATCAAAAACTCCTAAATCTTAGAAAGTATAAAATGATGGCACTTATATCTCTCCAGGACTTCTGGTGAACTATTTTCTTGGCATATTCAGAGTGTTTTTTCATTAGAGCATTTCATTTGGGTTTCTCACTTCCTGCTGGCAGTATTTCCTGGCTCCATCTAAGCACCCTGGTGCTTTTTTATTCCCTTTCTTCAGCCTGCTGAAGGCTGTTACAACATCCCCCACCAGGTTAACTGGGTGATCTAGTGGACTGGTTTTCTATTAATCTTGTCCTGTCCTGTAACAGAATTTTCCCCAGCATGAGAGCCAAAACGTAACTTTTACAAGGCTGTTGTAGTGAACTAACAGCATTATGTATGATTGTGGATGATTTTCTGGCAAAGAACAACCACATATCAGCAAGTGCCTACATGGAGTTCAACATGAACCAAGGAACAACAAAAGGTGAAGGAGGATAGGAGCGAGGCATTGGGAGTGAGAACCCCAGCAAGATAAGAAGGAGCTGGAATTTACTGAGTTGATAAATTGAGGACTGTTGGAAAACTTTGAAGGTCAGGTTCTCACACCTGTGCTTAACCAATTATATGTTAGTTGTTAACGGCCTCACAGATATGTATCCAATCACAATGTGCCAAGTTAGTGAAAACAACTTTAAGAAATAGTATATGAAGAGTTAGTTTTCCAGAATTAATGGCTTTGTCCGATCACATTGATCTCTGACTGAGTCCCTTCCACGACATATGATATCATATTAGCTACAGAATCCATATGGCCTTCCTGTCTTTCTGAACTTTTGAGATGCTTTTTGGTAGAGTACAGCTTTCAGAGAATGCACCTCTTAGGATTCCAGACTTGACCTGTATCTGTGGAAGCCAACAACTTTCTCATGGGTCATCCAATGATTTATTAAGTGAGATACTGTACTGGTCACACCTTTATTACAGTGATTCTACATGCTGCACACATACGCATTTTAGGAATCAAAGTCAGAATAGATTAGCACTTTCAAAAGATGTTGTTATGATCAGATAGGAATTTTAAAGGGTGAGGAAATATTTGGGGCAGGAAACCTACTGGAAGACGTGCTTCCATAAAACAGAGAACTGCCAAAATAAGCAGTAGTAAATTATCCTAGGATGGGTGGGGCTTGCACATAATTAAGATCTTTCAATTCCAACTTCAACAATCCCAGAAGAAAATAAGCACAGATTGCCTCAAAGCCTAAATTCAGTAGCAAGAGAATCTAAATATGCAAAGCCCTAGATTGCTTTGTTCAGTGTTGTTGCTGCAGGGCTCTTATCTATAATCTGGCAATTACAATATTTGCCTAGCGCTAAGAACAATTCCCTATACAGCTCTTCGCAGTTAAGCCTCATGCAAGCAAGCTCAAGCCACTAGGCCAAATTTTGTCTTCAGATACACATGCAATAATCCCACTTATACCTGTAAAACAAATTATTTCCAAAGGAAAAATAGAGCTTTTTCCACAAGTTTGGATTCTAGTACCTGTCAGCAGTAACAAGGGCAAGGTAGAGACAGAAATAAAGAAACCATGCTATTAACCCTCTATTAAAAATGCTAATACAGTGAAGAGGGAAATTACAGTATTTAGTTCAAATGTGTCAACACAGTTTTTACACGTCAGAGTTTTATAAGAGAATCACATGTCAAACGAGCAAGATTTGTAGCTCTCCTTGGAAGGTCATTAGTCTGCAAATCAAGGAGAAAGTTGATTGTTGCCCTAAAAATGTAGAGTGCTTGGGTTTTTATCCATCCAAAGTCTAGACATATAGTACTGATAATTTTAATTTTACTTCTGTTTTATAGAGCATGGCTTATGTGAAAGAACATGACAGGATGTAAATTAAAAAAAAAGAACAAAAAAATGTCAGCAGAGGTAGAAGTAACATTATTTTGCTACCAAAGACAAACGCTTCTATGAAACGTACTTTTAATTTGATGTTAACTTTTAAGTCAGAATAATCAGCATCTGAAGACAATGAATCATAAAGCAGGTTTTTTTATACAGCAGTTTTAAGACTAACTGAAAGGAAGGTGTTCACATGATGTTATATCCCATATTTAGAATCATAGAAACATAGAATAGTTAGGGTTGGAAAGGACCTTAAGATCATCTAGTTCCAACCCCTCTGCCATGGGCAGGGACACCCCACACTAAACAATGCCACCCAATGCCTCATCCAACCTGGCCTTGAACACTGCCAAGGATAGAGCATTCACAACCTCCTTCCAGTGCCTCACCACCCTAACAGTAAATAATTTCTTCCTTAGATCCAATCTAAACTTCCCCTGTTTAAGTTTTAACCCATTACCCCTTTTCCTGTCACTACAGTCCCTGATAAATAGTCCATCCCCAGCATCCTTGTAGGCCCCCTTCAGATATGGGAAGGCTGCTATGAGGTCTCCACGCAGCCTTCTCTTCTCCAGGCTGAACAGACCCAACTTTCTTAGCCTGTCTCCATACGGGAGGTGCTCCAGTCCCCTCATCATCCTCGTGGCCCTCCTCTGGACTTGTTCCAACAGTTCTATGTCTTTTTTATGTTGAGGACACCAGAACTGCACACAATGCTCCAAGTGAGGTCTCACGAGAGCAGAGTAGAGGGGCAGGATCACCTCCTTTGACCTGCTGGTCACGCTTTTCTTGATGCAGCCCAGGATACGGTTGGCTTTCTGGGCTGCGAGCACACACTGCAGGCTCATGTTCATTTTCTCATCCACCAACACCCCCAAGTCCTCCCATAAAATATCTCATACTTCCCATAAAAATGAAATTTTCTGCAAAAATTGCCATTTCTAGAGCTATATTAGAGAAGGTATTTAGTTATGTGCCTGTGGCCTAGTAACTCAAAACTATACTGTGTTTTCTACTAGCAATTACTGAAAATATTTATTTAAAAGCAAAAGTTAATTTCAAACGGTTACAAAATAGTTCCAAAATTTGTCTTCTACAGAGCTTTACAACAGGCAAACTTGTATATTGAGTGCTAGGCATTAACACATTCCTGAGTCATCTTCACTGGTATTTTAATGCTAATTTAGAAGTCTGTCTTAGTCCTTATATGCAAGATCTTGGACCATAAGTCATCCTGGAATACTGTAAATAGAAAAGTATAAGAAGAGTGGGTTTTTTTTCCAATATCATTAATGGATTTCATGGATTCTTGGAAGACCATGAATTTTAGGAGTATTATGTTTAAAACATTGTTATAATGACCATAATGATTAGCAAATAAACAGTAAAAGACTCAGTACTGAATTTTAGAAATATGGATCACTCTTAAGCATCCATATTCTGTTTTTTCTACATGTGAATAATAAAAGCAGGTTCACTTCTACGGTTTGGTTAAAAAAGAAAACCAACAAAAAACATTGAATTGGTTTTCTTTGGAAAATCTGACTTTAAAAGGAAAACTTTTGATCATTCTTGTGTACAAACTACCCTAGGTAGTGTATTGTGTAGGAGAGAAGGAAAAAATTTTCAAACCAAACCTATTAGTTATCATCACTTAGTTGACCATACTCAAAACTACTGGTCAATAAGGGAATCCATTTCAGTAAGCCCCAGACATTGAGGGTAAAAACAATCCAATCTGTACACCACAATGGTGCCCAAACCAAGGTATAGCTGTGTTTCAGATAGTGCCACTGTCAAAACTAAACACAGCCCCGGGGCTGGCGACTGCTTGCCAAGTGTATGGGGCATGGCTGAGATGGAGTTAACTTTCCCCATAGAAGCCCTCATAGTGTTGTTCTTTATTAGTATCTAGGAAGTTGTTCATGACGCACCAGTGTTTTGTAGCTATTGAGAAATTTTCCCACAACATCAAGGCCATCACTCCATCCCCCCACTTCCCCTCAAAGGCCACTAGGCTGGCCTTGGGCAAAAGGCTGGGAGGGGATATAGCCAGAACAGCTGACCCAAACTGACGAAAGACGTGTTCCATACCATATGACATCATGCTTTGCAATAAAAGCTAAGAGAAAGGAGGAAAGGAAAAGGAGGTATTCATCATTAAGGTATTAGTTTTCCAGACCAACGGCTATGCAAACTGAGGCCCTGCTTCACAGCACTGGCTGGATGTTGCCTGCTCGTTGGAAGCAGAGAATAAATCCCCTTCTTTGCAGCCCTTTGCTTCTATGTGCGTTCTTTATTTTTTCTGTATTAAATTTTTTTTTCTTGACCCTAGAATTCTTTGTGATCTTTCTCTTTCCCCTATCCACCCCTGTCTTGCTGAGAAGAAGAGAGGTACTGGGGGGTCAGATATTCCATATACGGCCATGGTGCTCCAACCTCCATTGAGAGCAAACAGCGATCGGGTGGGTAGGAGAGAGGGAGTGGGGAGCAACCTGGCCTTAGACACTTTCAGGGATCGAGCAGTCACAACTTCTCTGGGCAACCCATTCCAGTGCCTCGCCACTCTCACAGTGAAGAGCTTTCTTATATCTAGCCTGAACTTCCCCTGTTTCAGTTTGAGCCCATTACCCTTTGTCCTATCACTACAGTCCTTAATAAAGAGTCCTGCTCCAGCATCCTTGTAGGCCCCCTTGCAAAAAGTTGTTCTGTGGTCACCAAGCAGCCTTCTCTTCTCCAGGCTGAACAGCCCTAACTTTTTATATTTGTTATTAAGAAGTTTATGTTCCAAAGAAACCACTATGTGCACTGAGACCCTACATCCCAGAAAATGGCCTGCTGATGGGAAGAACAGGATACATTTTTTTTTTTCTTTGCTTCCACAACAGCCCTTGTTTTCCTTTATTAAACTGCCCTTGTCTTGATCCACAAGTTTTTTCATATTTTTTTCTCCTCCTGTCCCACTAAGGAGGCAGAGTAATAGAGTGGCTTGATGGGCACTTGACAACCAGCCAAGGTCAACCCTACACAGGGAGTAACTGTGATCATATAATCAAGTGCTCGTTTGGTTAAGAGCTTACAACACATGTGCAAAGCATGATATGACAAGACTGGCATGCATGTACACATATATATACTCATATATGTATTTTCTTATCAGCAATGTACTTTCTATATGGCTCACATTTCTGCAACCAAAATACAACAAATAAAAGCTGTCACACTTTTAATCTTTCCTCAACACACAAATTCAGCCTCATGCTGAGAAGAGGGTATGTGTAGCCACATTTTTTGAAAGGTTGGACAAATGAACTTCTTGGCAATGAACATAAGTTTCTGTTCATGCAGAAAATGAATTTACCACTACCTACTAATCTTTGTCTCCTCCAGCTGCACCATTGTATTCAATAGTAAAGCTTGCCTTGATAATATCTTATGCTTTTCTTTCTTAATATCCTTCAAGAACTGCAAGAAAAGATATTATTCTACTTAAATAAAAAAAAAAATCATAAGTCTTTATTGCTTTTTTAGATGTACTTCAGGATTTTTTTTGGCAAGACACCCTTTTCTTGATAGAACACTTTAAGATAAAGTTCAATAAATTTTTGTTGAGCTGCTTGCATTAACTGTTTTGAAAACTGAAAGCATAAAAATGTATAACATAGAAAGAAGCCACAAATGCGATGTAATTGAAAGGATCAAGTTTTGTTTCTGCAGAGGAAATAAAACTTCAGAGCAGAGTTCCATAATAATATTTAATAGTTGACTAAAGTCTTTCAAAATTTGACTTAACAGGGCACCAAAGAATTCAGGACAAACAGTATTCATCTCTTATTTAAGCAGCTACATAAAAGTATTGATTTTGTCTGTGTCTGTTTTTAAACTCTGCAAAAATTCTTGTCTCCTGCTAGAGTACACACATACAGAGGACTCACAGATATCAGCAGTGCAATTTACACTTATACTGTGCTGTACATTTATGACACGTGTGCAATAGAAATAACTTCAGAAATTACAGGAAAAAAATTAAAAACAGTGATGAGTGTTAACGGCAATTACTAGATGACAGATCAAACCCCAAAAGGGAGGGAATGTTATGCTAATTTAGTTTATTCTGAAAGAAATTTTTTAATTTCCCAAAAACTTGTTCAGTTTTTCCACATTTAACCAGTCAGCCTAATAAAACATACTGATATATTGCCTCTACCACATTTCACAGACACCTCCTTCATAATTCCCTCTCAGAAGAGGTAGTGCTTTATAGTAAACAGACATGCAAAATCTGCCTTTGCATGATTAAGATACTAAGTACATTTATTCAACCAGACACAATAAATAAAAACATTATACTCATAATAAGAAGTGTCATAACACAGCATCAAGCCCTGCCAAAATCAATGAAGATTTGCATATAAGTTTCCATGAGAAGAAAGTATCTACAATCAGTCTGACATGGTTATACATGTAAATTAGGACATTTATCCTTCCTTCTTTGCATGTTAAGATCATTCCTCAAATTTGTTAGACACAGAAATAGTCATCTAAAGCATATATTTTATTGAAAGAGTCAAGGAAAATGAAAACATATCTTCCACTTCATAGAAAAGAATTTTGATATGCTTTGAACCAATTTCAAAACCATATTAATATACCCATACCTTAATTATTTCAACTGCACATTATCTTGAAGAAACTTTTATTAGAATTATTCAGAAAAATGCTCCTGAAATGTCCCAAATTAAGAGGTTATTGCCACAAATATATTATTCAGACACAGCCTAGAATTCAGTTTCTCAAGTGTTTACTTTTGGATACATATATTATTAAACATTTGTTCAGTAAGTCATAGAAAAGAAGAGAACTGTGTCGTTGCCCTGTTCCTCGCTGCCAAGTGGCCACTTTTCACTTTATAAGGGGATAGCTCTGTGAGTCAAAGTAGTTGTATGCATTTAAGCTCAGCTGTCAATCTAGTCCTCAACACAGCTACATTGTGAGAAACATGAAAGGAAGTAGTCTTGAGGTTTCAGGAACATTTGTGGATTTTAGTGGGGTTTTTTGCTCTACAAATATTTGAAGTTGAAAACCACATTCTGAGTAACTCTTTATCATAAATGCAACAACAAATTATACTTTACCTCTCTTCCGAGAAGCACGGTCATAAGGAAAATTTAAAATTCTGTAGCCAAGACCAAGCAATTGTTTTCCTAAACATCACCAATTTAATGTTTCCTGTGGCAAACTATCAAATAACTTTCTTCCTCTCCCCCCCCTGCTAAAAAGTAAAAGTAAATAGGAAAGCTCTGCATGAAACATGTCCTGAATGTGAGTTACTTTATGAAGAAAATCAGCCTAGATTGCAGATTTCATAAATGTACTATACAATTTTCTTCTAGCTACCTGATTTTATACTGACAGACATATTGCATCCTGTACAATGACCAGTAAAGATCTATAGTTGCTTTGCTTTTATATAAGGTATTCCTCAGGCAGAGTGACAAGAAAAAGAATGTTGAACCAAAATAAAGTGGTCACTACCATGAGGGGCATATACTACTAAGTAAAAATAATTTAATGTTTGCAGGTTTTGCTGTTGTTTTGCTGTAGGTTTGTTTTTCGTGTTTTGAATTTTTTTTTCTTTTAAGAAAAAAAAAACAACAAAAAATGCAAATCTTAAAAGAAAAATAAAACTGATGATGTACATTTATAATGCACCTGTTTCTGGCTTCTAATACCTCTTTCCCTCCACAAATTATTTGAAAGATCATGGGACTGTTTTAAGATATTTGGAGGTCTGTTGGCATGCCTTTAAAAATGGTATTAATTTGGGGGGTTTTACTTTCTCAGATGAACAAGAAAAGAGGTGGTTTCTTACCATGTTTTTTGCTATGAGCTCTGTGGTAATTGCAATCTAGGGTCCCATTAAGCAGACTACATTTGATCTCTTCTAAACTGAAAAAAAAAAAAAAAAAAAAGAACAGAGCCTCAGCCTCATATATGTTCATATTACAGGTTTTCTGACCATATCATTCCTGTAAATTTTTATGCAGAGGTCTGTCATGTGGGAGTTCATATTTGCTTTTCTGCTGGAGGACATACTTACATATTGCAATTATATATAAACATTACAAACACTAGCGAGGTCATTTCCTAGCAAAGTCAAGTTCATTACCAGTCTTTTGTTTCCTAAATGACCTGATGCCAGGATTGATTATGGCAGAAAGAGTAATTCCCAAATATTATGTCCTCATCACAAAAGTTCAGAGTAAACTCTACACTAGCTGGTAACAATAACTGAAGCATGACCCATAGAAGAGGTATGCACATCATGGTGGAGCTATAATATGTAGTTGAAAGAGTTTCCTTAGAGTCTGACATAACAACTGATAGCATGTAGAAAGGATTGACATTTTCCTTGGTATCTGAAAAAGAAAATAGAGCTGGGATTACCTCTTCAACCGTTACCACCTTCAAAGACAGAAGGGAATACAAAGAGAATATTCTTCCACTGAGCAAGTCAATGAACATAAAAGAGCATTTTACTGTAAAAGTAACCAAGGAGTAAGTTTCACTAGGCTAAAATTAGTTTTGTTAAATATTTTCATGCTCACTATATTCTAGCATCCATCTCTTGTGTATATGCCTCTTAACATCATACTCTTTGTATTTTTCTAACAATGAAAATAAAGGGGTCTTGAATCTTTTGGAAGCAAAAAAAAAAAGTGCATGAAGCTTCCTTCTGTTTGTTTCAGCGCTCAGAAGATGAAAACCCACTTAAAATGAATACTTCGATGAATGTATTTCTTTGTATAAACCCTTCTTCCAAGAAAACTACTCAAACTTTCTCTTTTCTTAAGGATCCTACCAAATGACCAGCTATAGGACTGATACCAGCAATCAGTTAAGCATGCGTGTGCCTGGGCATTAACAGCTGTTCTAAAGTATTTTGAATCTATTTACACATAGGAAAATTCTCTAAGCTATGATAATCAAAATTAGCCTTTTTTACAAAGAAGTTCCGGACCATGAACAGGATGAATGCACATTTTTAGCTAGCTCCCTTGACACTGCTGTTTTAATCTGCATTTTGCTGTTTACAGGAGTCCAGGAAGAAAAGTATTGAATTCCTGAGACTCAGATAATGACAGATTCTGTTTGGCTTCCTGAAGTTAAAAAATACTGTCAACACACGACCGGTAAGCTTTCCTCTTAAAAGAAAGACAGCACATCTGTCTTATTAATACTGTCCTTTTTAATTGCTCTCAAAAAAACTACGCCTGCAGTCTTACTTGCTTGTTCTGATGACTTATACTGTATACTTGTAGCAAGTAAAAAAACCATTAAGATAAAAATGAGGCACCTTTGCTTTAAGTAGCTGTTTCTGCTAATGGATTCTTGATTATAAGAGTGAAAAAGCAATCTTGAACAATTTATGTAACACAACATATTCATAAAATACCATGTATCTACCCAATTCAATGATCAAAATGTTGTGGGAGGCTGTATCAAAGGCTTTAAAAAAGTCTAGGTATATTACATAGTAATTCTTCCCTTGTACACTGATACAGTCACTCTATCATAGCCTACGTATTAGCAGTAAACCACTATTTATTAGCAGTAAAATAGAGATTTGGAATTGATTCCTGTTCCTAATACAGTTGTATCACTCAGGTTTTATTAAAGACATAGTAATGTTGAAGATAGGGAAAAAAGAAAAAAAGCTCAGTTGAAAGAGAAAGTGCTTCTGGAAACAAAGAAGTTTGCAAGAGGATAAACTGTACAAGACTGGGAAAGACAATAATCATTTTTGCAACATATCACACCTCTTTTTTTAGAATTATCTTAGAGGAATACTAACACTGGATTTAAGATAACTTTGAATATGACAGGAAATTGCTGGAAAGTGACAATACGTATGCCTAACAGCAGTTGCTACAACCTTCTCTCCACTTCACCTGCCTACTTTTGCATCCTGGATTTCTTTCTAGACTCCTTCTTGGTCTTAGGTATAAATGAACATACTTTTTCTATTAATTCCCTCTTTCTTGTTGTTTTCTTCTTGCTGCTGTTCATCAACTGCTTATCATGGGGCAATGTCATTGTGATACTTGCAATATATTAGTCACAGCAATATGCAGCTCACATCGGCTTTTTGCATAATGCAATCTCTCTGCTTAATATGCCTTAAATCTTATTTTTAATTAGAACGTAAAAATCTTTGATTTAAAATTTTTGGATGCATGCATATCTACAGAAAAAAAAAAAAAAAAAAAAAAAAAGATTTGCATGAGATTTATCTCATCCAAAAATCTGAGAAGCTATTCACTGCACATGCAAATAAATGAGCTTTAGCATAATAAATGGAATCACTGCATTAATAAACTGCTGTGGCTGAGATTCCCCATGCACAGAAATCCTGATTGCCTAAGACTTCTGTTTTATTTCAAGGACAGACTTCTGTGTACTTGTGTTATTTGCAGGACTGTATCACATAAAGCATTTCATACAAAATGCATCTGTAACAATACAGGACATAACATGCAGGATGTCTTACAATACTAATACAGCCACCTATACATTTGTTTAACACTAGGTTCATTAGTAGCATATATTTGATCGTCATGAGAATTTATTTTTTCATATGATATTGTCAAGTAATTGAATTTGTAAAAACATTTCTTGGAGTGACCCACTCTGTCTTGCATACTCTGGTTTTAATACAGTTAACATTCTCATTAGTGTTAAGCCTACTTGCAACATGTGTTGGAAACATCTTCTAAATAGTACTGAAGGCCTTTAATGGTATTGGAAAAGTGAAGAAGTATATTTCCATGCTACAGTACATATCAGTTTTGCAATCTGTCCTAATTCTGTAGTGTTTCTTAGTATAAGTTGCAATACTCCCAGCTCCAAGAAAGATAACTGTACTAAACATAAGCAGGGAGGAAATTACGGCAGATATATTTACCCCATAGACTTCTTGGGCCAAAGCTGTGTTTCAGAATCTTCATAACTACTTTCCTCCTTCAGTGTTACTCTAACAAGCACACTGGCATCAACTTACAGTTACCTGTTCTCATCCAAGTAATCATAACTTACCTTTAGAGAAGTTTTTTACCTATCTGAAAAGAATCAGTAAGAAAATATGAATTACATTCCCAGAAAAAGTGAAAGCTCTTGAAAATATTCAGATAGGATCAATATTCTTTTTGAACAGGGTTTTGGATGTCAATCACAATCAAATGAATGACAGTAATACCTGGGGAAAAATAAAGCTCAAGTCTGAATGGCCAGGAATAGCTTGGAACAGAACAGTAAGAGTCTAACATATATCCCACTGTAATTGCCTCTCATTTTATTTCTCTGGCTTTTATGGTGCTGAACCTTTTAGTTATAAACTGCTGTGTATATCCAGTTCAGAAAAAATAGCATTTCTGTTATGTGAAGAAATAGATACAGAACTTAACCTTTATTTACCTAATATGTAAGATGGATTTAATTAATGAGGTAAAAGAGAAGTGAGTTAACATGTTATTTTTTCCACCAAAAGTAAACTAAATAGTCCAGATCCTCCGCATAGCTGTAACATTTGAAAGCCTGAAATAAGTGCATAGAAGTTTTTCCACAGGACTTATTTCAGGTTCAGTAACACAGGATATTAGAAAATTGTGCAAGATCTAAACAGGTGAAGCTATTCATATGTGTAAATATTTATGTAACTAATTATACAAAAAAAAAATGAAGCTAGATGGGTAAGAAAATGTTGCCTAATGAAACTCCTCATAAGACTGGTTTTATTTATTTACAATTTTGCTAAATCAATCAGGCTGAACTCTTCTACATCAGCTAGAATTCTAGGTCTCAGGCTGAAACAAGATTGCTTCTAATAATGCTTAGATCAGAGGAAGTCAGAAACAGCTACGATGACTCACTATATCATCTTGCTTCCATTGGCTTTCCAATAGCTTAGGCAAAGTCAAACTTTCTAGTTTTCTTCCTTCTATGATCTTTGTTTCCAAAGAGAACATTCCAAAATGGAATCCTTTATACCATCTTGCTAAAGTGCAGCTTGAGATTCAAATATTAGTTAGTCATTTTCTTCTGTAGGAAGAAAAATACTAACTTGAAAGTCCTAAACAGGAATGATAGATGTTACCATTTTTGCTACTGAAATGAACAACAAAGATCAGTCATTCTTATTTGCTTACTTGGGTTGAAACTTACTCAGATCCAAAGAATAAGGATACAATGAATCCAGAAGGCCTTAAAAAAAAAAATCCAAGTTCCTGGCCAGGACAAGGGAAAGAAGAGGTTAATAAACTGATTTTTGAGATTAACTCAAAGCACCTTTTTGCAGTCGTCAAGCATAATCCTGGAGGTGATCCTGCTTAATGAAACTCTAATGTAAGTGAAACTGCTAATGAAACCTGACTTAACGAAACCCTCCAGAAAGGATGTGTCTGTACAGACCCCTTCTTGTGCAGAGTGTTTGAACTTATCAGTAGTACCAGGGGCAGATGACATTTGCCTGAGGTGCGAACAGGTTACTAATCTCTTATCATTGGTGACTGAGCTGAAGGAAGAAGTTGAAAGGCTAAGAAGTATTAGGGAAAGTGAAAAGGAAATAGATTGGTGGAGTTCCACCCTTGAACCTTTGAGGGGGGCCCATCAGGAGTCAGAAGACTCCCATACCTCCAACTGCCAAGAAATAGAAGGGCACCTGGTTGATGAAGGGGATTGGAAATCGGTCTCTGTTTGGAGGGCTAATAATAACATTTCCTCCCAACCCCCATTACCAACTCAGATACCGCTTCAGAACAGATATGAGATCCTGGATCAGGAGGATCTAGAGAGCCAGCTAGATGGTTTAGGAAACAATAATTTATTCAGTGAGCCTCTCAATTATGCTTTATCTGTAGGACGAATTACCACTTCTAACATCAAAAAGAAAAGGAGGGTAGTTGTAGTGGGAGACTCGCTTCTAAGGGGAACAGAGGGTCCCGTATGCCGGCAGGACCCAATCCACAGGGAGGTTTGCTGCCTTCCTGGGGCCCAGATACGGGAGATCACCGAGAGACTTTCTGGGTTGATTAGGCCCTCTGATTATTATCCACTGCTGATATTCCAGGCTGGCAGTGATGAGATTGAAAGGAGGAGTGTTAAGGCAATTAAAAGGGACTTTAGGGTACTGAGTCAGGTGGTTGATGGGGCAGGAGCCCAAGTGATCTTTTCTTCGATCCCTTTGGTGGCAGAAAAATATAATGAATGGAACAGGAGAGCCCACATTATTAACAAGTGGCTCAAGGGTTGGTGTCGTCGGCAGAACATTGGGTTCTTTGACCATGGGACAACTTTTACAGCACCTGGCCTACTGGACACGGATGGGTTGCATCTCTCTGTTAAGGGTAGAAGAATCCTTGCTCATGAATTGGCAGAACTCATTGAAAGGGCTTTAAACTAGGTTTGAAGGGGGAAGGGGATGCAGCTGGGCAGACTGGAAGCAGGACTAAGGGTAATCAGCCTGGGTCAGTGGTGAAATCGGTGGATCAGCTGAGGTGCATGTATACTAATGCATGTAGTATGAGGAATAAACAAGAGGAGCTGGAAGCCATGGTGCAACAATATAGCTATGATGTAGTTGCCATCACAGAAACGTGGTGGGACGAGTCAAATAGCTGGAACATCGTATTGGATGGCTACAAGCTCTTCAGAAGAGACAGAAAAGGGAGAAGGGGTGGAGGGGTGGCTCTTTATATTAGGGAGGTCTTAGATGTTATAGGTATTGAAATTAATGATGATGAAGTTGAATGTTTATGGGTAAGAATTAAGGGGAAGGCGGGTAAGGCTGATATCCTATTGGGGGTCTGTTATCGCCCACTCAATCAGAAAGAAGAAGTGGACAACTTGTTTTATAAGCAACTGGAGAATGTTTCTGGATCTTCAGCCCTTGTTCTTGTAGGCGACTTCAACCTACCGGATATATGTTGGGAATTTCATACAGCTCAAAAAAGGCAGTCCAGAAAGTTTTTAGAGTGTGTGGAGGATAACTTTCTGTCACAGCTGGTGAGCGAGACTACCAGGGGAGGGTCTGTGTTAGACCTGTTGTTCACTAATAGAGATGGACTGGTGGGTGAGGTGAAGGTTGAAGGTTGCCTGGGGCACAGTGATCATGAAATTGTAGAATTTTCAATACTTAGGGAAATCAGGAAGAACATCAATAAGACCTATACCTTGGACTTCCGGAGGGCAGACTTTGGCCTGTTTAAGAGACTCATTCAGAGAGTTCCTTGGGAAACTGCCCTTGAAAATAAAGGAGTTCAGGAAAGCTGGGTGTGCCTCAAAACAGAGATCTTGAGGGCACAGGAAAAGTCTGTTCCTGTGTGCCGTAAGATGAGCCGACGAGGCAAGCGTCCAGCCTGGATGGGTACTGAGGTTATGAAGGAACTTAGAAATAAAAAGAAGGTGTATTATCTTTGGAAGGAGGGTAGGGTTTCTCAGGGAGTGTTTAAGGAGGCTGCTGGGGCATGTAGAAAGAAAATTAGGGAGGCCAAAGCTCAGTTTGAACTTAAATTGGCAACTTCTGTAAAGAATAATAAAAAAAGTTTTTATAATTATATTAATGGTAAAAGGAAGGGTAGGATTGATCTTTGCTACTTATTGGATGAGGCAGGAAACTTAGTAACTAAAGATGAGGAGAAAGCAGAAGTGCTTAATGCCTTTTTTGCCTCAGTTTTCAGTAGGAAGACACCTTGCCCTCAAGATAACTGTACTTTGGGGTTGGTAGGTGGTGTTAGGGAACAGAATGGTCCTCTTGTTATTCAAGAAGAGGAAGTTAAAGAATTGTTGAGGCATCTGAATATTTATAAATCAATGGGACCAGATGGGATTCATCCCAGGGTGATGAGGGAGATGGCGGATGAGCTTGCAAAGCCGCTCTCCATCATTTACCAACAGTCGTGGCTCACTGGTGAGGTTCCAGATGATTGGAAGTTGGCCAATGTGATGCCCATTTATAAAAAGGGTAGGAGGGAAGATCCTGGTAATTACAGGCCAGTTAGTCTGACCTCAGTGCCGGGAAAGTTAATGGAAAAGTTCATACTGAGTGTTATTAAGCAGCACTTAAGAAATGGCCAGGGTATTAGACCCAGCCAGCATGGGTTTATGAAGGGCAGGTCATGCTTGACTAACTTGATTTCCTTTTATGATCAGGTGACCCGCCTGGTGGATGTGGGAAGGGCTGTGGATGTTGTTTATTTGGATTTCAGCAAGGCTTTTGACACTGTCCCCCATAACATACTTCTGGAGAAGTTAGTAGCTCATGGCTTGGACAGGAGCACTCTTTGCTGGGTCAGTAACTGGCTGGATGGCCGGGCCCAGAGGGTGATGGTGAACGGTGTTGCATCCAGCTGGCAACCTGTCACCAGTGGTGTCCCTCAGGGGTCTGTGCTGGGACCGGTGTTGTTCAATATTTTTATTGATGACATGGATGAGGGTATTGAGTCTTTCATCAGTAAGTTTGCAGACGACACTAAGCTGGGAGCTTGTGTCGATCTTTTGGAAGGAAGGAGGGCTCTGCAGAGAGACCTGGATAGGTTGGATAGATGGGCAGAATCCAATAAGATGAAATTTAATAAGTCTAAGTGCCGAGTCCTACATTTTGGCTGTAAAAACCCCTTGCAATGTTACAAGCTGGGGACAGTGTGGCTGGATAGTGTCCAGGTAGAAAGGGATCTGGGGGTATTGGTGGATGGCCAGTTGAATATGAGCCAACAGTGTGCCCTGGTGGCCAAGAAGGCCAATGGTATCCTAGCCTGCATTAGGAATGGTGTGGCCAGCAGAAACAGGGAGGTTATTCTTCCCCTGTATTTAGCACTGGTGAGGCCGCATCTTGAGTACTGTGTCCAGTTCTGGGCTCCTCAGTTTAAGAAGGACGTAGAAATGATTGAGTGTGTCCAAAGGAGGGCTACGAGGTTGGTGAGGGGCTTGGACCACAAGCCCTACGAGGAGCGACTGAGAGAGTTGGAGTTGTTTAGCCTGGAGAAAAGGAGACTTAGAGGTGACCTTATCACTCTCTACAACCTCCTGAAAGGAGGTTGTAGACAGGTGGGGGTTGGTCTCTTTTATCAGGCAACAACTGATAGAACGAGAGGACACAGTCTCAAACTGCGCCAAGGAAGGTACAGGTTGGATATTAGGAAGAAATTTTTCACAGAAAGAATAATAAAATATTGGAACGGTCTGCCCAGGGTGGTGGTGGAGTCTCCATCCCTGGATGTGTTTAAAAAGAGATTGGATGTGATACTTGGTGATATGGTTTAGTCGAGATATAAGGCATGGGTTGGACTCAATGATCTTGAAGGTCCCTTCCAACCTGGTAATTCTGATTCTGATTCTGATTCTGCCCCTCTACTCTGCTCTCGTGAGACCTCACTTGGAGTATTGTGTACAGTTCTGGTGTCCTCAACATAAAAAGGACATGGAACAGTTGGAACAAGTCCAGAGGAGGGCCACGAGGATGATCAGGGGACTGGAGCACCTCCCGTATGGAGACAGGCTGAGAAAGTTGGGTCTGTTCAGCCTGGAGAAGAGAAGGCTGCATGGAGACCTCATAGCAGCCTTCCAGTATCTGAAGGGGGCCTACAAGGATGCTGGGGAGGGACTCTTCATCAGGGACTGTAGCGACAGGACAAGGGGTAACGGGTTCAAACTCTAACAGGGGAAATTTAGATTGGATCTAAGGAAGAAATTCTTTCCTGAGAAGGTGGTGAGGCACTGGAATGGGTTGCCCAGGGAAGTTGTGAATGCTCCATCCTTGGCGGTGTTCAAGGCCAGGTTGGATGAGGCCTTGGGTGACATGGTTTAGTGTGGGGTGTCCCTTCCCATGGCAGGGGTGTTGGAACTAGATGATCTTAAGGTCCTTTCCAACCCTAACTATTCTATGATTCTATAATTGCTAGCTGGAAGAAATGAATAGGAGGAGAAAACTCTATATTGAAGGGAGGTGAGAGGAAAGCTTGTAATAATGATGTTAAAGAAAGTTATGTTAATCTTTACAGTTTAGGCTTGGTGTGTGATATTGACAGCTGTTAGGAAAAGTCTTCATTTAAGACTTCTTTTTCCTTTTGAATCTTTTGTTATACTGCTTGCATGTGGTACACACAATGTGGCAGAACCGGTATGTTACAAACTTTCCAAATTGATTTGGCTTCGAGGAAAAATTGCTGCTTTTTTGGAGTGAGAATAACTTGAGTTTCTTGTGAGAGGTGGCAGGATGGGTTCATGTTCCTTATAGATTTGCTAAGGGT
Source organism: Psittacula echo (assembly GCF_963264785.1). Lineage (NCBI taxonomy): Eukaryota > Metazoa > Chordata > Aves > Psittaciformes > Psittacidae > Psittacula > Psittacula echo. The sequence goes on along the minus strand of NC_137737.1, from coordinate 133,225,213 downwards.
AAAAAGTAAAGATGGCTACAAGTCTTGCATTCAAAGTAAGACTCCTCTGAATGCCAGTGAGGTAGAAAAAAGGAAAAACCTCTTTAGCACATAGCACCAGGATTATCTAAGGCAACACTTAACCAAAAGCATTTTGCCTCTTCTTTGCTTATTTGGGTTAATGCAGTGGTAAGAAGGTGACTGTATCATGAACTGCTTTGGTGTCTTCTCTTTCAGCTTCTAGTTGTCCTCATATCACAAAGCAATTCAATATGTCAGAAATCTGACATATTGATGTCAGATTTAAGTAATTAATTAATTAATTTTTCTTACCTAAGAACTTAAATAAGAAAACTTAAGTTCATTGTTATTTAAACTTAATTTCTCATTAACTTTAGAGATCTCCAGAGTTATCTGTAAACTTGCACTACTTGAAACCCTAGAGCCTACAAGGGTGAAAATAAGTAAAAAAATACATATATAGATAAATTGTTTCTATGGGACTAGGGCAGGCCATATGTAAATTTGAAGAATATCCCATATAATTCTCAACCTTAAACAATTGTAAAAGAATTGTATGCATATAATTCACTATCCTAACTGATGTGGGAAAAGGCTTCTTTCAGTCCCTATAAAATGATTTCCTGGCTGCATGCTATAATCATCTACAGCTATGATAGTGATCTGAAAGCATTGAAAGCTATCATAATTTTTTTGTCATATATCATGAACATTTGGCATTTAGCTCTTGATTTCCTTGTGGAAGGATCCCAATTTTTAGAAAAGTGTGTTTGAGGAATTTTTTTCAGTACAGGGAAGAAAATTGTCAGTAAGTGAAAATTTTGCCACTGTAGCTGGATTAAAAAACTGATTGCAAAATTTTTTCAAATATGGCCTCATTAAGCAAGCGTTCTAGAAGCTGTTGTGAGGATCAATGTCCAGTCCTGAAATGGCACATCCAAGGTATGTCTTGGTTTGATGGCTTTGGCTACCTGATTTCCCTGTGATTTAGTATGCAGCAGACTAGACTGGGTCTGTACAGTCCCAACATGCTAATCCTGGCAAAGAATCAGATCAGAAAGTTCCTGTCTTCCTTGATCTTATTCCTATTTCTGCCCATATGTTGCTCCCTGTGTCTTTTTTTAAGAAGGTTATCTTTTAGCTTAGATCAGCTCAGTGAATAAGTTTTTACTGAAGAGAGAAAAAAAAAATGCCAGCACAGCGGAGGAGATTGTGAAATCTTGCAGAGGTGAGAACAAGGAATAGGAGAAGTCATTTCATAAGTAAGTTCATAAACTACCTTTACTGCTAAATCCAGCAAATCCTAAAGTACAGCCCAAGTAGAGCCTATGGGAGAAGGAACAAGAGTAGCTAAGTTAAGCAGACCTAGTTCAGGTCATCAATCAGATGCATTTGTCTTTCTGTATATAAGATATATTACATACAGTTGCAAAAATTAAGCAAGCACATCATTCTGGAATCCCCATAGCTGAGTGAACAGAACAGGGACATTACAGCTTTCATTTACTTATGGCAGGAAGCTTTTCAAGACAACAGCCAAAATAGCAAATACTGGTAAAAAACCGAACATGCTAGTACAACTGAGGCCAAAACCAAGCTTCCACAGAACACAGAAGGAGCACAAGAGGTATTTAAATCTTTTGCAATTTGGATGAAACTGTTATTCTTCACAGCCTGATTTCGCAAAGATCTTCTCTTCCTACCCTTAGAACGGATTTTCACGGACTGCTGAGCCCAAAATGTGTGAGCTCACAGCAAAAGGCTTTAAGAAAGAAATGGCTGTTATTTTCTAAGCCCAAAAAGAACTGTTTGGGCTCCTTCCAACAGTGTTGCTCAGAGAGAACGGTATAGATCCTACTGGGATATTCTCAATTCCAAAATTACAAAGTGAAAAAGGTAATAACCCCAAATTACTAACACTTTTTATTTCATATTTTCAGATAATGAAAATCTTACCTTCAATACACAGTATATCTTAATGGGAAGATAGAGCTGTCTACAAAATATTCAGCAATGACAGATGCCACAATATAATTATAGCACTGAAGTGTGCAAAGAACTATAATGAAAACTGATTACTATCCACATAATTTCTACAATTTTAATTATAATAAATACTTTAAATGACTGATTATACAAGTATGTCACATTTGCCTACTCCATTCCTCATTATAAAAATCCTACAGCAGTACAGTTTCTTGCGCTCTATATTTTTGTTCCATTAGTTCACATATTCCATACAACCTTCTTTAAACTGCTCTTCCTGAATCAGAAAATTTAATTTATGTCACCTCTGTATGAAGTTGCTTAAAGAACTAACCCAAAACATCATCAATATTTAAGCCACAAATAATGCAGGAAAAAACGTATTGGTCTAAAACATACCAGTCCTGCCCCTTTGAAAATGAAAAGAGTGAACAAACAGCCAAAGACACTCTGAACAAATTTCTCTCTTTTCAAAAGCCTGAGAAAACCTAAAAAGTCCAGAGTCACCATGAAGGGCTGATTCCAGGCTATGTGACAGATAACAGAGGGAATCTTAGAACTCAGGTAACTCCTCAGAGAAAGTGATATGTCATCTAAGCAGCATCTCCTATGCTATCTTCAGCTAAAACATGTAAGGATTATGATAGTAAAACATATAAGGATTTAGGAGTTGGGCTATAGAGGCCCGAAGAGCTCAGAAAAGAGAAAGATGTGTACAGAATAGAAGGAAAGTTTCCTCCTCAAAAAAAGAATATGGGCACCCCTGTAAAGACTGAGCTGGAAGAACCATGCTCACAGCTTCCACTAGACCAGGTTGCTCAAAATATATTCTGCATATGATAATATTCTGTATATTCTGCAGATGCTAATATCTATTCTGCACTAAGGGACTGAAAGAGAGAAGAGTATTCTGGTGAGACTGGGAGAAGGGTGGGGAGAGATGCAAAATATTTAAAAGAAATGTTTTTAAAACATAAAAGTCTAAATTGGCCCAGATGCTTAACTGCTTTGAGTGTCCCTGGGCATACAGCTTGTACCTAATGAAGCGGTATTAGTGTAGCTTTTGCATGTACACAACACATTTAGTCATCCTTGACTCATCACAAAAAATAATTGGGCCACAGTAAAGCATATCAGATGAGTGCCAGAGATATGTGTCATTCAAAGTGTAAATGTCATAATTATTTTAACTCAGAGAAGAAATGCCCAAAATAAATCTTTTGTAAAGGCTGGCAACAGAAAGCACATTCTCATTTTGTCTTCAGACAAATGCATTTAAAAATAAAACTGGTTTATTCTCAGAGTTGCAGTGTTCCCTGATTTTATCCATAATTTGCTGCCATTCGTTAATTTATTTTAATTCTGGTAAATTAGTTTTACTTTCTAATCCTTCTTAGCAGGTCAACTTGACAGATGAAAAACTATCAGTATTAGAGTTCATATTCTTCATTGTTCAGGGATTTTCATGGGATTTCCAAACAAGAATGGATGGAATAATTGTCCTGCTTGTACAAGATGATGTTTGACCTGAAGAGGAGTAGTAGTCATCTGACAACATTAAAAAAAATAATGTTGAGGGTACAATATCATCTCTTCCATTGTTGTTGAACTGGATGCAAGCCTTGTCATCAGACATGCAGAAGTATTAACTTGATTATTTCAAGGGGCCACAGTGCTTCTGCTCTTAAGAACAGATTTTTCTTCCCCAACATCTACACAGCCAGGGTAATCATTACTGCTGCTCCATCTTAAGGACAGCAAGGAGCCTACCACAGCCTTGGAACAAGCAGGTGCAACAGCTTAGCTGAAGCACTAGTGGTTGATTACTTCAGGTGAAAAGGTTTCTGATGCACTTCAGTGGCATCCCTGTGCAAGCACTGTGCTTCACAATGGTGCCTGGAAGGGGGATGAGAGGCAGCAAGCATAAATTGAAGTTCAGACTGGAATTAAGAAGGATCTTTTTCCCTATGACGCTGCTTTGAGTAGGAGGTTGAATGAACTAGAGAATTCCTGAGGACCCTTCCAACCTAAATTGTGGTCCTGCATATGCAGAAAGAATATGATTATTAGTGGTACTGGCTCTGGGGGTTTGAATGAATCAATGCACGAACAGCTGCTGATACTCCATCTGAAACCAAAGTGACTACTTCCCTTTTGCTGAAGTCTCTGATGTAAAGCTGACTTTGTAGCACGTGTATTTTTTAAAGCTTTATGTAAAGCATTAGTCTTCATGAAAATAAACGTGCACCATAAGAAGCAATACATAGGTACCCTTTGCACATTCATTTACTATTTCTTCAATGGTCATAAATGCAGCAGAAAGAAAAGAAGAAAGGAGAAATCAGAGGAGTCTGACCTTAACATATCCTTGGTTTCAAATGAAACAAAAAAAAGATAAGATCCTAGAGGTATTTTAGGTACTATATATTGTTTGAGTATCAAGCCAAGATATTTTTAAGGTGGGTGTGGTTTTTTTTAGTTTGAGGTTTGGGTTTTTCCTAATGTAGAAATTCCTTTCTTTTCCATTTCTGTTTCAATGAACAAACATTGAGGAAAACTGATCATAGAGAACTGTCAGTGTGCCACAAGGAATTGCCACAAATTAGTTCAGAAGACATAAAAGATAATTTTTTTCTTGCTCCCTTGATTATAAAAAACCATGCTGTTACTTGTAAAATACAAACAACATAAGCAAGAATGTAATTTTAAAATTGACAAATCACCTAAATTGTTTGATAGCATCCTAGTTATTTTTTAAGCATTCTAAAGAATTTGAAAAAAAAAAAATCTCAAAATGAATGTTGACTCAGATTCCTAGAAGCATCTCTTTTGGCACAAGTGTATATCTTCAATCCTCTATAACATCTAGAGGTCAGTTTGGCTAGGATACTAAATGCTCACTTACAACACAAAGTTACAACAAAATTTACAACAAAGTGGTGTCCCTGAGGGATCAGTGTTGGGACTGGTCTTGTACAACATCTTTGTCGGTAACATGGACAGTGGGATTGAATGCACCCTCAGCAAGTCTGCTGATGACACCAAGCTGTGTGGTTTGGTTGATACGCCGGAGGGAAGGGATGCCATCCAGAGGGACCTCGACACGCTTGTGAGGTGGGCTGATGCCAACCTTATGAAGTTTAACCATGCCAAGTGCAAGGTCCTACACCTGGGTTGGAGCAATCCCAGGCACAGCTACAGGTTGGGCAAAGAAGAGATTCAGAGCAGCCCTGCTGAGAAGGACTTGGGGGTGTTGGTCAATGAGAAAATGAACATGAACCGGCAGTGTGCGCTCGCAGCCCAGAAAGCCAACCGTATCCTGGGCTGCATCAAGAGGAGCATGACCAGCAAGTCGAAGGAGGTGATCCTGCCCCTCTACTCTGCTCTCGTGAGACCTCACTTGGAGTTTTGTGTGCAGTTCTGGTGTCCTCAACATAAAAAGGACATGGAAGTGTTGGAACAAGTCTAGAGGAGGGCCACGAGGATGATCAGGGGACTGGAGCACCTCCCGTATGGAGACAGGCTGAGAAAGTTGAGGCTGTTTAGCCTGGAGAAGAGAAGGCTGCATGGAGACCTCATAGCAGTCTTCCCGTATCTGAAGGGGGCCTACAAGGATGCTGGGGAGGGGCTATTCATCAGGGACTGTAGTGACAGGACAAGGGGTAACGGGTTCAAACTTAAACAGGGGAAGTTTAGATTGGATCTAAGGAAGAAATTCTTTCCTGAGAGGGTGGTGAGGCACTGGAATGGGTTGCCCAGGGAGGTTGTGAATGCTCCATCCTTGGCGGTGTTCAAGGCCAGGTTGGATGAGGCCTTGGGTGGCATGGTTAATGTGAGGTGTCCCTGCCCATGGCAGGGGTGTTGGAACTAGATGATCTTAAGGTTCTTTCCAACCTTAACTGTTCTATGATTCTATGAACACACAGATTTTTAGGTTGTGTTAGAAAAGTATTAATCTAGTGGTTTATGCTGCAGCCCGCAACACTGGCCTGGGGTGTAAGAGGCCATAGTGTCAGTTTTGGGGCCAGAGCTCTTTATCTCATGTACATTGTTTAATGGGATAGCAGTGAAAGTCCCTGTCTCTGAGCAGGGAGAAGCTCCAGTCTGAGATGTCAGAATCTGGAGCATTGCAGAAAGGGTACAACAGGTAGCAGGATTTGAGCCTGGGGGAAACAGAGGGCAAGGAGGGCTGTTGAAACATCACTGCATTTGAAAATCCTGGGTTACATATAATAATTTGATTTTGAGCGTTTCTTTTCTTATCCTAGAGGGCACTGACAGTTTTGTTGCATAGCAGCAAACTTCCAAAGAATAACCTGTGCTCAGAGCATTCTCCAAGTAAAGGCAAATATCTGTGGAAATATCACAACCAGAAGCAGACCTTTAGACTGGGTCTGCTGCAAATAAGTCAAATTTTAACATCCTGGTGTTTTATCTTCATGGCACCCTGTTAAATCATTAGAACTGAAGCATAGATAGTGTTGACAGAAGGGTCCAAGGTAGACTAGAACACTGTCTGAAGAAGGTCAGAAGACTCAAAAATAAAGATATGAAAGACAAAAAGGAATAGTAGTACTAAGAAGAATGAATTTTAAAAGGATCTATTATTGAGATGTTGAAAAAACCCTGACTTTTTGTTGCTATGCAAGATTTTAAATCTTCACATGATGAAGAGTTCATGAGTAAAAAAACCAGGCTGTGATAGCCATTCCCTGTTTAAATCTTTGAAAGGATCAAAGACCTCCTTGTCTTTTGCTTCATGATCCTGAAATTGGTTTCAGATTTTAGCATTGTCTGTATGATTTTGAGAAAAGACAATCATTGTCAACACAAATTAAGTTGCTGATTTTTTTATTTCGATTCCATACCGGTGATCAAAACACTTTTACTCTTGACACAAATTTCTCAAGAAACACAGCTGAAGCACTTATGTATTCCAGCAGAAGAAGACCAAGCTCGCAGTAGAGTACTCTGAGAAAAGAGATAGATAGCACATGACCCCAGTTAAAAATGCAGAGACAAAAAAAAAAAAATCCTAGAAGCTTTATTAACTGGTGTTACTCTAAAGCATTTTCTTTTGATAGATTGAACATCTCACAGTTACAAACTGGCAGCTAGTGAGAATCGGTGTCCTGACATGCTGATTCTGCTTTGGTACTGCAGTAGATAGGGCACCATGAGGTTCCCCCTAAAACTACAGGAGTGGAGGGTGAGGGTTACTTAGAGCAACCTACATTCAGTTTCACCATCTGCTATCTTGTGTTTAATATTTACATAAAGCTTACAGGAAAAATAATACTTATGCATCCAGCAAGAAAAATGTGCATAAATGTTCCTCATAACACATTTTAGCAGTTTCTTTTCAGAAGTCAGTAATAAGAAAGAGAAGCCTGAAGCCAGGAATTTGCTAATTAAAGTGCACAGATATTGATCAAGAGACTTAAGAAAAGCAAAAGGAAAGAACTTGGTTCCCTGCATTAGAAGATGATATCCAGGTGCTAATTCACTGGAAATGACAACCAGGATATAAACAGGAAAGAGAAATGCAGATAATTTCATCTGGGACTTCAGTAGAAAAGTCTTGCTCCAAACCCAAACCTGATGACTTCAGTAAACACCTTCCAAAGCTCAAGCAGAAGAACTGCTACTCCAGGAGCTCCCAAAAATGTACCAATCCCTAAATGGTTTTCTTGGTCAGTCAGCCAGATTAGAAGGCCAGTTTAGAATCTGAAACTGCTAGAGAGAATATTTATTGTTAAATATATTTTAGTAATTTTTTTTTAATAAGTTTGACTCATTTTTTTCTGAATCTATGGTCCTAAATCTATTTTTAGTCCTGTTACGTGAAACATGGCTGAATAAACAAGGTGTTCCTCGATACAGAGTTGGCAATTTGTAAAACATCATGCATCATCTTTTCCTTCTTCCCCCAAGTACCAAGTTGTAACAAGTTTTCCTTTCTCTGCGTTATACAGCCAGGCTCTGTACAGATGCAGCTGTCCCCAGGGATGAAGGACCACCAAGAAAAGCTGTTGCTTGTAACAACACAGATGGAGATTTCCTAAATCTCAGTGTGCAAGAGTTCAATGCAAAAAGAGATATCTCAAGGAAAAAATGAGGGGGAAAAATGGTTCTTTGCTACCCCATAGAAGCACCTAACACATAAATAAGACAGAGGTTAATAAAATGCTGCAGAGACACTGGCCTTTGCTACAGACAGCTGTGGGAGCAGGGCAGGAACCATCCTGCACTTCAAACAGAGCAGCAATGACTTTCTACAGTTTAGCCAGCAAAACTTCCAAGTACTACTCAGATAATAAAATGTTTGTCTTTTCTTGTAATCTTTACACATCACTAATCCCTACTCACTCAGGAGTCCTAGCTCTGATCTTTCTTGTCTGCGAACAAAGAGTAGTTCTGTCAAAGTAAACACTTATAGCAGAGAAGCTGAGATCATAATCAGACCAATTAATGTGAGCTTCCTATAATTTCCATCAAAATGCCAAATCTTAATCAGACTTATCCTAAAAAATCATATTCTTCTGAGATACTCTAGAATACACTGCTAAAATATTTGTAATGAAGTCAAATACTTTACTCACATTGTTGCAAGGTGGATCCAGGCCCTCACATTTCTCTGTTACATGTTTCATTTCAGAGGGCTTAAAGTTTCTCATTGATACGGAGCAGCTCCTCCCTATCTACAGCCCAGCATCCTTTGCTGGACATCTTATAGGATGTCAAAACCAGAAAATGCTTTTCTTTAAAAGCCTAAAGAAAATGGTTTCCCTTTTTGGATACAGGCTTAATAATAAAGTGCACATACACTTACAGCTACATAAATATTTCATAGTATTTACAAGATAACTGATATAAATGACAACAAATTTTGAAAAACGGACTTGAACTTGTGCTTACACCAAAAAAAAAGTCTCAGCAGGAGGATGTCACTTTCATTTTTATCTTGACAATCTTTTATTTTCTTTGTTCTATTACACAATAGAAAACACATATTTCCCATCCCATAACCTAGTGGATAAAGGAAAATCACAGGACATTTTCGTTTGAATCTCCTGACCAGGAGGAACTGAAGTTCAGTCTTCTTTGCTCTGAAAGCATGCTTTATTCTTTGATAAGATATAAGAAGTGGTCATGTCAGGGAAGGCAGATAGAAATACCGAAGCTCTGGACATTAATCAGACGTGAATTTGAGTTATGTTTACTAAAAGCCAAAAACTATTGTTATCAGAGGGGAACTTGATCTTTTCCAAAGCAGGTTTTCTAGAGGGTGGTAGGGGGAAGCTTTCGGGGCTTTGGAGGGGGTGCCTTATGAAAGCCAGGATAATTAAATAGATCCAATAAAAGGTGAAGTTTACTGGACAGACTACAGTCCATTAGGAGTGTTTCCTGTAGAGGTTTCCATTATACATTTGTTCCTAAGTCTGAGTTGCACAGACATCGTAATAACCTTAAAGCAGAAACGTTAACTTTTTGTGTAGTAGCTCATGGCCAGGAAGACAGAGATGCTGCATGAGTAATGATGATATTTTACCCTGTGAAGTAGGAAGATATACAAGGTACACACTGCCTAAAAAGCAGGTGCAAATCTCAGGAGGAGTAGAGGGGAAATCTGGAGAAAATGGACCCAGGCACTAGGTTCTCAGGTCCTTCAGTTTCAAGGCCTTGAGACCTTTTTCACTGTGTTGGCAACAGGAAAGTATTATCCTGGACATTTTACTAGTATTTCAGAAGATTAGACTGAAGAAAGATCACAAACACCTTGTAGCTATGAACTCCAAAACTCTTTGGCATAATCTGTAATGAGGGCCTAATGATGTACAAATATATTTCACAAGTTTACTGATATCCTTGTGCTTGTGACTCATGTTGAATTTTGACAGAAAAAGCCTGTTCTAGACACTGTTAATAGCAATTGTTAAAATTTAGCAAGCAAGTGCACTTAAAGTGAGCATCTTGCTATGCTTACTTACATTACAGTTATGATACATAATACATGATACATTATACATTACAGTTTCAAGGTAAGTTCACAAGGAAGACTACATTCATAAGTTCATAAACAAATTTATCAGATATAATAAAATTAAATTCTGAGTTTGATGCCACAGTGGAAGAGGTCCTGTATGCTCTTTTGCTTTGCAGTGTACATTTTTCTATTTACTCTGCCTGAGGGACCAGTTCTATGGCTCTGGGTTAATTAAGAAAATGCAAGTGTTTAAAAAACAAAAGCAAATCCAAATCTTCTTACGGCTTACAGATTGTTCTACTAATTCATATTGAGCAGTTTGAAGTTTCATTATTAAAAAAAAATCAATGAAGCAACTATAAATTAAAGAATCTTTTGAGAATAAAAAATCAGAAACATAGCTAGGATACATTATGGAAAAACACACATTCACCTTCTAGCTGATTTTAGAGTTCCACGGTCAGTAGCAGTAGTAATTTGCTATTAAAAGCACATTAATGAATGCATTTCTCTGCATGTCTATTAATGTCAGTGTTTTCAGTATTCCCAAACATAATCTGGGTTTCTCACTGATGAAAATTAAGGGAAATTAATGACTTCTCAGGATGGCACCTGTCCTGAAAATACAAGCTGCCTTTTATATTTTATCAAAGTAAAATCTATGCATAAACAATTAAAACTTTCCCAGGTTTAAGTCATATTGTCCTTATATCTCACAAGGATATATATTAGAACCAGAGTGGCATATGAAATACTATCAGCACCTGGAAATTTTCAGAGAGAGAAAAATTGCTGAAAAGTATCCCTTGTATAATATAAAAGATGGATGACTTTCTCATTATAAGCAGAAACAAGCTGAACAGCTGTCCACCCCAGAGAACTAAATGTAAGAGATAGAGACATCAGGACATGGTTTAAAGAAAGTACATTTCATGAGTCCGGAAAATAGTGTATGCCGGCTACAGATAGGAATTTCATAAAAGGCAAATCACAAAAGGCAAAAAATCACAGCGAAAGAAAAACCCTCAATACTACAAAAAACACCTAAGCTACAATTATATTTAATTATCATTCATTATTGCATTTCTTTCCAGTGTTTCAGGCTATTTCCAAGACTTTCATTGCCTCCCAGGAGGGATATATTTATAATGTGAATATTTGGGGAGCCTAAAAAGCTACTTGGAACTATTTGTTCACTTGGTGACTCAAAAATTAAACTTTTTATGCAATGCTTTGTATGTCAGACATAGACTTGTCTCATAATACAAAAAATATTAAAGATTTGCCAGGATATTATGTTTCCAAGTCAGAGAGTAAGAATAAGCAAAATTACTCTTCCTTTAAGAAGTAAAAGTTTTGTGATATCTAGACCACAAATATATATATAAATGAGATTTTTACATGACACTTTGAACAGATTACATTACTTTGGTATTATTTTCCATGATAAGACAATGTCAGCAAAAGCAGCTGTCCAGATACAAACTGGGATTTAATATTATCAGATGAACTAAATGGTCTAAATAGCATTAATTTATCCTCCTACTGGACAGACTTTTCTTCACAAACAGGTACCAGAACAATCTGTTTCTAAGGAACGTCCAAGAGAAACTCTTACTTTTGCAGCAATGAATAATAGTGAAATTTAACAAGCAAGAAACTGAGCGAGGGAAGATGCAATCCTGTCCCTGTATATAGAATCATAGAATAGTTAGGGTTGGAAAGGACCTTAAGATCATCTAGTTCCAACCCCCTGCCACCTCAAAGTAAACCGGGCCACCCAAGGCCTCATCCAACCTGGCCTTGAACACCACCAGGGATGGAGCATTCACAACCTCCCTGGGCAACCCATTCCAGTGCCTCACCACCCTCTCAGGAAAGAATTTCTTCCTTAGATCCAATCTAAACTTCCCCTGTTTAAGTTTGAACCCGTTACCCCTTGTCCTGTCACTACAGTCCCTGATGAATAGCCCCTCCCCAGCATCCTTGTAGGCCCCCTTCAGATACGGGAAGACTGCTATGAGGTCTCCATGCAGCCTTCTCTTCTCCAGGCTAAACAGCCTCAACTTTCTCAGCCTGTCTCCATACGGGAGGTGCTCCAGTCCCCTGATCATCCTCGTGGCCCTCCTCTAGACTTGTTCCAACACTTCCATGTCCTTTTTATGTTGAGGACACCAGAACTGCACACAAAACTCCAAGTGAGGTCTCACGAGAGCAGAGTAGAGGGGCAGGATCACCTCCTTCGACTTGCTGGTCATGCTCCTCTTGATGCAGCCCAGGATACGGTTGGCTTTCTGGGCTGTGAGCGCACACTGCCAGCTCATGTTCATTTTCTCATTGACCAACACCCCCAAGTCCTTCTCAGCAGGGCTGCTCTGAATCTCTTCTTTGCCCAACCTGTAGCTGTGCCTGGGATTGCTCCAACCCAGGTGTAGGACCTTGCACTTGGCATGGTTAAACTTCATAAGGTTGGCGTCAGCCCACCACACAAGCGTGTCGAGGTCCCTCTGGATGGCATCCCTTCCCTCCGGCATATCAACCGAACCACACAGCTTGGTGTCATCAGCAGACTTGCTGAGGGCGCGCTCAATCCCACTGTCCATGTTACCGACAAAGATGTTGAACAAGACCGGTCCCAACACCGATTCCTGAGGGACACCACTCGTTGCCGGTCTCCAGCTGGACATTGAGCCATTGACCACAACTCTTTGCGTGCGGCCATCCAGCCAGTTCTTTATCCACCGAGTGGCCCACCCATCAACTTGATATCTCTCCAATTTAGAGACAAGGATGCCATGTGGGACAGTGTCGAACGCTTTGCACAAGTCCAGGTAGATGACGTCAACTGCTCTACCCCTATCCATCTGTTCTGTAGCCCCATCATAGAAGGCCACCAAATTGGTCAGGCAGGATCTCCCCTTCATGAAGCCATGCTGGCTGTCACCAAGCAACTTCATTCGCCAGCTCCTTCAGGATCCGCGGATGGATTTCACCAGGTCCCATGGACTTGTGTACATTTAGGTTTTTAAGATGGTCTCAAACCTCTCCTACAGTGGGGCTAGGGTCTTCATTCTCATAGTCCCTGTGTCCGCCTTCCAAGACTTGGGTGGTGTGGTCAGAGCTTTTGCCCGTGAAGACCGAGGCAAAGAAGTCATTAAGAACCTCAGCCTTCTCCAAATCCAGGGTAGCCAGTTCTCCCGATAGTTTCCAGAGGGGGCTTACGTTGTCCCTAGTCTGTCTTTTATTCACTGCGTACCTATGGAATCTCTTCCTGTTATCCTTAACATCTCTAGCCAAGTTTAATTCTAACTGGGCCTTAGCTTTCCTAACCTTGTCCCTTGCTTCCCGGTCAATATACTACACGGTTAGCTAAAATGTTGTAACAGAAGGCAATTCTATCACTTTGGAGCCCATAGTACAGAGCAGCAGTTATCACTGATGGGACACCAGTGGTTCCAGCCAGCCAAGCAACTGCAGTCCTGAAGTGAAACTGAGAAAGAAAATCCAGTCATGAATCATGAATGCCTACAAGTCAGGTGTATCTGATTATAGCATAGCTGTTCAACAGTATTTGGACACTCCCCATCTGCAGGATTATATAGCTGTCTCTGTTCCAGAATTCTCCATGCAGCCACAGCTGGTCAACCACAGAAACCCAATGATCTTGCTATCACATGCAGTGGAAAAATGCTTTATGCATAATAAGCTCCTGCCAATGCATACAATGCATACAATGACCTCAAACAGCTCTATGGGTACTTATGAAATGCTCAAAAAACTTTGTAGCACTTTATAACACTTGTCACAAATAGCAGATTGAATTTTACAAATATGGATTTAAAAGACTTTCTGAGCAAAATTGAGAATAACCATATTCAGAGTTCTCCCTATCTCTGACTTCAAGTAGGCAGACAGAAACCTAGGATTGTTTAATTGAGCATGGCGTAATATCACAGGAAATACCTGAAGCAGTATTCAAGAAGTACTGATGTAGGATCAAAGACTGTAGAGGAATTACACAAAGTAACACTTCATAAAATGAAATGTAACATTTAAGAACCAAGTTTCAGAAATGAAAATCATGAACCTAAATTAGGAGTCTAATTTCCCTCTTTGTTGAATAAGAAGACCCAGGCTCTTTTAAATATGGTTTACAAAACCCATTATGCTAAACCAGGAGAGAGAAACAAGTACCTACATGCAGGTACTCAGTCATGTATTACAGGTCAACCTAGAGAATTAGTTCCTCTACAAATATCTCAGGTTGGTTGACATGAATCTTACATCCATGGTCAAAACCAGTGCGTATATCTCATCTTGTCTATATCTAAATAAAGAAATTTAGGGAAGTAGCAAAAAAGCTAAATGATGAGTCATCAGCTTTCCAATTATAGTTCTGATATTACTTTTCTTATCAATTAATTGTTGTGCTGATTAGACTGCTGACAAAGTTCACAAAGCTGGCAATCACATTGTCTGAAAAACCCCAGATGGAAAATGTGAACAAAGGAGAACAGGCAGCCAGTCTGCTTTAATAAACAGGAGCGTAATAAGTTTTCATACCTTCACCGACTGGCAAGCTCAAGAGTTGTTTTCTCCTCACTGGCCTGTTCAGACATACTCCACCAAATTCAACAGAACCTGGTGGTTGCAGCAGAGCTAAAGTCCTAGATTCTGATTTGGGCATGATAGAAACATAAGCATCATCACGTCTGTGAGTAGAAGCTTCTCAACTAGCTCTTTTCTAAACGTAAAATGAAGAGTAATACTAGCAAGGTAGTGATCCCTAGGGTCAGCCTTTTTCATATTGCCTTCTTGTTGGTGCATTTGCTTAATGCCTTAAAATTTAAAGCTACTTCTCACCTGTGCCTTTTAATGACACAAAAAAATACCTTAGATGCAATACTGGGATAGAACCCATTTCACACATTCTTACTGAATCTGGGTGATTATTCTAGAAGAGAAATTTGAGATTGACATGGTCACATACAATTAGTAAGAGGTTGCTAAATTATACAGCTGTACAATCTGTCAAACTCCAGTTTATATTCACATTTTGCTCTTTAACTGAAAAATATAAAGTTACTGCATAATGCCTTGCAATCTATTTATTTCAATCAGTTACTTAAAATATAACTTTGTACCTTTATGAGAAATAAAAATACTGTGAAACCACACTTTTTTTTTTCCATAACTGTTTTAGAGTGATTTAAGGAATTTACCAAGGAAGTTCACCACAAGATATAAGTATAAATATATTGGACATCTTGATCATATAAAATTCTCAAACTGCTGTGCAGTTCTGAGACAACAGATCAGTTATTTATCCTCTTTCCTGGCTATAAACATTAAAATTTCTTCTTTAAAAACATAAGAAAAAAGTATTTAAAATAATTAAATAATTAATATTAAAAGAAATATTAATTATTTAATACCAACCTTCACTTTAATTGACTGTGGACATGAAAGGATTCCTGGGAAAATACATTACAAATTTACTTATATAGATTTTTTTGAAAAATATGGTTTCTTAGTAATTCAACTTCCAAGTTTTTATTGGGCTATTTAGATACAGTTTGACAGTTTGACAAGTTCCCTTCTCGTCATGATACTCTGAGCCAGCAACTAAAGAAAAGAGCAAAGTTTTATCATGACAAGATAGAAAGCTCAAAAAACACTTATTGGTACAAAAATGGAATTCATCTTTTCAAATTTGTTGCCACTCTGCTGTGCATGGCAGTACAGATCAAGAAGGCATTTACAAATCATAGAATCATAGAATAGTTACGGTTGGAAAGGACCCTAAGATCATCTAGTTCCAAACCCTCTGCCATGGGCAAGGACACCTCACACTAAACCATGTCACCCAAGGCTCTGTCCAGCCTGGCCTTGAACACCGCCAGGAATGGAGCATTCACAATTTCCCTGGGCAACCCATTCCAGTGCCTTACCACCATAACAGTAAAGAATTTCTTCCTTATATCCAATCTAAACTTCCCCTGTTTAAGTTTGAACCCGTTACCCCTTGTCCTGTCACTACAGTCCCTGATGAATAGTCCATCCCCAGCATTCTTGTAGGCCCCCTTCAGATACTGGAAGGCTACAATGAGGTCTCCACTCAGCCTTCTCTTCTCCAGGCTGAACAGCCTCAACTTTCTCAGCCTGTCTTCATATGGGAGGTGCTCCAATCCCCTGATCATCCTCGTGGCCCTCCTCTAGACTTGTTCCAACACTTCCATGTCCTTGTTATGTTGAGGACACCAGAACTGCACGCAATACTCCAAGTGGGGTCTCACGAGAGCAGAGTAGAGGGGCAAGATCACCTCCTTTGACCTGCTGGTCATGGTTTTTTTGAGGCAGCCCAGGATACGGTTGGCTTTCTGGGCTGCGAGCGCACACTGAAGCCTGCTCATGTTCATTTTCTCATTGACCAACACCCCCAAGTCCTTCTCTGCAGGGCTGCTCTGAATCTCTTCTCTGCCCAACCTGCAGCTGTGACAGAATGCTGGTAGGCAGTGAATTTTTACAGATGTGCTTGACCAGAAAGAAAGATGAATTTACAGCTAAGGATCCTTTTCCTGGATTTGTTCTTCAAACATAGCTGCAAGGTATAATACACATGAATAGTTGTCAGTAAAGGTATGAAGCTGTCTAAGCATTATTTTAAGAACAAAATCAAACTGCTTCATGGCAAAAGACTTCAAATGTTTTATGCTCAATTAGAAGCTTTTCCAACATTGTAAAAATAATGCACAAAGGAAACTTTTTATCAAAAAAAGTGTTAAGGCACAAAGCCTCATTCGTGAGATTTTTGAAGATACTTCATTCAAAGTCTCACAGTTTAGCCTAATTAATAGAAAAATTATGAAAAAAAATTAAAAAAGATTAAGAGGTACATTTCAGTCTGACTACATTGCAATTGAGTGAATTGACTGTCAAATGCCCTCATGTAGATGAAAGATACATTGGAAGATAAATTTCTTATTTAAAAAGCTCTTTAATGAATATTAAGGTTTTGTGCATATAGTAATCCAGTAGTTTAAGCATAATGAAAAACCCTTGGGACACAAAATTATATGAGACCAGTGAAGTCATATTTCACATCTTAGAATTTTAGTTATTTTAACTTATAAATTATTCATTGTGAATACTTTGCTGCTTTACTAAGCTGTTGCAATATGAAAAGAAATTTCTTTTGGTTTATGAAACTTTCTATGACAAGCACATACCCAACATTACCTTAAACAAATATATTTCATAACCTATTAATTTTTATGGCATGGCCAGACTTTTCCTCAGTGTCTCCAGGCTGATAATGAAACTACTCTTCCTTACTATTTTGTTATTGTGGGTTTTATATCAGAGTGTAAATGATAATGTGGAAAAAATAATAGAAATATTAGGGGGATAAAAAGGTAGAGGTATTAAATTCTCTAACAGCTGTAATGAATATCCATAAGAAACTATCATTCATTGCACTGCATGTCTATGAAATGTTATTATCCAACCATGGCATTCTTACAGGGAATCTTAGTAACTCACACTAGAGCTAAGCATATGTGAGTTATACTCACATAAATCAGGTTCAGACTTCAGTTAAGGGGTGATGTTATTCCATTCTGCTAACTTGGTGAACAACTCTGGTGGTGGCACTTTTACATACACACATGCAGGCACATGCATATATCCATTGATTTTATCAGCTTTATGTCTCCTTTATGAACTGCAATGAATCCCTGAGATACAAACGTCTGTGTAAGAAGCCGATACTGAGCAGGGAAGAAGCATTAGATTGGAAATGCAAGGAAACAGGAATTTGCTAGATTCTCTACATTCAGATCATATATCCAATGGAAAGTTCATTGCCACATTTCCAAGATGGAATTTAAATGCTAATTTCGAAGCATGTGTAATTTCCTTCAGGAGCACAATATAATTAAACCAAAAGAAATGCCCTGGGCACCAAAGATTACTGGATTTGGCTGTCTCTAACTTTGTGCATAGACAGATTTCCTTGAAAATCTGAAAAAGACACAAAGATAATGCAAAGTCCCAGCAAAGATCATGTAAGATAGGTCATCTGCTGTTACTAGCTAATGTACTCCACTGTCTTCTATCAAGCCCCTGTCACGTAAAATTCAGCCTGTGTTGTCACCAGCCAAAAAGAGAAATATACTGTGGGCTTGTGCAATTACCTCAGTTCAATGGGTTTGTACACTTGGATGTTTTTATGTTCTCAGAGAATTGCTGTTCACCTATTAGTTTCCGTCAGGAAGAATGAAATAACAATGAGTGTTGCATTTTTTTTTTCCTTTTATGTGCAACAAATACATTTCCACAAATAAATAGTTCCATTCACAATTGTCTTTCAGCATGAAATAGCAGAACACACAAAACACTTTAGAGCATTAGGCTGGTTTCATACAGTGCTTTTCAGATGTTGTGATAAGAGGGCTTTTCAAAATCAAAGACTGAATGATGGAAATGTATTGACTGAAGGCAAGATCTGCATCTTTTGTTATTCCATATGCCGTTACAAGCTTTAGACATTAGAACAAGTTTTATATAAATTATGTACTCTGTAAGAACTACCCTTGTTCTAAGAAACATATCAGAAGCTAGTCAAGACAGCAACACAAATAGTCTAATTTTAAATCTGTTAGAGATACAGAACTCTCCTGGTGAGATTCTCTGTGACAAGGTCTTAGATATAAGCTTACATCCAAATCTCAAGTTCTGCATAGAAGTTACAGATTCAACTAAATTGCTTTTATAGCCACTCATTTATACCAGAATTGAATTATATCTACTAAAAGCAAAATTTATCACTGTCTATGGCTGAAGAAACAAGTGCTGCTGCATCTTACAGAGATTTAACCAAGACAGTAACCAGGGCAATTTATTTGTAAAGCATTCACCTCTCAAAGACAACAGAATGTGCTAATCATATTCAGTAGCATTACACCCACAATTAGGCCCAGGGTTTAGGTTCTCTGCTATGCTATCCTCCTGCAGATTTGTACATCTACAACAATGCCCACATGGGAGATTTTAAACAAGATTTGAAAGGTAGCATTTTACACTGTGGTATAAGGGATAAACCCCCCACATTTCTGTAGAGACTGTTTTCCCTTTTGTATAGACTTTCTGAACCATAAATCTAAGCCTTCCATTTCAATCTCTTGCATCACAGAGTCCAGTTCCCTGACAACACAGCCATCTATCAGCCAACACTCTCATTAGTGTATTTAACATTATCTGCAAAGCAGCTAGTCTGTTTACCCAGTGGCAATTCCAGAACCTGTCATTACAAATCCAGATTTGTTCATAGCCAGTCTGCAGCTAACATTAGGTAAGATAATACAAACACAGAGATACATGTTATATTAATATAAGCTGTTATATTTAAGAAATTTTATACGTAAAATGCTTTTTTAAGATGAATACACAGAAGTCCAGGCTTTATTTATTACATGACCTCCAACTGAGGTTTATTAATGGCTATTATGAGTCCTGCTACCCTTCGTGTTGGTATCTTATTACATGAGTACCAGAGCCCAGATACTTCCTCTTCTACTTTGCTGCAGAGCACATTTTTCCTTTATAATGGAGAAAGGCAATCATCTCAATGATACACTAGAGAACACATACTGAATCAGTGAGCTATCCAGCATTCACAGTCACTCCTGTTTGACTGAAAGATCTAGAGAACCCCACCACAGTGTAAATTCCTCATAAACACTAACCTCACGGCACTATCTCCCATGGGGATTACTAGAGTGCTGAAGAAGGACATCTTGTTCTTTCAAGATCTTCAGAAGCATCTTGCAATGTGGAAGTGTACTTTTAATCATAAGAACTGTCTTTTCTCATCCATCTTCAGATTTCTCATCCCATTTTCGTCTGAACTCAGAAATTGTTTGCAAAGCATGCATGGTTTAGAGTAGTTGCCTGAGACTACAGAACTTTCCTTAGACAGAGAACAATCCCTCAAAGTATAACTTTCTACCTTTTAAAGCAGAACAATGTTTTGGAGTACAGGACAACCAACAGTTTTTAGATTGTGAAGACATGTACAAGAGTACAAAAGAGGTTTAGTGACTTTTTATGCTGATTTACTTTTGAGGGAGATAAATTTTCATATATTAAATTAAACTAAGGGTGAAGAGTCACATCAGCTTTTCTAATTTTCTAGATCTAATTCATAGACCTAGACTGCTATGCATTTAAAGTAAGTCAACTGACCTGTTTTAGCAGGTGGACTGTCCTGTTGACCTTTATTTATTTCTATTTGTAACAGAAAGAGCCTGATATAATAATCTGAGATTTAGATGTCTAGGTTTTAAATGCCTACACTCTAAGAGGTGATCCTCATGGTGAAGGTACTGTCAGAGGAAGTGCCTCCCAAGGACAGAATTCAGCTTATCTAATAATTCATCTTCTCCCCAGTACCACTTTAAGACTACCAGTAACATTGCCTCAAATGCTACATGTTTGAAGCTGTATTTTCAAAAAGCATCAGTGAATTAAGGTCTTGTGAAAACAAACATTAAATGCATTAACAAACCAATTTTCTTCCTTTCTTCAGCTGATTCTATGTATACTACTGTTAGTCTACAGGCTTCTCAACTCTGCTGTCCCTAAAACTTCTTACAGGTCTGAAGATTTTAGTTCAGATATTTCTTCAAACTAGCCACTTTCACTAGCATAACATCTTAGGTGCCAAAAATCCATGTAAAGTTTGGGGCTGAAACTCAAGTCTCTGGAGCCCACTGGTTTCTGTGTTAAATTTTATGGCAGCACAAAGCAATGCCACATTGTCATCACTGTGAGTGGCAGACAGTGAGAGAAAACACGACCCTACTGTCTTCAATATCATGACTCTGTCCTCAAACTTAATAAGGCTGGTAATTTGAAGACGCAGAAGAAACCATGAACCAGGACCCTGGAACTGACAAGAGGAGTATAAGGGTATCTCAGGTCTGAACTAAGATTTCTCTCTTTCATGTTCTAGATAAGAAGGTGGCCTGTCCCTGTGTTTGCCCAATACCAATTACTGTTTTTTACCAGCAGAGCAAAGGAAAACAAGGATGAGAACTGAGAAGTTTAACCCCACTGTACTCAGAAAATACCTTTCAACCCTATTTTTACCAGACTTTTAGGTCAATCCAGATCTGAGCATTAATGGCCAAGAAATTGAATAGATGTTGAGGAGGATCAAGCAACCTGCATGGCCATGTAATATTCCCAGCGCGCTTTGAATTGATTATAAGCCCAGCACTTTGAATTAATTTTAAGCCCAGTTCATAAGGCATTGCACAGAACAGCAACAGCAATTATTAACTGTAGGCCTAGCTTGCTCCCAATCTTAAACCAGAAAGAGTTCTATTAATAACCATAGCAATAACAGAAAAATAAATATCTTTGCTCAACGCAACCATTATTTATTTTCATCCACCCTACTGGTGTGATCTAACTTGGACTCTTTGCCTGCTTTTTCTCCTGTCTCCCAGGCAGGGTATCCAGAACATATGAGACTAAAGGATATTTCTAGTAACTGCACTGTTCCCACACTGCAGAAGATCTACAGAGTAAAGCTGGGAGCACTGAATTACAAAGGCACTCATGAAAATCTGTACAGGTCTCTCATTTAATAGTTTACCTAATAGATCGAATATAAACTTGTGTTCATATATAAGATAAAGAGTATCAGCAATGACAGCTGTGTTGATTTGTGTCAAGAAAGAAGATCTCAGAGTAGGTATCTAGAATTTAATTTTTATAAAATAAAAAAGAATACTGTTTGCCAGTCACAACAGTAAAGTTTTCAAGGAAGCATTAAAAGAAATAGAAGAAGACTGAAATTTGGGTGCAGCTGAGTCAGAATTGGAAATTGTAATGCCTCCAGGCTGTTAATTCAGGAGAAGGTGTAGACTGGGGATTGCTAGAAATTAAATGGAAAGTAAGTTGTGACATTCTGTCAAACTTCTTCTGCAAGTGCAGAATATTTATGAAAATAAACTCAGCCTAACCCTTCTGTATCCACAAAGTGTGAAAAATAGAAGATTGAGGTTATTTTTCCAGTGTAATAAAAATGAATCTGTTTAATAGATCCAAAATGAAAAATATGTTTTGCAATTCTAACTAGTGCATTTATCACACTATGTTCAAGAACACAGAGTAGTATTTTTAAAAGAGTCCAAGATTTTTCACTGGCTGGACTTTCAGCTCTCTTGAAAAGTTTGGTTTTAGATTAAATGAAATGTGCAGGACAGCAGTTCCCAGCCACCACTGGTCCTAGAGTAATAATTCTGTGAAAGCATTTGGAAAGCAGCCCTGTATTGTGTTCATCCCACTGTGCTCAATTTTAACCCTTCAATTCTCTTTGACTGTGAGCCACATCACAGGATTGTGTATAGCATTCCCCGCCTCAAGGCATGGCCATTGCTCTGAAATAGCTTCCAGATAAATGTGTTAGGCATGATAGTATTACTAAAGATATATTACACAATTAAAGCTTTACTTTCTACTATGTATATAAATTGTTCAAAATACAGTCCTCCAAGCTGATACATGCAGATGGATTCTAGTTCTGTGAAGCCCTGCTGATTCCTGTGAAGCTTTTTTCTATCATATAGTCATACGACTAACAGTCTTACAGCTCCTTGCAGCTCATTTTTTCCAAAGTAAAAACAGATAGGGAAGGACCATTTATCTCTGTTTGTCTTTTACTGGCTCTAACATAGCAGCATTAGTGTCCAGATTCATTGTACTACCTCATGTTTGTTTACATGCAAAAAAAAAATGTGTACTATAATGGAATTCTTTAAGATAATCATCAACATGCTTCTTTTCATATAACACTTCTTTAACTCACTCTTGATCCTCCTTTCTGCTTTTTTCTTTAAAGTCTTGCAATAGCACATTTTAATTTTTTTGGTATAATTATTTGGCAGGATACAATTGCAGTGACTTCTGCAGTCTGAGCAAGATCTTTGGAAAGTATTATTAGTTCTGGAAAACAGTACTTTTTGTGACCTAAAGCAGTGAAGATCTCTTCTTTGTTTAAAAATGAAACATGTTTTTTGAAGGAAAAAAATATTGCACTTTGTTTCCCACTCAGAATGGAGGTAAAGGAGCACACAGAAAGGATGTTTCAGAAGTTTCCCTCAGACGGTATGCTCTTTGCAGCCATTTCTGGTGAGATGTTAGTACACAAATCAATTCTTCTCAGACAAGGTTTAACCCCCTCTCTCTACTCTAATATTTTACTGGTACAATCTTTCAGTTATAAAATGCTTTACTGAATAGGATATGGGCACATGTCATTGCATATATCTTCCACATAATTTTAAGCTTATAATAAGGTAAAAGGAAGGGGGTGGCAGAGTGGATTGGTTTACATTGGTTTACTTACTGTACCAATCTCAAATCATTATAAATTTCCAGTGAAGGCAACACCTTACCTGGCTTCAGCTATCACAATATCATGTGTAAGAGCTTTTCACACTGTGATACGAGCTTTTCACACTGCGGTAGGAGCCAGGCTGCTTTAAACTCTTGCAAGATCTGAGAAGGCTCTAGGAAAACTGGGACTGAGACTGAGAAAGCACAACAGTGAGCAACACTCAAACTTTATGAGCAACCAGTGAAACCCTGATTGAAAAAGACCAGTCAGTGGAAGTTGACTATACAACTAAAATACCTAGAAGGACTTTGGCTTTGTGTGTAAGAAAAGTATAACCTACTTTCGTCTTCTAAAAAAAAAGCAACAGAATGCATTAAGGGGACTTATATCCAAACCCAAAGTTCTGTCTTTCATTTACAACACAATATTGGTGTTGCAGCTGAGCTATATTCTTAAAGAATGGTTACATCAAATGCCAGAATCAAGTGATCTAAATCTGTGTGAATTATGCAGAAAGCCAAAATTGCACTATCGAACAGTACACTAACAGAACAAAATTGCACTATCATGATCATGCTAAACTCATGTGAAATTAGGCAGGCAAACACCCATTGCTACTCCACTTCTTGCAAATAGTCCATTAAACTGCTTGCAAGTAGCACCCCACCTCCCTTCAGAAGAAAAATTAAGAATAAAAAAGTACATTAAAATACCTAAAGTAAGGAAATGACAGAATTCATATTGCTTATAAGACCTTGATAAGCTTTCTTAGTGTGGTGGTAGGACCAAGGGGTCCCCAGAACACCTGTCTCAT
Organism: Psittacula echo; assembly: GCF_963264785.1. NCBI lineage: Eukaryota > Metazoa > Chordata > Aves > Psittaciformes > Psittacidae > Psittacula > Psittacula echo. Next base: position 133,201,018 of record NC_137737.1, on the reverse strand, counting down.
TCATTCCAAAAAGGAGATTACTAACTGAATGAGCATCCGTACCTAACTGAATGAGCATCTATACCATGTCTTATTTTGCTGTAACTGAATCTTTTTTCTTCGCAATTTTTAATTAACTAACCTTAAAACTTGGCTCTGAAGAAAATGATTAAATCCTTCTAGCCATCCCATGATGCTCTTCCTTCTAACCGATGTTTGACAAGTGATATTTTGTTCTATCAAACTGTCTCTACCTGGAGATGAATGAGGATAATCCCAGTTTTACGAATAGAGGAAGCAATGAGATATCCCAGCCAAATCTCCCCAAATCTGCATGTCTGGTTTGAGATACTAAATACTTGATTCACATCTTAGCGGCCTCACTGAGCACTTGCACACTCATTCCACAGCCATCAGAAGGTTACAAACTTTGCAAATTGGAATCCAAGGCCTTCAGTCAGATCTCTAAGAGACAAAACATGAGACCTTCAGGGATCAAAATGATAACACTTGTTCTAATGCTTTGCCTGATATCAAAAGGAGCTCTTTGATAAGGCAGAATCAGCAGTCAGTTCTCCAAGGTGGAATTCATATCATTCAGGAGGCTCTGCTTGCAATGCCATTTGATTCAACACTTTTCCTTATAACTGAGGTACGGGAGACACAGACTTGTCTCCATCACAGATGCTACAAACCTGAACCATGACAAAATTACCCACAAAGAATAAATAAAAAGCAATTTTTGCCCTGCCATATTCTGATTTACAACTGTGTAGCACTGTAATCTCCAAATTTAAGAGTTCAAGCATGAATGCTTGAAGATAAAAAAATCCCAGACAATTCTCATTGTGTGCCCCCTCACACAGCCATTTGGTAGTATTTTGAGAGGCATTAGGACTTTCATGGAGTTCTGCATTAAAACACTGTATTCTTCCAACCAGCCTAATATATAATTCAGCATCCCTCAATGTACAACAACAGCTTTTCTTAAAAGGCATGTAGAAGTGTTATATATAGGTTTTAGTTTGATATAGGATTGTTGAAGAAATGTGAGTATCTTTAGTTGCTCCAAGCCTGTTTATACTTAAGACTTCAAGGTTTCATAGTCCAACAAAACATGTCTCCCAAATATTTCTAGTCATTGCTTAGAACTATTTTGAGTTAAATCACAGAGACAATCATTTAAAATTGTCTCACCACACCCTCAAGTGTACTCTCCTGAAATTTCTCCAAGGCCGGCCTCTAACCCTCTTACCGTAAAAAAACCTTTGAAGTGCCACAGCAGGAACTTTGGAGTCTCTTGCTTGCGTTACTCAGAAATCCAGTAATTAGAGGAGCAGAACTTGAAAGCATCTATAAATCATCAGATCAGTGCTTCATTTTCTCTCAGCACAGCTTTATTGGGCTTGTTTGTGGCTTACACATTCTGCATGTTCTGTTCTGATTTTATGACTAGATTAAGGACTTGAGATCACAAGTTAGTCCACAGAGATGTAGGCATACTTTCTTTAAATCGGTATGGCAGATGCCATAATAAACATGCTTCCCAAATTCCCTGCACAATACTTGACAACAGCAGAATTGCACCCACACAGTCCTCTGGCTGAAGATGCTAACACACAGTAGAGACAATTAAATTTATTTCCAGAGTTCTTTCCATCAACCTAGCATTGTGAGTGGGAAAATCTCTTAGAGGCAGTGGTAGAAAGCTATAATGATATGCAGAAATGAAGATACCATGTCCAGGAGTAAAATCCATCTATTACACTGAATCAAAAGTAACTTATTTACCACTAATCTGTACCAATAATTGGGATTCATTTTCTTTATGTCTTGGTACATGGTGTTTATAGATGGTTACAGCAAAACAGTATTTCTGTCCTCTTCACCATGGCATCCATTGGTAAAAAATATGTCCCAACCCAGACTGACAATTATTTGACGAAGTGACAAGACAAAGTGAATTGAACATTATTTCTAATTCTTTTGAGGGAATCAAATCTGTCTCAAATGATGTTAATGTAAATTTTTTGTGGCAAATGTGACATCTCTGTCTGAGAGCATGTTAATGTAATTTACTGCAGTGAATATCACATCTCCATCTGCTGAAGCAATCTGTTAAAATTCACTAAGATTATTATCTTCAAGAGGCAGAGGTTTTTAATCTTTCAGGTTGTTGTTTTTCAAGTTCCTTCTGATGGAAATTGTATCTAACATGTGATGCTGACTGACAACATTTGATTAAATTAAAAATGGAGTGTGTAGATTCCTAGCTGCTATCAGTTCACTATAAAATAGCAGCTGGTAGGTAGTTAAGGCCAGAATTTCAATTTCAATTTAAACCACAACACTCAGAATATTCATTTTCAGCCAGAATAGTTGTAGATAGAGACCAATGTTATGAGAATATGATCAATTTTACATTTTCCTAAATTACGTCAGCTTTTAACAAGTCTTTGCTTATTATCAGAGAGGCAAAAAAAACTTCTCCAAAGTAAAATATCCTACTTTGGGCAGTTACATAAAAGCAAAAATATATGTGAAAGAATGCAATCATTACTGCTATTTCATTATTAAGGTTATACAGTGTTTAAAACACTGCAATACATCCTGTAAGCACTATCTATATGGAAATTAGGAAAGAAAGGCTGAAATATCTCGAGAAGTCACGTATCTTTCCTATGTAATCTGTATTCAAAATGCTTAATCTATAATAATATGGAAAGATGGATATTTTTACTCCTAATTGAAAAAGTTCCAAAGCCTAATCTAGGGAAGACATGTCATGTAACTGCACAAAATGTTATAAGATTCTATTCCATGCAAGTCTCAAATGGGTTCAAAAAGACATTACTTGCACAAGATCATATAAATGCTGAAATTTATGTTGAAAACAAATTTCACTGAAAATTTTTTCACCTCAGCAGCTGACAAGTATTATGATCGTAAATAGAAAAATACCCATTAATACTTAATAGAATAGTACCTTTAGGAGAAAAATAGATAAGGTGCAATAATACTTCAATAGTTTTAATTAAAGTCCATTGCACTGATTAAAACAGCCAAGTATCCCACTCTTAGCCACTTTTTTAGTGTTTGAGTACATGTGTCCAGACTGGCTAGGGAACCCTGAGGCTTGAAGGCTAAAGTCAGAGAGCATAGAGCTTTGGAGTTGTGGGGATGGGGAATAAAAATACTATTACTAAGGTCAGTAACAAAAGAAGTTAAGAGGTTAGTTCCTTTGTGGATGGAAGGGTTGCTTAACTTCCTGTCTCTCTTTCCCCTCAGAAAATGGATTCCTTCCTGGTGGCGATGAAGCACAGAAGAACTTCACAAAGTCAGATTTCAAAGTGAGACAAAGTCAGACAGCAGAAATTACATCTACTCCCTATTCCAGCCTCACTTTTTCTAACTGTATCTGGCTGCTGGGCAGTTTCTTCACTTTGAGGTATTGACACCTGCTGGCCAGTATAAAAATAGCAAACTGCTTTTTCTCAGGAACACAGTCCCAGTAGTGCTGGTTGCATATGGTTTCAAATTATTTCTCTGCCATATGGTAGAAACTTCCTGTCTGAAACTGGTTGCAAAAAAAACCCCATAATTTTAAAACTATTATGTCTTTTAAAAATATCTGGTTTGGAATTTCTTGTACTACTAGTGTCAAGACTCCCTGAACAATGGAAATGTTACCAAGTCTTTCCAGATACTCCAGTATTCTATAAATAACAAAAATGTTTCTTGGTTCCTGATTTTTGTGGATTTCAGTAAATCCAAAGAACTTTGTACTCCAGATTTTTCTGGAAAATATACTTCTTCTATTGTTTGTGTTTAGCTGTATAATCTAAATGAAGAACAGCATCTTTTGAAACATTTACACAAAGTAAACATTTCCAGTGAAAGACTGGAGAGTGTCATGAAAGAAAATCTTCTGAGGGTCAGTAATTGCACAGGAATGAATCTTGGCTTGATCTAAAAATGTTTGGAATCTGAGAGATCATCAGGGGAAATGCAATATATTTGTTATTTCTACTTTCACTTCTCATACAACTTTTTTTAGGTATCTCTTTTGACCATTCTTAATGACAGGATATTGTGTTAAACTGCCTTTTGGTATGGTCCCATATGAACGTTCTTAAATACTGGAAAATGTCTATTAATGAAGACATGCTACCATAGATAAATGCTATGACCAGTATCCTACTTCTTGCTAGTTGGGGCTTAAGGGCAGACTCATTTGTATTCATTTATGATCCCACTGAAGACAGGCTTACAAGAGTTTTCTACTTAACTCTACATCAAATAATATCTCAGTAAGTGTATTCTCTAATTATAAAAAGAAAGCTTTGCATTAGATATTCCAGTATTGGTACTCACTCACTTATATTTTACAGTCTATATGTTCAATACTCAAAAAGTTGGGCAAACACACTAAGGGTGTAAACTTAATTCTCATCTTTAGTATACATTAAATCCCTGACAAAACTCCTTCATCTAAAAGATTGAAGACTAAAAAGGTTTTAATTAAATGCAGAATAATCCTCAGAACATTGGAATTGACTTCATGATCTCCATCAGTTTTCTTCAATATTTCTGAATGTTCCTGTGAAATTAAACCCTAAGAAGGGTTAACTTTGTTTCTCTATATGTTTATTTTGAAAAAACTATTTTATTCAGTGAGTATAAAAATTAATTAGCCATGCAAGTATTGTGTATAGTTCTGGTGTCCTCAACATAAAAAGTACATGGAACTGTTGGAACAAGTCCAGAGGAGGGCCACAAGCATGATCAGGGGACTGGAGCACCTCCCGTATGAAGACAGGCTGAGAAAGTTGGGGCTGTTCAGCCTGGAGAAGAGAAGGCTGCATGGAGACCTCATAGCAGCCTTCCAGTATCTGAAGGGGGCCTACAAGGATGCTCGGGAGGGACTATTCATCAGGGACTGTAGTGACAGGACAAGGGGTAACGGGTTCAAACTCAAACAGGGTAAGTTTAGATTGGATGTAAGGAAGAAATTCTTTCCTGAGAGGGTGGTGAGGCACTGGAATGGGTTGCCCAGGGAGGTTGCGAATGCTCCATCCTTGGCGTTGTTCAAGGCCAGGTTGGATGAGGCCTTGGGTGGCATGGTTTATTGGGAGATGTCCCTGCCCATGGCAGAGGGGTTGGAACTAGGTGATCTTAAGGTCCTTTCCAACCCTAACTATTCTATGATTCTATGATTCTATGCTGATGAGGAAGACTGTAATCTGATTTTCATCTGTTTTCCCTGAAGGCAAGATGGAAGCATTCATTTTCACCACTGCAGTTCCCTTTGTCTCATCCAAACAGTCTGAGCTACTGTAAGCTGAAATGGCATGATGCATAGCTGAAGGGACATTGCAATGCAGTACCTTTTTAAATGCCACCTAATTTACTTTTTAAGTTATACAAAATCTTCACCACCAAGTCTAGCACTATCAGACCACTTTTCTACTCTATTCATGAGAAAAATAAAGGAGGAATTGTATTGATTGCTAGACAGTGAGAGGCAGGTACTGAAACACAATCAGAGTGAGAAAAAAGAGGGGAAAGGAGAAAATCTCTTTGTAATCTTCATAGGTGATAGTAGAGCATTTACATAAGCAAAAAATATAAATCTGCACTGTGAACAAATACAAATGTCATGTATCTAGGTGGGAAAATCTCATAGTCTAAGACAGGACAGGACAAGTAAAAATCTATAATATGCATGGGATATTAATGCAGTGAGAGAAAGAAGAATGCTGAGAAGGAATAGTTGTCAGGAGTGTGTGAGCTGACAGTCCACAACCTGAACAATCAAAGCTACTCTGTGTTTTGACAGACTTCTGTAGATGGAAGAAGTCTTACAATACTCCACAGGGATTGAATAAGTTTCTTTGTAATCACCAAGAAGATCTGGCCATATAAATATTCTTGTAAATGAATAAATAAAACTCAGAAATTAACTTATTCCTTGCAATATCTCCTCATGTGAGGGAAAAAATGATTAATATCTTAGCAAAAATGCAAATAAACAACAAACATACAGGAGTGGTTGACTTTGTAAAATAAGCGCAAATCCAGAATGCAACATGTGATAAAAATTACTGCAAACCACTGCTCCTGGAAATACAGCTTGTAACTTACATGAATCACTCTGTTGTTAAATTCTTCTCACTTGCCTTTAATTTGCAATTCTTTTGCTTATATGGTCAGAGTATAACACTGTTTTGCCCACATAGTTGGTGGCAGTTTCCGGGTCTTGCTGAAATCAACCAGAGTTGTCAGAATGGAGGTAAAAGAAAGTAAATACAACATCATGACATGTGGGGAGCTAGCTCAATTTCCAGTCTGGTTTTAGAAACTCTCTGAAGAAACAAATGCTCTTGGTTGTCTTCTCTTATATACACTTCTTTCTCTCTTGGTTATCTTTTCTTACACCATTCTTGCAGTAAGAGAAGAGAAATGGCATTTAGTTGTGTGTCATAGCTGGAATGGGCCCAGACAACACTTAAATATTCTTCTTTAAAGGAAAATGCCTCTGGGAGTGTTGTTGATTTGCTAATATTTCTATCTTTGCAGTTACCCTTGTTGAGAAAAAGGAAGAAGGAATGAGCAGACACGTCTAGCCAGTGCTATCATACCACCTCAAACCTGATAGCATTCCACCTCAGTCTGCAGCATTTATTTCCACAAAACCCTTTCACAACTGGAGAATAGCATTCTTCACATTTATCAGAGTGAAAACAAGCACCTGTTTCGTTTGTAATTAAAATAAAAAAGAAAAATTAAAAATATATATATTAAGCTCTGTTTGGAAATTAGCTGGTACAGGGACACCGAAGTGAGAAATGCAAGATGCTAACTTCATACTTTGAGAAGCATCTGCATGCCTTCAGTTTTGCTAATGCTTATATTCAGAACTCTTGGTTTCCTATCTGTGCTCACAATTGTGCTCCCTGTTTGACATGCAGGCACGTTTGGAGTTCACAAGCAAGGCATCCCAGCCCTGTAGAAACGCTAAGAGCACACCGCCAGTGCAGAAGTTCATACAAAGCATAGCAGTTTCAGCTGTTCCTATTAAATACATTGCTGGAGTATTGCCAGCCTTATACTCCAGCCCAGAACTTTCCTCTAGGGAGCAGAACACCTGGGCTTTCCAGATATCAGAGAGAAATTAAGTTCATAATTTTCCATAGGAGTATCCTAACTACCAGGCAAGTAGGGCTAAGGCACTCTTCCAGAACAAAAAGACATGTATACCAAACTGTTCTCATGAATATATGAGGATTTTGTTCTGTGTCTGCTTTAAAATGCACAAAATATACTTAGAAGCAAGGACTGGGGAGTGGCACCAGCCTTTTCCCCACTATGTGGATGGTGGATGTGGTCTACCTTGACTTCAGCAAAGCATTTGACACAGTCTCCCACAGCATCCTCATAGCTAAACTGAGGAAGTGTGGTCTGAATGATCAGGTGGTGAGGTGGACTGTGAACTGGCTGAAGGAGAGAAGCCAGAGAGTTGTAGTCTATGGGGCGGAGTCTAGTCGGAGGCCTGTATCTAGTGGAGTGCCTCAAGGGTCAGTACTGGGACCAGTATTATTTAATATATTCATCAATGATTTAGATGAGGGAATTGAGTGTACTATCAGCAAGTTTGCTGATGATACTAAGCTGGGAGGAGTGGCTGACACGCCAGAAGGCTGTGCTGCCATCCAGCGTGACCTGGACAGGCTGGAAGGTTGGGCAGGGAATAACCTGATGAAATATAACAAGGGAAAGTGTAGAGTCCTGCATCTGGGCAGGAACAACCCCAGGTTCCAGTATAGGTTGGGGAACGACCTGTTAGAGAGTAGTATAGGGGAGAGGGACCTGGGAGTCCGAGTGGACGGCAGGATGACCATGAGCCAACACTGTGCCCTTGTGGCCAAGAAGGCCAATGGCATCCTGGGGTGTATTAGAAGGGGGGTGGTCAGTAGGTCGAGAGAGGTCCTCCTTCCCCTCTACTCTGCCCTGGTGAGACCGCATCTGGAATATTGTGTCCAGTTCTGGGCCCGTCAGTTCAAGAAGGACAGGGACCTGCTGGAGAGAGTCCAGCGCAGGGCAACTAAGATGATTAAGGGAGTTGAGCATGTCCCTTATGAGGAAAGGCTGAGGGATCTGGGTCTCTATAGTTGGGAGAAGAGGAGACTGCGGGGTGACCTTATTAGTGTATAAAAATATATAAAGGGGGAGTGTCACGAGGATGGAGCCAGGCCCTTCTCAGTGGCAAACAATGATAGGACAAGGGGTAATGGGTACAAACTGGAGCACAAGAGGTTCCACTTAAACTTGAGAAGAAACTTCTTCTCAGTGAGGGTGACGGAACACTGGAACAGGCTGCCCAGGGAGGTTGTGGAGTCTCCTTCTCTGGAGACATTCAAAACCCGCCTGGACACATTCCTGTGTGACCTTATCTAGGTGTTCCTGCTCTGGCAGGGGGATTGGACTAGATGATCTTTTGAGGTCCCTTCCAATCTCTAGCATACTGTGATACTGTGATACTGTGATGTACTCTAGTTAATGCAAAGGCATACTCCCTCATACTTGTCTTCTTTTACTGTCCCTTGAATCTTGTGTTCCCGACTGCATAATGGTTCAGAGGAATAGTTTTACTTAGCAAAAAGGAGGAAAACACCACTACTTCCCTCTACCTGGTTTGTGCTTGTGCTCCCCTGTAACACAGTAGATGGGCTTAGGACAGTACCAAGTGCATGGACCTTAAACTAACTGCTTTGTTTGGTAACCACAAATCTGTTACATGTCCTGAATAATATCACTCTGGTTTGTATTAGAGGAGACAGGGATGATCCTGACAGTCCTTCACAATTGCATATCCTTAGTACCTAAGCTCAGGGAAGGCAAAATTTGAGCAAGCCCCTACTGAGGGGCAACAATCTGTTAGCCTGTTTAGGCACCTGACACTTGGCATGTGCTTGTGAGTCTCAGGTTAGGTCCTGACTTAACTCAGTGTTGAGATTTTCACTGCTGGATCCAGCCTCCAGGCTAAGTTTTTTCATATGTGCATCACAGTACTTCAGTTTCTTTTGTATCTAGAACTTCTGAAACATTTACCAATATCTACTTAGCTGTACCATCAAGATGATTTAAAATTCAGAGATTTTAATTCTAACTGCTCAATCCCACAATAGACTCTGAATTATCCTTCTGTTTCAGCAGTTCAGAATTTTAAAACCCAACTTTAATTACCCATAAATTATAACTTTCATATCTCCTCTAATGTTAACAATTTGAAGAGACATGAGACTGCCAAAGGGGAGAGAAGAAAAGAATGGATTTAAAAATGCAACAATAGAACAACTTACAAAACAAGAAGGGTCCTCTGTTTAATTTGTATTCTGTATTTGATTACATATCTCCCTGCATGCAGGCTCTGCTTTTTACCTTTCTGGATTTCCAGGAGAATTTTGTTAATACACACACTGACCTTTTGCAAACAGTATAGGGAGAAAGGGTTTAATTTCAATCACTGCAAAGGTTTCATGCAGCACACAAAATAAAGGTTTTTAGTCTATATTGGTGCAATACAATAGATATCTGTAAGCCTATTTTGCAAAATGTGGGCCTTTATTCCCCGATAAAAAATACCACTTCAATGAAACAGGAACTTTCCATACTGAGTTCATGCTTTGTGAAACACTTTACATGCGGCAAGGGAGACGAGAAAAGGAAGCTGAAGTTTATTCCTGAGGTTTCAGCAGACTGAGACAACTAAACGGTCTTTGCCAAAACTGTATTGAAAAGATGCCTGTTAGTCTGCACCATGTGGTCCTTGGCTTTTGGAACATTGTAGGAGGTAAAGTTTGGTACTCACAATAAGGCAGCATTTGCCTCTAGATATAAGACACTAAAAAATTGCACAGCACCTGCGTGTGGAGGATTAGGGTAATTTTTAAGGTCATTAATTAGGGAAGTTTCACCTACAGTGGAACTATATCTGTTCTGATATCATTCAAAACACTGCATTTGACATTTTAGTGTTTGTGAACTCAGGTAAAATTAAGAGGTTTAACTACTATACTTGATCTATCTCTGCAAATGAAGGAGTAGGGCAGATTATGGTTATGTAAGTGTTCTGGATAAGTATTTCCATACTTTTACACAGCTGGATCTAAATTCATTCCTGTCTCTGCTCTCCCTAAATAAAAAACATTCGGCTTCTTAGCAACCTCATTTGTCCTAGGTCATTCAGATACGCTATTACAACTCAGTTCTAAAATAGTTTGGTTTGAAATTATAAAAAAACCCCCGTGTGTTGCATGTACAATTTCTTTTGCTGTGAAACTCTTACACTAGGCAGCAGAAACAAACTGGAAGAGATGCTTCAGGTACCATACTCTTAATTTCTTTCCTGCTCCTTATTGGATGAAAGGATGTTGCAGGTATAAACCAGAAAAAAAAAACCAAAACCATCCCTTGCCTTTTGTGTGTAACAGTAACTTGAGGAGAGATACAGAGATGTCACACTGAAATGAGTCCAGGGAAGGCTACCCAGACAGCCAGTGGGCTGAAAGTCATGGCATTCAGAGTGAAGCTGAGAGCCATTTTTGTTCAGTTTTCAAGAAAAGGCTAATGGTGATCTAGCTGGAAACTCTTCTTAATGGGGCAGAAAGGTGATGGAGTCAGTTCTTGATGGTGCACAGAAATAAGATGATAGGAGATAGACACAGGTATTAGGAAAAAGCATCACAACAAAGGCAATCAGACATGGGGACAGCTTACCCAGCTGAGTAATCTTCACCACTGAAGGTACTCAAAACTTGACTGGTCAAGGTCATGAGCAAATGCCCTAGGCCATCACTGATTTGAGCAAGGGTTAGATGACATAACCTCAAGAAGTCTCTTCATTTTGCTACAGTTCCAGCTATAGTGCATGCTACTGTTGCTGAAGTGGTTGTGTTTCAGCTACACAGATGTGCTAGGGGATGCCTACTGCACAGAGCAAGTCCAAGACCCACATCCGTAAAGTAAGTTTTGGGTTCTGCTAGTGACTTCAGCAGAAGGCCCTAGGCCTCAGTTCCAATTATTTACATTTATTGATTGGTACAAGTTCTGATGCTCATAAAGACAACCTTGAAGTTGTTTCCTAACAGTTCTGCTTTGTTTAAAGTACATGCAAGAGCAAAGTAATCCAAATTCAAGTCACTTAAAACTGCAATTAATTAGCCATAATGAAACATTTTGTTTCATCTCAAAACCTAATTTAATAGCTTTGTGTTTCTATCGTGCATTTTTATCCATCCCAGTGCTTCATTATTTCCATGGTTTTTCTCCGACACTTGAAAGAAGGAAAATAAAGAGTGCAGTGTAAATCAGACCAAGTTTTCCTAAGTACCTGCTTTCATATAAAAACAAACAAACCAACAAACAAAAAAACCCAAATCCAAAACCTAGTACAGAATTGTATGGTTTATGGTTTCCATGGCTGCTACTATCCTATTAAATTTCATACCCAGAATGACCTCTTATAGCAACTCCAAAAAATAGCCAGGCACAGGAATCTGCGTACTTCTAAGTCTGGGTTTCACAGTATCACAGTATGTTAGAGATTGGAAGGGACCTCAAAAGATCATCTAGTCCAATCCCCCTGCCAGAGCAGGAACACCTAGATAAGGTTACACAGGAATGTGTCCAGGCGGGTTTTGAATGTCTTCAGAGAAGGAGACTCCACAACCTCCCTGGGCAGCCTGTTCCAGTGTTCCGTCACCCTCACTGAGAAGAAGTTTCTTCTCAAGTTTAAGTGGAACCTCTTGTGCTCCAGTTTGTACCCATTACCCCTTGTCCTATCATTGTTTGCCACTGAGAAGAGCCTGGCTCCATCCTCGTGACACTCCCCCTTTATATATTTTTATACACTAATAAGGTCACCCCTCAGTCTCCTCTTCTCCCAACTATGGAGACCCAGATCCCTCAGCCTTTCCTCATAAGGGAGATGCTCAACTCCCTTAATCATCTTAGTTGCCCTGCGCTGGACTCTCTCCAGCAGGTCCCTGTCCTTCTTGAACTGACGGGCCCAGAACTGGACACAATATTCCAGATGCGGTCTCACCAGGGCAGAGTAGAGGGGAAGGAGGACCTCTCTCGACCTACTGACCACCCCCCTTCTAATACACCCCAGGATGCCATTGGCCTTCTTGGCCACAAGGGCACAGTGTTGGCTCATGGTCATCCTGCCGTCCACTCGGACTCCCAGGTCCCTCTCCCCTATACTACTCTCTAACAGGTCGTTCCCCAACCTATACTGGAACCTGGGGTTGTTCCTGCCCAGATGCAGGACTCTACACTTTCCCTTGTTATATTTCATCAGGTTATTCCCTGCCCAACTCTCCAGCCTGTCCAGGTCACGCTGGATGGCAGCACAGCCTTCTGGCGTGTCAGCCACTCCTCCCAGCTTAGTATCATCAGCAAACTTGCTGATAGTACACTCAATCCCCTCATCTAAATCATTGATGAATATATTAAATAATACTGGTCCCAGTACTGACCCTTGAGGCACTCCACTAGATACAGGCCTCCAACTAGACTCCGCCCCATAGACTACAACTCTCTGGCTTCTCTCCTTCAGCCAGTTCACAGTCCATCTCACTACCTGATCATTCAGACCACACTTCCTCAGTTTAGCTATGAGGATGCTGTGGGAGACTGTGTCAAATGCTTTGCTGAAGTCAAGGTAGACCACATCCACCGCTCTGCCATCATCCATCCATCGTGTTATTTCCTCATAAAAGGCTACGAGGTTGGTCAAGCATGACTTCCCCTTGGTAAAGCCATGTTGACTGCCCCTCATAACCCTCTTATCCTTGACATGCCTTAAGATGGCATCAAGGAGAAGGTGTTCCATCACTTTCCCAGGGATGGAGGTGAGGCTGACCGGTCTATAGTTACCCGGGTCCTCCTTCTTGCCCTTTTTGAAGACTGGAGTGACATTTGCTTTCCTCCAGTCCTCAGGCACCTCTCCCGTTTCCCAAGACTTGGTGAAGATGATGGAGAGTGGTCTAGCAATGACTTCCGCCAGTTCCCTCAGCACCCGCGGGTGCATCCCATCTGGACCCATGGATTTATGGATGTCCAGATTGCTCAGCTGGTCTCTAACCCATTCCTCATCGACTAAGGCAAACTGCTCCAGTGACCAGACTTCATCTGAGGTCTCAGGAGTACAGGGCTCTTCAGGACTGCCTCCGGCAGAGTAGACAGAGACAAAGAAGGCATTCAATAACTCTGCCATCTCTGTATCTTCTGTCACCAGGGCACCCATCCTGTTCATCAGTGGGCCTACCTTGCCTCTGGTGTTAGTTTTACCTGCCATGTATTTGAAAAAGCTCTTTCTGCTGTCCTTGACCCCTCTTGCCAGATTTAATTCTAAGGAGGCCTTAGCCATCCTAGCTGCCTTCCTACATCCTCTAGCAGCAGTCTTATATTCCTCCCAAGTGGCCAGCCCCTCCTTCCATGACCTGTAAACTCTGCTCTTCCACTTGAGCATACCCAGCAGTTCCTTATTTAGCCATGCAGGTCTCTTGGCCCTCTTCCTTGACTTCCTACATGTCGGGATGCTCTGCTCTTGAGCTCGGAATAAGCAATCCTTGAATGCTAACCAACTATCTTGGGCCCCTTTACCTTCAAGCAGCCTTGCCCATGGGATTTCCCCTAGCAATTGCTTGAAAAGGCCAAAGTTTGCCCTGCTGAAGCCCAGGGTTGCAATTCTACTTGCTATTGTACTGGCCCTACCACACAAGATCCTGAATTCCACCATCTCGTGGTCGCTGCAACCAAGGCAGCCCTCAACCTTTACTGCTTCGACCAGCCCCTCCTTGTTAGTGAGGATGAGATCCAGCAGCGCTCCTCTCCCGGTTGGCTCATCCACCATTTGCATGAGGAAGTTATCATCCATACACTGGAGGAACCTCCTGGACTGTGGCTGGGTTGCTGAGTAGTCCTTCCAGCAAACATCAGGGAAGTTAAAATCCCCCACGACGACCAGGGCCTGTGACTGTGAGGCCGCTCTCAGCTGCTTGTAGAAGTCCTCGTCAACTTCCTCACCCTGATCTGGTGGCCTGTAACAGACACCCACAACAGTATCGCCCCTGCCAGCCTGCCCCTTAATTCTCACCCACAGACTCTCAACTCGCTCGTCCTCTGTCCCTGGACAGAACTCAGTACATTGCAGCTGCTCTCGCACATAAAGAGCAACCTCACCACCCCGCCTGGCTGGCCTGTCTTTCCTGAAAAGGACATAGCCCTCCATGACTATATTCCAGTCATGTGAGCTGTCCCACCATGTCTCTGTAATTGCCACAAGATCATAATCTCCTGACTTAACACAGGTCTCCAACTCCTCCTGCTTATTTCCCATGCTGCATGCATTGGTGTACAGGCATTTCAAGGAGGGAGCTGAGCTCACTGATTCCACCCTAGGATTATAGGAGGCCTCCCAGTCTTGTTACATTTCATTTTGCAGTTCTTGGATTTGTTGCCATGGGTTTATGCAAATATGCCTCAAATTTTAATCAGACCTGGAATGGACTTTTGCAATCCACACAGACTTTAGGATCTCAGGTTTTTATGATTTTTTTGCATATTTTTGAAGGCCATCTCTAATCTATACAAAAAAAAAAAAAAAAAAAGAGATGATAGTTTAGACTGTAGTGACATAAAAAGACCTGAATTTCTCCCTAAAATGCCCAGACAAGACACAGAAGGAGAAAAAAATCTTGTGTATGTCCAGCACAGAAGGATTCCGGAGGAGTGGTGCCTGGTGGTCAGAAACGGTATCAGTTTAGGAGGAGTAAATTGTTATTCCAGCACCTACAAGTCAATGGGAAAATCAGCAATTATTTTAGGCACAGGAAAAAGTGGCATAGCTACACTGACAGTATTGTCCTCTCTTGTAAGCATCATCTCATTGATTGCAAATCTTTGGGTATCAATAGATTTCTAAAGTATTGTGCACATAGTGGTGCCCAAGCTTCATATACATCCCTCTCCAGAGTAAGCTGACACTTTGAAAGACTGAAAACAATCTGCTTTCTCCCTGTTTATCAGTGTAGAAGATAAGCATATTAAGTTTGTTTGAATTTATACAGTCAGATTAGGCAACATTTCCTGCATGCATTTGGAAGTGTAACTCAAAGTTCATTTAAGCCCAGTATTACATTTTATCTGAAAATGTTAGTAAACAAAGTGTTTCTTTATGTGTTACTTTTATCAGTTAATGACATTTTTAAGTGACAGCTACTTTGTTTCTGCTTTGTTAAACAATTTTTGGTAAAATTTTGCAGTTTGAAATTTCACTTTATTTCCCCAAAAATTACACTTTAAGAATATCTTGTACATTTTCTTGCAACAGCTAAATAACATAATTTCTGGGAAACTATATGCAATCATCACAGGTATAACTATGGGTATGTTTCTGACTAGGCCACTAACGTAATGCTGCCAAGGAGAAAGATCTAGTGGAAGCCAGATGAAATGGAGTTTTGCAACACCAGGTCCTTTTTGGATGCACATCCAGTGGAACATCCAAGGTCAAAGTTTCTATCTATGCATCTGTGTTACCTGCTGTCCAGTTTACCCAGCTGAAAATTTATAACCTGCTGAATTTTACTGCTTCCAGTGACTTAGTCTAGTTCCTCCACAGGTATCTCGATTATCTACATTGCACTGGACCCCAGCTTACTGATGTGTCTGCAGCTGGGCCACATGCTACAAGGGTAGGAACTGACAACATTCAGTTTTTTGAAAGTATTATTACTGTTTCTACTTACCCAAGCCTATTCCTGCAGTGGGCCAAACTGTGGTGATATCAAATACTACTCTAGAGACAAGTGAATTTTTAATGGTGACTAATAGCAAATATACAGACTTTTTCAGGTGAGGAAACAGAGCAATTGCACTGCGCTCACTGTGCAGAGAAAATCCAGAAATATGTCTGAAACCCTTGATGCTGAGGTACATGATTTAAATACATGACTCCTGCTCTTCTCATATTATAAAATGGTAATGACCATTTTTCAAATACAGAGTTCCTGAAGAGACCAAGGAGAAGCCGTCTCCAATCTGAGCCAGACTAAATTTTCCCTGATGTTGTATTCTCTTTTTCTCACTAAGATAAGTGAGAAACATGCCTATCTATCTGCCATCCTTTGGATCTCAGTATGCAGAGCTGCATATCTCACCTTTAAATGTTTTGAACGCTACAACTCAAACTGCTAATAATCGCCTTAGGCAAGTGTAATTTTCAAAATGTGGCCAACGTATTTACTCTATTGACTGTACTCTCTGAAGTGTGGCAAGAGAGATATCCTGCAGAGACTAAAGAAACTATATGTACTTCCCATGTAAAACCACCAGCATTTTTTCTGTATTCCCACTAACTGGCCTGATTATCCTTACAACAGAGCTGATTTTACACTGGAACAATTCCACCATCTTCATAGAAGATTGTTTTCATTTAAATTTAATCTGAGGATGAGTATCAGGCTCCAAACACTTTTTAATCCACAGAAAATCATAAGAATTTTAAAGGAGGTTAGTTTGAATTGTAAGCTATTTGATTTCATCTCTTTAAAAAAAAAAAAATAATCTTTTAGCACTAAAGAAATAACACCAGGACATTTTTCCATCATAATTATTTGAGTTACATAGACTGTTTTGTGCATTGTTTACTCCAGTGTTAGTAATTTCAGATTCTACTCTACTTCAAGGGAAATGAAATTAGCACTGAAAAAAATCTGTATTTTTCAGGCTTGCAGTCTCAGACACATATAATTTTGAACACTCTGAAGAAATTCTCCAGGTTTACAACATGTATTACAGTAGTTTATCAAAGCAGAACTGAAAAACAACTGAAGAAGATTGTTCCAGATAAATTAAAATCAAACAAGCACTAGGATATACCTTATATTAGATTCACTTATTAGCCTTCCAGGGCTTCATTTTCTCTTTCCAAAATACTGATGTAAGTTTGTAAGTGGAAATAGTATGATTTTGAGCTTTGAAGACATAACACTTACTCCAAAGTTCAAATTATTACAAAAAGATAAAAGGCACTGGCTGAAACTCCTAAAAATATTACTAAATAGAAATATTTCTATATTTGCTTTTATAAATAATTAAAAAAAAAAAAAAAAGTGGCCATCACTTGCCTTTCAAGTTAGTTCTTAAGCAGAAATTGCAAAACTCAGTGATCACTGGGTGTGTGTCCCCAGCACTTCTCCCAGGGACAGTAAATTTTATTTCTCTTTCCTCCTCTAGATGCCAGACTGTCCTTCATCATGTCCAACCACTTTGACCAAGCACAAGCCACCATGAAGTAATCTGATTCAGAGCTATGGACAAACTGATAGGTATTCATAGACTTCTTGGCTGGCTGATATCTCTTGGATCAGCTCAGGGCTAACATATTCCTGCAGCATCAGCAGGAACACATAGTCAGATCTCTATCTAGCTTCGTGATACCTTTAAGTTTTTGTCAGACGTTGCTAAACTGCACAACATAAAAGAAATATTGAGGTGAATAAAGGACAGGTAACAACTGTGTAAGTCTGATTTTATTAGAAAGTCAGGATAAAAGCAATATCACTGATATTGTCATCAATCTTGTTCTGTTACACTTTGTGTCACATTTGTATTGGATAGTTTAAAGAATTACAAAATCACAGAAATTCTGAACAAGTGTATCCTGTAAATCCCAATAAAAGATTGTTTATAGTCTCCTGGAAGCACTTTCAGCTTCTGCTTCTGTGAAAACTACGTATGATGTTCTAAAAGCTTATTGCAATGCTCCATGTAGCTTTGACCTTAAATTTAAGTAGAACAACAGAAAAGCTATGTTTGCAGTATTATTGATTTGACCTGAGAATGCTTTGGGATTTATTGTAAATTTGGAGGCTGCAGAGCTCTGGAAGAAGCTTTTAGCAATTGATTAATTTACCATCTTTGAAGATATCCTGAAAGGTACAGATACTCAATTTTATTTGTTTTTCCCCCAGACTTGGACTCTTTTATGCTTATGTTGGCAAACACAAAATCATTTATAAGCAGAGTAAAGAACAACTTTCCAAGTAGTTAGTGAGGCTCACAGATGAAAGGGATAGAGCAATTACCTGTAAATGAGTGCATGTAGGACTGTTATTAATTAATTTCGCAGTGAGTGATGTTTCAGAAAAAAAAATATTTCTGTTCAGCATTAGAAAAGAGAATAGTATACAAGAAGAGTTTTTGAAACTGGAGAAAGGACTACTGAAGAACAGCTACTCTTGCATGAGTAGTAGTACTATCCACCTTGTCCACGAGCATGTCTGATGGTAAATTGGCACACATTTCCAACAGGAGCTGCTACCATCTCTTTCTTAATCAATTCAGTTCTACAGTTGAGAGTACTTTTCTTAACATATTGCATCATAAGTCAAGGAGATTAACCCATTTGGAAAATACTGAATTATTCTCTGACATTGAGTCTTTGCCATCCAGTTCCAGTACTTATACACAATAGTTCAACCGCACTGTGGAAGTTTTAAATATAAATTTTAATAAGCTCTTTAATTTTTTTTTTAATTGTAACAGGAACTACTTTTAGAAAAATGTGAAAAGTCTTCAGCTACCTTGCAACAACCAGTAGCTGAGTGGTTAAGACGCAGGAAGTGTTTGGGGGTGTGAAGATCTAGGTTATCCCTTAGAGGTAAACCGCAGATGGAAGACCACTAAGCTTTGTCCCTCCATAATATTGGCATAGTTACAAGAAAGAACTATACAAGATCCTTGTTCCAAATTCATAATTTTTCATTGCTTCCCATTCAAAAAAAGAAGTGTAGTGTGAAACTGTACAGACACATCACCATCCAAGTTCAATCAAAAATACAAGAAATTCAGCATATAATCAGCAGCATTTTATCACTTTGCATAGTTGGGAGATGCAAACTGTTGCAAAAATAGTGCTTGATATACATAGTATATGCAATGCAATGCCATGTAAAGCCTTATTTATGCGGCAGTGGCCTTAACGATAAATAAAATAGGCTTGACAAGGACAGACTTAATGATGTGTCACTCTCATTTGAACTCCTATTCTGTCTCAGGACAGTGGGTAAGAATTCATCCATTTTTCAATGGGTTCTTCTAGTAAGAACTCCCATTAACCTCTTGTGAACTCTTTATAAACTGAGGAGTATTGAAAATGTTCTAAACCAGTAAATGGTGAAAATATGAAATAAATGTTGCAGAAACACAAATCTGCTGGGATTTATTCCTTGAAATCTTTCACCTTGCATGGATTTGAAGACAAGGACTTTCCTTCATAATAGGTATAATTTGAGTGATTGATTGCATGGTTAAAAATTGAATTTTGTACTTTTGAAATATGCATTTTTTAAGAACTCCATATATTTGAGCCTCCTTTTTTTATGGCTCAGTAACTGCTCCACTAGCTTGCTTTCAAAGATGCAGAATTTTTTTTCCCCTCTGTTTATTGTCAGTTTCTCTAGAAAACTATGTATCTTGCTTAATTATTTTTTCCTTAAAATCTCTATCAAGTAATTTAAAACCTTTTCTTTTAAATAAACAAACCTGCATGAAGAAATCCTATAAAAATTCTTATCCCAAGGGATTGCAAGACTTATGTTCCTATCCAAATACAAATTATTGTCACAGACTCAGTACAGTCCATGATTCACAAATCCTATGGGATTATTGCAAAGCATTAAAAACATATACACACAGGCATACTTTTCATCACTAAAAACAGTGTGAGAGGAAACTACAGAGAACAGAGATCAGTCTATACAAGGATGTGATTCCAAAGTTTATGGCTTCATAGAATGAAGCAGATTCCACAAAGAAAAAGAGAAGTGTTTTATTTCTTTAATTTGTTTTTATTCTGAGGAAGACATATTGAACAATTAAACAAACCCCACAACAGTGAGAGAACCCACTTATCTCTAAAACACAGCAGGAATGGAGGAACTTTAAACTTAAGACATACTTCAGAATTAAAACTCCAATGTAAGCAGATGGGAAGGTGTTCTGCCTCCTTCTTCTTCCAGTAGAGTTCGGAGCATCTGAATTCCTCATGAATGTCACTTTTACCTGTTAGCCCTAAAGTGCAGCCATGTATAATCATCATGTGCTGTATAGAAAATTCTCCATTCACAATATGCAAATATCTCAATATTTTTGCCTTTAAAATTCAGTGAAAATTGTTCTCTCATCTTGGATTTTTTTTGTACTAAACATCCAAACAGCCTCTTGGCTCTTCGAGTCATATCAGTCTCATTTTCAATAGCTTATTTAATTGCTACTTCTATTCCCCTTTTAATTATTCATGCCATGTTCAATCCATGCATGGAACATAACCTATTCTCTTCAACTGAGTCTCTGTTAAAATCCTATTTCAAGTAAGAACACTTCATTAATTTTTCCACATATTTCTTGATTTTATGAAAATATCTTTCCACCTTTGTGCCTGTCTTTTATACCATCAACACTTCTTCGCAGAGATCATGTTTAATTTGTCTATTCAGAGTTATGGAGTGAATTTCTGAAGTTGAATAAATATTTGCGCATACTGAAAAAGCATAATATCCTTTATAAGTTTATGCTCCTATACACTGGAACACAAATTGAACCCTGTATTTTAGCATTGCATGGATTTCATATATTTTCGAGCTTCTTGTTGGGCATTGATGTTAGGAAGTACGGGTCTGTTAACAGACATGGTGTTGTTTGAATAGCTGGTCAAATAAGAAGAGAAGTGACATAACATGAACAGATATTACAGGAAAATTTTTTAGTTCAAGTCACAGACAACTACATTTTGGAAGTCTAAGATAGCCAAATGAGAGAGAAATAAACAAAATAAGTAGTTGTCTAAGATGAAATGGCACTGTCAACTGTCCTTCCAACACTAAGATGTCCTTACTTCTGCAGAAGACTTCTGAGGAAGTAATAAGTATGTATGTCAGCTACTAATAAGGCATAAGGGGAGATAATCTCCCAATGGTAACCTCAACCATTATATCTGTTCACAACGCAGGAGCAGCAAACTCAACTCTCTAATGTGCTCTTATCCTAGCTCAGAGCTCTACCATGACAACATGGAGTAGATCCTCTTCCTTGAAGAAGTAAAATTCGATTTTAACATTTCTGATAGACCATGAGCCAACATTTGCCACCCATTTGTATTACATTTATTCAATAACTATTTCTGGTATGTGAAGCGTATCAATTCATTACATTAATCTAGCATCCAAAGTCAGCAATCATTGCAGCAGTTTTCCTGTCTACATTATTAGTCCATCTTTTTCCAAATGAGAGTACAGGAAAAAAACCAACAGAAAGCCTCAACCCTACCAATCTTCCATATTATTCTTTAAATTACTTCTGTGAAGGTAAATAAACAAAATATTGAACTGCAGCCATAGTCTTCCACTATACAGAAAGGAAAAAACATATAAAGATGGTGCAGGAAAATTCCAAACTACAAGTTATCCTAAGAGCAGGACTCGATGACTCACTCTAGAACACAGACAAGCTGTGCAACTTCTGAGATGCGAAGGAAATATAGAACACTCTCATCCCTGGGTACTACTGCAATATCACACCTTCTGTGTGATATGACTTATTATACAGTTAACATGCATCACTGAACAAAATTTGCGCATCTGTAAAAGCTTTCTTGATATTTACATTCTTGTGGCTTTGCTACAAGACCTCTAAGAGACTATGTTAAGTAACTTCATCTACAGAAACTCATCTGCATTGCCCACCTCAAGAATTCAGTTGTTCTGATTCCTTTCACAATGTTGTGAGAAGAAAGACATAAATAAACTTAATCTTCTTTCAGAAGATCTATTGCTCCCCCTCCAGATAGTAAGAACGAATCTCAGTCTCTGCTCCCAGCTCACCAGTGCTACTGCTTTAAAACACAGCAAAGAAATGAGATTAAGCATTCTACATGACTGTGTTGAGTCAGAGTTTTTAAACACAGCACTTATTGTCAATAGAATCTTTTTCTAAATTGCTGTTATCAAATTCATTGGACAGGTGTGTGACAAAGAGTAAAACAGCTTAAAAAGGAGAGCAAATAAAATACACAGCAGGATTAAGAAACAATTAATGCAACACAAAGTGTTGGCAAGAAAGTGATGATTTGGAGCCTGCTATTTATCAAAAGCTAAAGCGTTGTAGGTGGATAAGGTTATTGTATTTTTCTATCAGTGACATCTGCTTTCTTGGCTGATTCCGTAGGCAGTAAGCACCTCAAAGCCATCTTTAGCTTTGCATGTGGTTAGGCTACTAAATCCAATGGGAATACATAAACTCTTCTGCATAGCTTATCCTATTGAACATATCTAACTTATGTTATTGTGCTACAGAACAGTACAGAAAAAACTGTTTGCTCCTACCCTTCAAAAAATAAAGAAACATCTATATTAAAATGTTTGTGTATTCAATATGAATTATGTCATTTAGAAATAGCAAGATATAATTTTCAGTTTATGTTAAAAGGAACTGTAAAAACATGACACTGTCTTACCAAACAAGCTGCTCCTCCTGTGAGTCCAGGATCATCTGTGCACTCATAGAAAATATTTGTTACTGGTTTTACCTTTTTTGGTCTTTCAAAACCAATACAGCTGAGAATGTATGAAAAAAAAATACACTTTGTCCATCTGACAGTGGTGCAATTATCTGACAACTTCTTCATCACTTGCACCTGAGGGCACTACGAAAGCAGTAGTGTTCTAACACTAAGCAGAGTTTAGTTATTTGTGAGAAGTGACAGGACAAATCAGTAATTTAAGTACAGGCTATACACCTATCCAGAACAACCTTGGGAGGAAAAGTAACAGGGAAGGCAAGACCTGATGATATAAGAGGTCTCTTCTCACACAGCATTATCTACTAGTATAAATTAATACATAAATAGTTTTAAGTACTAACCAACAGGAGAGTAAAGACTACAGCGGGAAGCTCTAAAACTGTAGCATTTGATTGTAAATTCACCAGACCTGGTCCCTAAGCATTTAGTATTATATTCACAAAAGGTATTTATATATGCTTTATACTGTAGTAGTCATTTAGTGTTTATTGACTTCAAGGGAGGTAAGCAACGTAGATACAGTACTTAGCTCTCATCAAAGAGTAGAGCAGTTCTGATTAACTGGTATCAAAAGGATGCTACAAAACCTGATTTTTTTAATTGGAGTTTTAGTGTTACCCTTAGAACTGCTCAATGTGTGTACTGGTAAACATCATGACCTACTAACTACTTATGAACAATAAGCAGAAAAAAACCTACCTGTTGAACTATTCTCTTCTCTTTTTTCTTATAAACAAAGTTCTTCTCCAGAAACCTAGCTGAAGAGCCCTGTCTACTTTGTAAATTAGTGGTGCAAGAAGCTTGACTGACCATTAGAGGTTGTCACTGCTCTTGCTCATAGAACACTAATTGAGGATCCCAAAAAGCATCACCATCACCTTATATGGGCTTTTTTCTCTATGACAGATTTGGCAGGGCAATAGGAAAGAGATCACAGAAGCTTAATAGAAAGCAAATTAAAGTCAGAAAACAGATGGAAGAGAAGTGCTATAAAATCTGCAAGCAGGTCACAGCACAGGAGCACTGACTGAAGAAGAAAGAGATGTCTTGTGGTGTCACAACAAAGTGATACTGGATCTCAGGATCCTCTGGTGTTGACAGGGTAGGAATCAAGATAAAGCACCTAAGGAAGAATATCATGTTTAGTGGTTGTGAAGTAGCTAAAGAGGGAAACTGGAAGATACAAGAGAGATTTTGCAGAATAGGGATGAGGAAGAAAAGAATTTTGAATGTTCATACAACTAAAAATTAATAACTACATGACTAATAATAAGATTCATGGTTTTTCTGGGATGAAATTAAACTGGGGGTGAAAACTGGGGGAATTTTTGCTAAACAACAGAAGAAATATATTTCCCAAGATACACAGAGTTTGGGGATGCAAAAGGCAAGGTAATTGGAGGTATGAGTAAATGCCATCCTCTGTGCTCATATACATGCATATAGAAGGAAATAGAAGAATGGGCTATCCAGGAGCTTACAGTGCTTTACTTCTAGCCCACCTCCATCAGTCAGCTGCCCTTAAAAATAGGTGGTCTTTGCTAAAGACCAAACATATGCATACATGTTTATGCCATGTATGCATAAAGAGGAAAATTGTAATAACTTTCCCAGAATTTCATCTGAAAGAAAACTGGTTACTGGTCTGCTGCTTTATAACTCTAAAAAAACCTATAATTTTAGAGAGACATAAATCATCTCCTTTCCCTGATAAAATTTACTGCTCTTCATAAACTGCTTAATCACAAACTCAGTAGTGCTTTTGATTAATGACCGGGGAAAGAAAAAAAAGTCATATGTTATCTGAGTAAGTAATGGCAGTTTTGTAGCGGTGAGAGCCATAACCAACCTAACTCTATAACAGAAGGGAAATGGCTTCTTTCCAGCTTTTACAGCACTGATTGAGCTTTTAAATACTAAATAAATCTTTTTTCTTACACTGCTAAAACTTTCATTGTTCCAAGAACACACTTAAGCCTGGGAGGATATCAGGTACATTAACAAAGTCTAATACAGAAGGGAAAATAAAAAACCTATTTTAACCACCCTTCAAACTCTTCAGGTGTTCTGTGCATTTTTTTTCACCCTGAAATAATAGCCCTCCAGCACTTGTGACCTTAAAAAGCAAATATTTTATTGCATCTAACCACCAAACATATCACTTTTGCAATGGCTTTATCTAGGTTTATGTCCAGCACAGAGTACTTCAGAGTCTAAGAATATTCAAATATAACTACAAATATTCAAATATAACTAAGAATATTCAAATATATCTAAGAATATTCAACTATAACAGTTAAGACACAGTCTTCCAAAGACTTAGTGACAGAGTGAACTTCAAACAGAAAAATAATTTCATCAAATTCATGGTTTTTTCCCCTCACGAGTTCAGTGCAAGAATTTATCATTTTTTAAGTTAGCCATATGCACACATCTCAGCAGACCCAAAATCAAAGAGCATGATAGCAAGTAGAAGAATCACTAGTGTAAGTAATTGTCTCGCACAATTATTGTGCTGTTGTAGTTTAACACCAGGTGGCAACTAAGCACTATGCCGCTGCTTTCTCACTCTCTTTCAGCCCAGTGGGATGGGGAGGAGAATCAGGGAAAAAAAAGTAAAAACATGGGTTGAGATAAGAACAGTTTAATAATCAAAATAAAGTACAATATAACACAACTAACTATAATAATAATGAAAAGAGAATTAAGAGAAAGATATAAAACTAAAAGAAAAAAAAGAACAACAAATAAAACAAGCAAACAAAAAACCCATCAAAACCCAAACAAACAGCAGTGATGTACAAGACAATTACTCATCACCCACTGACCTATTCCCAGCCCAACGTGAGCAGCAATTAGTTCCTTCTGGGTAACTCCCCTCAGTTTATATACTGGGAATGACATGCTGTGGTATGGAATACCCCTTCAGCTAGTTTGGGTCAGGTGTCCTATCTCTGCTTCCTCCCAGCTTCTTGTGCCCCTCCTCACAGGCAGATGATGAGAGACTGAAAATTCCTTAATCAGAGTAAGCATTACTTAGCAACAACAAAAACATCAGTATGTTATCAGTGTTGTTCTCAGATTGAAGTCAAAACACAGCATTGCACCAGGTACTAGGAAGAAAATCATGTCTATTCAAATTGTCTTAGCCAAAACCAGGACATGTATGTATAAAAGAATCACTCCAATATTATGTGAGACACAGGAGACAGACTGGTATTTCAAATGGTGTAAGCTAATTTCAGTACATTGAGTTAGAGATGGTTAAGGTACCCTTCTCCCTAAATTTTGTGCCAACTGTGTTGAGGTAACCTTAAAAGTAAAGATGCTTTTGTGGAAACATTGGAATATTGAGGTTAAAGAGATAATCAACTAAAATGAAATCAGTTAAATTTAATCATATTGTTGGGGTTAGCAGGGCTGCAATGGATGCTGTAGGGTTTTCCTATCCACAAAATAGAAAAGTCAGAATTAGAAGAAGTCTTTTTAATTAACAGAGAATGGTAGAACAGTTTTCATTCACTTTGCGCTGAAATATCTAAGTAAAAAGGGAGTATGAATTCTTCACAGCATGACCTGAACACAAGTAAACCCATTCCTGCAAATATAAAGTGAATATAGTACGTCAGCTAAATCAATAAAGGACTTATTTTGCCATTAAATGCTTTTATTTTCGAACCTATCTCACTGTTCAGTGGGAGTGACTCTTAATGGTGAAATACTAGCCTCTACAGCTTCCCTTAGAGCTTCTTGCATGTCACCAGAAGTATAATCAATATTCTATTTGCAAATGAGAGGTCCAGGAGAAACAGCAAGTGGCATCTGACTTGCTCAGAGCATCATTACTCTTCTGCCTTTTGTTACTGAATCAAATGAGTTGCCAGTTATTAACACCAGGCCCTCTTGAAGTGCAGGCTAAACAGGTAATGAGTATTATACAGGCCAGGCTCATTTGAAGCATTTTTCTTTTGATTTCCACCCCTACAAGTTTCATGTATTTTATCCAGTAAGCTCAACTGAAATTATCTTCATAAAATTTCCTGTCTTTAAGTAGAGCTAGCACCGTGCTTTGCCCTTCCCCAGTGATGGAAGTGCAAGGCTAACACTTGGTCTTGATCTCCATCTCTTTCTATGTTTCAGTTAATCTTTGAGCTATAACCAATACAGCTATACTGATTGTCCTGGGTTCAGCAGCAGCAGTCAGTTTTTCTCGTTCTTAGTAGCTGGTGCAGCGCTGTGGTTTTGACTTTTGGCCTGGGAATAATACTGATAAAGCCAATGTTTTCAGTTGCTGGTCAGAATGTTTAGCCTGACCAAGGACTTTGTGAGTCTCATGCTCTGCCAGGGAGGAGGGGAAGCCTGGAGGAAGCAGGGACAGGACACCTGACCCAAACTAGCCAAAGAGGTATTCCATACCACAATACGTCATGCCCAGGATGTAGAACTGAGAGTCTCCAGAAGGGCTGGAACTCTGCAGAGTGGGGGTGAGGTACCAGTCGGTGAGTGGTTGTATTCTCTTCCTTGTTATTTCCTTTATCATTATTATTATTGGTGGTAGCAGTAGTGATTTGTGTTATACCTTAGTTACTAAACTGTTCTTATCTCAACCCATGGGAGTTGCATTCTTTCGATTCTTCTTCCCGTCCCTCCAGGAGCGGGGAGAAGAAAGGGTGGGGGGGAAAGTAGACTGCGTGGTTCTAATTTACGGCCTGGGCTTAAACCACGACACTGTTTCAACAGATGTTGAGAACAGTTCTTTCCATCTTTACAAATGGTCAACCTAGTACTCCGAAGGCGTGGAAGACATGAATATGAATCCGTTTTCTGACAGAACTGAAGCCAAGTCTGGTATTTGAGTTTAGGATGCAACCCACTAGATATTTGCATTAAAATATATATTTAAAAGAAGATGAGAAAAGTCAGCAGAATCCAATATAGCACTCTGAAGAAGTTAATCATGTTAGGCACTACTTTTTTGAACCAAGCTACTTGCATGAAAAGTGAATATTTGCCAAACATCTGGTTTTTTCTAATGCACTATCCCACCAGAGTGAACTGGGTTGTTAATTTGCCTTAGAAGTAACCATCAGCAATGCCTTAAACATAATAATAATTCCTGTCCCCTCCATCAGAGGTTTTCCCATACAAACAACAATTGGGCATTCATCACAACAGCAAAAGCACAAAAGGATGCCAAAATCGAAAACTAATACATTGCTTTTAATCTATATGTGGCAGAGAAAACCTCTAGGTAGTTACAACTCTACCTACTACACAAGTAGCGCACAACCCTACAACTCTTCTTCAAGTAGAGATAAATGCACAAAGGAAAACCATAAAAGTTTGATGGGCTAGTTGAAACTGGGGCAAGTCTCAATTCAGTGCTTTATCAACTATATCAAATTTACTCTATATTTAGAGAGAGTGTTTTTTAAGAGGGTTTTGGGTTTTTTTTCCCCTCTCCTAAGCCACTGTTTGTGCAATGCTCAGTTCTCTGTTGCTATGTTGTTGACTAGATTAGATAGCTTGTGTTGGTGGCATGCTTTAAATATTTATGTTAGCAAAAACATAAGGCTTAACATCACTGCAGCAGGAAGAGGATGCTCTCAGGGTACGTAGAAAATATGATGGGTTTAGAGGAATACATTACACACTTCTGAGAACTCTCACTCTTTTGATAACAGTGCTCGGCTTTCTAGAAGAGATGTAATTTATAACCAATTTTCTATTTCCATTTCCCTCAGATAGAAGTGCCAACATTATACAAGTGTTAACATTACCGTCATGAAACACCCTAAATGCATCACCCTCTTTTCCTCCCCTCCCCACAATGATAATTGGCTTACAAGAGAGCATAGAAAGCCTTAGTCATGTATGTTTGTCCTGCAAGTTGATCTCTTCTCTAAGGGTGCCTGCCTTTCACTTCTGAGTCTTCCTTCATCCATATTAAGCCATGTGTTCACCTCCCCAGCCCCTCTTCAAGAAAGTATTTCAAGCTTTTATAAATAAAATAATTGAAAAGTAAAGTAGTCTCAGGAAAAAAGTACTGTGACTGCGTAACTGAAGTTACCACATTTGCTCCTCTTTCTTAAGTTTTTAAATGTGTTACATTGTAAACCCATTCAGCTTCACACTGAAATATAGGTTCCAATCAATGAGTCAACCCTTTCAAAGGGAAAGGTTGGCTGCCTTTGCTATCTTCTTCATGGGGTTTCCTACTGAAGGTATTCAGCAGAGGAGCCCTTGTCAATTTCCCTACTGTGAACAGCTGCAGTACATATTCACAGAAAATGTAACGGTACAGATGATGCTCATGTCACATTTTATGAAAAACTAGAACTTGTACTTTATATTTTGAACAACCCCAGTCTTCCTAGAAGTGGCTCACACACAGAAGGCTTCCCCTGGAAAATATCCAGGAGACCACATACAAGTGATTTCCCATCTAAAGGATGTGGCAAAGAATCTATTCCCTTCTATTGTAATTTATTCTTCTCCATGGAGATACATGAAAAATGGGAAGAGAAAGGGGACTATGACATCAATAGTATTACTAAATGACTACATTTGTCACGAGAGCACTGGTTTTTAAGTTTTTTGCTTCTGAGAATGAAGTTTTACATGTTCCAAACCAGTACTGCTACCAACTAAAGTAGTGAGGAGACCCTAAGTTGCCAGTTTGAGATACGTGGTCTTACAGGAGGGGCTGCAGGAGGTCTAATTCTTTCAGTGACCTAGCCCATGGCTGCAGCTCTTTGAGGTAGGTCTCATGACTACTTTCTAAATGACTGTTCCTTTTTATCCCTTGGTCCACAGACTCATTTTGGAATATTATTTAAGCGAGAGAGAGAGAGACTTTGCAGAACTACCCTAGTTGATAAAGCTTTCTCATGTGATGAGTCACATTTTAAGCAGTAACACACTGCTACTAAGGAAATTTTGCCCATAAGGACACTTATACATCTGGTGCCATTTTCACCTTTTTTTATGCCTTCAGACCAATAGCATAATTAAACATAAGTGGTCTTACATTTTTCTTCTGTCTTATGCCCTATTCCTTTGATTCACATGTTACTTTCATCAAAAGAGATCACTAGCAAGAGATGGTATCACCCAACATAGTTTTGGTAGGCTGACAGTCAATTTTCTCACCTCCTCCAACCCACCCATCACATTATGGCATGATGATAATATTACACTCAGAGCTAGCCAGGATCTGGTGAAGGCTCCAGAAAATGAGTCTTTAGGACATGGCTCCTACCTTAACTAAGTAATTTCATGTAAAGGAATGTGAAAAGGAACAGGAAGTATCAGCACCCTGTCTTTTCCAGCCTCTTGTCACAAAAGTGTTCCCATCTTTTCTTTTCTTGTAAGCTGAACAAATCCTGTTAATTTGATTTGTTATATAAAACTGAATTTTAAAGGAAAAAACAGTCTGCATTCCTTGAAGGTCAAAACAATCAACATTATTTTGTATTTCCAGATTACTCTAGACCATACAATCTATCATGCCTCACTTAGGATGCAGAGACTGATTGCAGTACATTTGTGCCAGTGTATAAGCTGCAACATAAGAAAAGCCTTATGAATCAGAACAAAATTATTATATAACTATATAAAGTTATATTATAAGTATATAACTGAAACAGCAAAAAATCTTCTTTTAAGTAACTTATGTTTTTTCTGAAGACACCTCAGTGAATACTACAGTTACTCTTGGTCATGACTCTGATAATATACTTAAAGAGACAAATTTCCATTAGAAGCATGAATTAATTTTCTTTACTAAGACACTGGTAGTTAAATGACAGTATCACCAGAGTTTAAAAAAATGAGACAATAAGCAGGTATGAAAAACCTGAGCTCCAGAACAATTTTTATCTGAGGGGAAAAAAGGAAAAAAAAAAAAAAATAGTCTTTTAACAAAACCTCAGAATTAAAGAAGACAGATAAGTTAGATAAATTAGTCCTATGACTTTCGTTAATCTATAAAAAATAGCAAAATTAACAAATCTTACACTGTGCAGAGGAAAAAATATTATTAGTGCTAGATTCAGATTCTATTATTACAGAGCCCTAAAGAAAGAAGTACTACTCTTAGTTGTCAAGATCCTTGAATCATGTAGATAAACTGAAGGTGGATACTTGTGAAAAACACCTGCACATTATGTTGTGTATTGTGGGAAGATCTGAATAGAAGTGAAGCTCAGGCTTTGGTTTTTTAACATGCTACTCCTGATTTAATACAAAAATAAAAACTTGAGGTGGTATCTATTGATCTGTAGACTCAAACAAGTGGAGAAACTGACACTGCCTGATGAGGATGAGGAATGCAAAGCAGTCCTTGGAATTCACACTCTATGCTTGTTAAATACCGGGAGGAACAAAAAAAGAAAAAAAGCCCAACAACAAACCCATCCAAAAAGAGTCTTGAAGAAAAGAATCTCTTCTCATTAGCAACTATCCTAATTATTCAGAAAAAGGAGTCATGCTTCCTTTTGTATATTCTTATGATTTAAGAAGTACTGCACTCTCTAACACTGCTTCAAATGGGGTGATAGAGTCCCGCCAATTGTTTTAGCATTTATTGCAAATCAAGTGCCACATGGCATTTGAATTACCTGGGTTTCTAAGACACCTGCTGTTTCATGAACAATAATCTCTTGCGCAAGTTTAGAATATAAGATTCAGCCTGTGTGTGCCTTATTTCATCAAATTTACTGTTAGATTAAGAAATAAAAATCCCTCAGAGAAAAAGATTATCAGAAGTTTGGAAAGCTGATGCATATGCCAGATTTTTAAATGAAGGAGCAACATTTCCTTGAAGGAAAAAAAAGTGGAAAAGGGGGTGCATTATTAATAAATTACTACCCCTGTATCTACAGAATATGCAAGACAGGCTTGAAATTTCTGTACCCTGTAGGGCTGACCATAAATGCAGCATATAGTAAGCACTGGTCAAAACAGCATAGCTAAGAAGCTAACTAGTTACAGGCTGTGCCTTGCTGCTGCACTCTTAATCTTCCTACTTAACAGTGCATCATGATAGCCAATTAACTGAAGTGCATTTAGCATATTCAGAGCCTGATAAAAATAGCTAACTAGCCATGGTACACAGAAGACAAATGAAATATTGAAGCAGATGAATCATCTTACCAGGGTCAGGAAGTGAACTTATACCTCCGGGGGTATTAAAATATTAAGTTTGTTGTAGTCTGCTTATTATTTACAAAATCCCATCATATGAAGGGGCTTCAAACATTGATTTAATTAGTCACAGACTAAACCAATATAACATTCATTAACTGGGGATGTCGATAGCTATTTTATAGGTTCCCAAAGGCATTTTTCTTTTAATGTGTGGTGCATTCTTTTTGCATGTCTTTTAATTATAAGTTAATACCAGCATAAATATTATAATAAAATAAAAAATTAAACCAAGTCGTTGCTTGGCATTTTTTAAAAGATGAACACACATAGTTCTTCAGGAATTCAAAGGAGATACATATTTTACCCTAATAAGTGCTATATGTTTGCATTGTATTATGCTTCATGCAAAACTTGTTTCATTTTTAAGAAACAAGAAACAAAATTACCTATTCAAAGAACTTTCAATAATGAAGAACTTCTTTTATAATGAGAAAACAGTTGCTCTCAAAAAACCTCAGACTGCAGGTATAGTTTATATGTGGCAATCGATTAAAGTTTCCTGCATTAGCCAATTTCATCCACTAAAATTTCACACAGTAAAAGAAAAATTAACTCGTTTTCTAGGATATCTTTTGAGATTCTTCTGTAATGAGCCAAAATGTAAAAGGAACACAGAGGCATAATTTCACATCCAAAAGAAAAGAAGCTATATATTTTCCAAACCTGCAAATATTTTATAAATGAAAATATTTTAGATATTAATTTATAATTTAATCATTCAAACACTAAACTTACACACAGACTGAAGCATTAGTAAGAACTGCATTGCCTTTAAAGTAAAACAGAACACAGACATTAATAAAAAAGGAAAGTTCCTCGCTTTTGCTGCATCTAACAGCTATGAAATTATGCCTGTGATTCCCAGTTGCAAGACTGAAGTCTGTCCAACTACTGTAAGGTCTGCCTCATAAATGTCAGTTTGCAAGTCTTTTTCCTGCATTAACTAATGAAAATTATTGGTTCATTCTTACAGTTACTACTGTAGAATAAATATTAAAAACCATCTTGCCAGACAACAGAAGCCTCAAGGAGGCAGCCATTGGGACATTTTCAATACTTCAATCTAACTGCTGAATATATAGTTATGGAAACAACTCAAAGGAATAGGTTTCTGCATTTCTTGATGCCTTGATGACAAGGACAAATCAATTATAAGTTGTTAGCACAAATTCATTGCTTAAAGTGAAGTCATAGACTTGTAAAAAGTAAAGCTGAGTTAAGGAGAAGAAGAGACAATAAAGTTGTAAAGATTCTTCTTAAGAGGAGTTGAATCAATGTGATACTAGAGATATCTGAAATTGAGTTTTACCTGTAAACTAAACCATGCATGATTTCATAGAGATTTCTATAGGATGAGACAAAGCCTATAGACTCTCAAAATCATGTGCTAATTATAAACACTATAAAAACTTATATTTTCCTCATTTGTAGGACATTAAGTCAAAACTTAATTTCATAAAAATCGTAGCTAAGACTCTTCATAAAATAATATTTTCTTTAAATACATTGGAAAAAGAAAGATGAAATTATTTCTACATTTTAAAATAAGAAGAGTAGAATAAAACAAGCTATAAGCTTGTTAACATAAACACCAACAGAGCTTTTAGTATCATGCACTCAGAAAATAAAAAATAAAAAAAAAAATTAAAGAGTTCAGGACTGCAAGGAAATTAAACCTCTTGAGATCTCATGTAATTTACTGAGTTGCTGGTGATTATTGCTCAATTAATCTTTTTTGTTTCCTGGTTAAAATACAGGTGTCTTTAGGACTGCAAACTTCATTTCTAAATATAAATTAAATGCTCAATATCCAATACATAAAAGATCAGACAGTTATTTATTTTAACCAAACTTGTTCATTCTCCTCTGAATTTGTGCATTAAAAGTTGAGTGTAACTGTCAAGATTAGAAATAACTTAGTCTACAACATAAACCAAAAGTACTAATGGTAAGAAAAAGCCATCACTGAAACAGACTGTGCAAGGAATTTCTTTAAGGCATTAATCAGACCTAAACCTGATTAAGTGTGTAATTGGCTTGATGGCAAGAAAACAAATGCTATATACAAATTCATGGCAAAAGAGTTATAGAAGCTTCAGGAGAGCAGAACAGACAAGATGTTTAAAAATCTAAAAGCAGTATTTTCTAGAGCAAAATTATCACCTGAGGAAGCAGTTTGCAAGAATGAAGGTGTCTCTCCATCACCCAAGGTATCTACAGGCCAGGTACAGTTTTTTATTGTTTAGTATAGACTACATAACACTACCTTTTGTTTAGGAAGTATTTATGTAAATGTCAAAGATTATTTATTTATATGGCATTATTATAATACCAGGATATTTATGTAAACAAATGCCATTTTCAAACATGCTTACTGTGACAGAATCAATCTTTAGCAAAACAAAATAAATGCTTTTATTCCTCTCTTCCCTCCCACCTTTTCTTTATGAAGAAAACAAAGATTTCCTCCTTTTTTAAGTTGCTTTACAAATAGGGCTAACCAGAAACAGTACAAGCTTATGAGAGGCTTTGATCAACATTGCAAATGGCAAATTAGAAATACTGGTATGGCTGCTTTTGATGTGCTGATGTATTCCTCTTCATCTTGTTCCCTGCTGGCAGGAAATGTCAGTATAACCCTTCTGAATATTGGAATAGCATACAGGTATATATCAGCCTGCTTCCCAATAAGAGCTGGAAAGGCAAAGTAGTTTTGTAGCTTTTCTAGGTAGTATTTTATTTGGCTTGGTTTTACAAACGTAACTCATGTTTGAAAAATACAGTAATTCATATTAGTCTACAGCCTATATTTTTTTTTTGGTAGTTCTTTACTGTATAAGTTAGCTCATTATTTTTGTTTTAATTAATAGAATATTTTATAATGAGACTATGTTACTTTTAAATTGTTATCTTTTCCCAATAACGTCCTAGACAGTGTTTTGTTTTATTCTTGCTTGACAGAATCAAAACTTTGAAGGCAAACTGGCAACAATTTTGGGTTTCACTTGTTAACCTGGTTAACCAATTAAACGAGTTCTTTAGTATCAGTCTGAGCTATTAATTTGAATTCTTGCTTATTAAACAATTGAAACTCCACCATTGTAAAGTTAATTTTAAATAACTTAACTTCTGGAAGCCTTGAACTACATGTACAAAAATGCCATAAATTTTATAGTTTTACTTAAAGCGATAAAACCATGAATATTCATAAGTTTGAATCATTTCCTAGAACTGATGCTTTTCTGAAGCTCAAAGGCTTGTATAAACCCAGGAAGAGGCACATTTTAATCCAGCCCAACTACAACTCAAATTTGATTCGTTATAAGCATGCAAAAAACAATTGCTTTATGGATAGATGTATGCATAGCACCATCCACACAAAATGGCAAAATATCTATGTTCAGCAAACTTCTCATACCACAGATCTGCAGGCAAAGTATTGTTTGTGCTTCTTTTAAAATTCTGCACATCAGTTTTCTGATGTCAATAAAACACTGTCTTGAAAGAATAAAAATTCTGAATCTCAACAGTTAATTCCTGTGCAGCCTGATACCTCACTTGGAAAAGTGGAGACATGGACTCCTTCTTTCACCAGAATAATTCCATAGATTAACGCAACGCTAAGAATCATAGCAGCAGCAGCCTCCCTATTATATACTGTTAAGATGGAGGCAGATGAATGGGTCAAGGATTAAGACATTTCCTGCCTGCAAGAAGATACCATCTAAAGAGAAAAGAAGAAATGTACATAACACATAAAAGCAGACAGGAAAAACCAAATACTTTCATAGAAAAAGGAAACACCCAAATTAATCTCAGAGACCCAAAGAGAAGGTCACTGAATTTGAGAGGGAGAAGGGAAAAGAAGACCTGAAATCTTCTGAAGTCAAATATTTTTCCATATGTTTATACTCTCTAATATTTTTCTCTACTAATCAGCACAATAAACACCAGGCAAATTTGTTCTATCTGGGATAAAAAAAAGGCTTAGAGTCTTAACAGCATGCTGTTTCATAGTACTGTGAACACCTAAGACCCCTCATACACTTCTCACTCCCTTCTCAAAGGACCATTCTGTCAAAGCCAAGACAAACCAAGTTACATGAGGACTTGGTTCATGAATCTAAACCAGTGTGGGAGGAAGTTGTTATTTTGCAGTGAAAATTGATTCTGTCTCTGTATTTTGTAAAGATCAAGATCTGTCAGTGAGGTAAGGTAGCTCAAAACATACCAGGCCTCTTAGTCCAGCAGGAGGTTTAGGCAAAAGAATGACTGATTCAGAGATGCAGACCAGCTTGTAAGTGGCAGCACTGAACACATTAGCCTTGACAACATGAAGAAGGGTCTGGGAGCACACTGTGGCAGAACTCCAGGCTATGTAACCGGGTTTGCACAGCAGATGTGAAGACAGTTTCTTATTTCAGCATCCAAGTCTTTTTGTGAACCTATCTGGAAAGTCTTGTCCAAGAACATACACAGAACACCCAGAAACAAATCTCAGTGTGTGTCAACTTGGTTAATCAAATTTCTAGAACATTGCAGACATTAAACCATCCTTGTCATTCTCAGCAGAGATCATCTACAGTTTCTAATGCTGTTTATTTTTTTTTAAGGGTGAAAATAAAAACACAGCTGAACCACAGAAAGCAGAGGCCAATAAGAAAACAGAACTCATACCAAAGCAACAAGGTTAGTAGCAAGCTATTTATGAATACTCAAAGATTATCTGGACAAAATATATGTAACACTAAATAGCGCTGTAAATATATATTTTTTTCTTCCAAATCCTCTGCCAGGTGCCTAATTTTAGTTTTTATTTGTGGAAGAAATTAAGAACTCTGAATTCCCACTGACCCCAAACTGATGATTTGTTGCAGAAATACAAGCACAATCCAACAACCATAAAAGGAAGAAAGCTTTAAAGCACAGTCCCTTCATAACCTTGTGCATTTTAATCAGCTAGTCTAAGAAAATATGTTTCTTCTTACTGTAAGCTGACATCTTAGAAACCTTATTATAAAATAAAGGCATTTAGTAGATGAAGACAGAAAACTGCATATTTTTAATATATCTTTTGGATGTATTTCTCATGTGTATCAAAAAACTATAAAGACAAGACGGACTTTATCCGACATTCAAATTGTTGAACAGCCGTCCAAAACTTAAAAAAAAAAAAAAAAAAACCAAGCAAACAAATAACTGAAAAAAAAGCAATGACATTACAAATTATTTGCCATCACCATTCAGAAGACATCCAGGGCTAGGACACAGGAACATATTGCTCAGGACAGCAATACAAGGTAATTATTTGCCTAAGCAGCTGGTTGCTGAAAACAGTGGCAGCTGGCCACGGCTACTCTGACCCCCTCTTCCCCTGACTCCCAACAGCCAAGCTGATTTTGCTCATACTAGAGCCGGAATGCCTGCTGCAGCAGCTACTTAGATAAAAGCCCAGGATGGGTGAAACAACATCAGCTGCTGGGCCATGTTCTCTCTTCCTTCACAGCAGGCACTCTAGCCCTTTCCTTTTCCATCTTCTGGTACTGGAGAAAAGCACCAAGTTCAGTTTTCCTGTCACCTCTTGTTTTTCCTTTGAGAGACCAATTCAGGTTCATTTCACTGGAGCAGCAAAACAAAGGCAGAGAAAAGTCCAGCTTTCTGTGGAAAGGAGAAAGTAGGAAAATGTTGCAAGGAAACTTACATAATCCTTACTTGCAGTTTGTGTAATCATAACAAGAATCACAACTCCTTTCCTCATCTAATGAAACTTTAAACAGAGTCCATTTAATGAAATTATCTTGTTAGATAATGTCTGTAACACTAAAGAAGGGTAAACAAAGTCTGACATGAATTAGCTGTAGCAATAAACTAACAAAGGAAAAAATAAAATCTTAAGTTTCATGGCTTTTTTAGCAATATTAAATCAAAGGTGCTATCCCACAACAGAACAAAGTGTCATTATCAAAACTTATTTTGCTTCTATTCAAAATCTGATCTAATTTTACAGATTAATGTAATTCATAGATCTAGATTTTGTAATACTAAACTTTTTTTTTTCTCTACTAAAATATAAAATAAGTGGTGGCACAGAAGCAACTACCTCATCAATTACTTCAGGAAAATATAACATACTTCACCTACATGTTTCTTTGGGGTTTTTTAAATCCATAGTTTCCTGGAAGGTGCTTCAAGTCTAGTTTCCAATCAGCCACAAGACAGCTTCTCATTTTGCATGTGGGTATTAATAAATTAGAAAGACAACAGATATACAAGCCAGAAAACTTACATAGGGTCCTCTCCTCAGGAGAAGCTTCTGAATTCCAGCACCCTGTTCTTAAGTTCTTACCATCCAAGCTGAATAAGGAACTCCATCAGTTTCTTATTCTGAACAGAAAAGTGAGGCAGGTCTCACGCAGTTCCTAAAAAGGTCTAGGCAAAGACAATTGCAAAATTGGTGAACTTTGCATCAGGCCTAAAATCATGTGGACAGAAGCTAAAAAATGAAAATAGGAATAACTGTGGGTAAGCAAAGGACAGGAGACAGGAGAAAGCATTTTGTTGTGTACATACATATTTGGGTAGAATTATTAAAAACACAACCAAGGCTCATCCAGCACAAGTTAAGAGAGATAATTTAAATGGAAAACTCAAAACCAGTTAGAGAAAAGCCTTTTCAAGATCTATTAGCTTCTCTGGTATAACCAGAATAAAATAGATTAGTAAAGAGTAAAGCCCCTAATTGCTGTTGTGTTTTGCAGCTCTATAGACTTGAAAAACAAGTCAACAGTAGAGCTTAACCCTGTTTCTCACACAGCCAAAAGTAGTCATCACCTTCTCCCTTTCTCCTAGCACTTCACAAGAGAGCATGATGTTCCCTGCACAGATTAGAACTCAGCAGGAAACACAGCTGGAGCCCATTTGGTTAAAACTTGGTCACTTAACATCATTCAGCAACACCTGGTACTTTTGGCTTCTTTGCTGGCTACTCATTTCCTCATACCCACCTCCTCAGGTGCCTACTCTCTCAGTAGCTCATTCTGTAATTAGTTCTCAGCCCTTAGTCAGTTTTTTTCCATAATGGATAATTACTTTTTAATTATTTATTCCCTGAATTTTCTTATGTACATCACAAAGTGCGATTCACCTAATTACAGGTTCTCTGTGATATTGAATCCAATTGCTATAGTTTCTTTGCATGTTTAACACTTCCTATAACTGATTGGCTATACAAATGTCACTGTTAGGCTTATGGTTATGCTATTTAGAAGGCCACATCAAGACTCCACCTGCTAACCGGTGTCTGCATTATCATTCTCTGTATCACAACTTCTTTTGTCCTTCTACCAGATCCTTTCAGTATGATTCTTTCCAGCTCATCCCTTTTCTTTCCCTTTCTCTAAATCCTCTCAGCACCATAGTTAAGTACTGCTCTTCTGAAGTCTGTCCTCGTCTCCATTTCTTTTCCCTCACTAGAAACTGGCCTGTCTCCAACGTTCTGGGGTTTGGTTTTCCTACTTATACTAAATCAACAAGTGCCTCAAAGATTCAAAGACATATTTATACACCTTTTACTGAAGTTCATATTGATATTGCTTTGTTCTTGGTAGGACTTGAGTGAAAAATGTAGACTAAGGCTATCATTTTTAATTTATACGTGCTACAGTTGCACCTCTGGATCATAAAGTAGACAGAATCTTCCATCTGGGAGATTACCATGTTAATCCTCAGTGATATTTTTTATCTTCAGAGCCTAGATGCTTTGGAAAGTACTCAGAAGATATATAACATGTTATATACCTGCCTGAGACTTAAATGCAAGTGCCATTCTAAAATGTGTGACATTTTAGTGTTTTTCATAGTCAGAAAATCTATATACTAAGAGAAGCCCACGCAGAGTAAAAAAAAAGAAAAGAAAAAAACCAAAAACAAACCAAATAAAGGCAACAATAACAAAACCATGCCAAAAAAACAAACAAAAAAACAAAAACAAAAAAAAACCAACAAAAAAAAACAAACAAACAAACAAAAAAAAAAAACACCAAAAAAAAACCACAACCAACTAACTGAGAATTTTAATTGACATCCCTGAATGTGTAGCACCTCAGAGGAAGGGCTGCTTAAAAGAAACTTCAGTCCATTCCAGACTCTCTCCCAGTGAGTATTTTTTTGTTTTGGTACTCACGATATATTCTCTTTTCCACTAGATGTTTCACTAAAAAAAGGAAAGCAGCAGAAGCTACTGAAAGTTGCTACCTTTTATATATTAGCATAGCTGTTTTGCCTCCACACTTGCATAAGTGAGTTCAAACCTGTATCTTTCACGTTCCAGTAGGGTTCCCTAGCTACCCACATAAAGTCTAGACTAGAGGGATGTGGGAGGAAATTCTGTGGCCTTCCCAATTGCTGGGCGGTTGTGCAGAAAAGAATGAAAAAAACCTGTGAAGTCTGGAAAGATAAAATATAACACAGAGCCTGGAACTAAACTAGAAGTTAATTGTAACACTAACCTTATAGACAGAATGAAGAACTTTAATTTCAGTATGTATTTATATTATAACATTGTTGAATCTTTAAAAAAAAAGAAAAATAATTCTCAGAATGAAAATTTGACTCTATTGCAAATAAATAAGGCCCAGAGTCAAGATTTCCTCTTCTCAGAGGAAAGCTTTAATCAGTATCTTCTATATAAAAGATAGTCACTGGGTCTGCCTGTAGATAGAAATAAAGCAGATATATTTATTAGAGGTACAAAATCCCTGTTGCTGTAAAACCCCTGCTAATAAGGCACTAATTCTACATGGACTATGACCAAGTTATAAGCTCCTGATAATCATAGGTAGATAGAATGGTTTGCGTCATCTAGTTCCAACTCCTCTGCCATGAGCAGGGACACCTTCCACTAGACCAGGTTGCTCAAAGTCCCATCCAACCTGGCGTTGAACACTTCCAGTGATGGGGCAGCCACAGGTTCTCTGGTCAACCTGTTTCAATGTCTCACCACCCTCACAGTAAAGAATTTCTTTCTAATATTTAATCTAAACCTACCCTCTTCCAGGTTAAAGACATTCTCCCTTGTCCTATCCTCCTTCTATCCCTAGCCCTTGTAAAAAGGTCCTCTCTAGATTTCTTGTAGGCACTCTTCAGTAACTGGAAGCTGCTCTAAGGTCTCCCCACAGCCTTTTCTTCTCCAGGCTGAACAAGCCTTGCTCTCTTAGCCTGTCTTCATAGGACAGGTGCTCCAGCCCTCTGATCATCTTCAAAGCCCCCCTCTGGACTTGCTCCAACAGGTCCACACCCTTCTAATGTGGTGGGTGCTAGAGCTGAACACAGTACTCCAGGTGGGGTCTCGCAAGAGAGCAAAGGGGCAGAATCACCTCCTTGACCTGCTGATCACACTCCTCTTGATGCAACTCAGGATACAGAGAGAGGAACATTTGCATTAAATGTTAAATATCACAGCTAAAATGTATCTTTGGCTTGTTTTAAATCTGACTCTTAAGCTGCTTTACAAAACTTTTCCCATAGTACCTGAAAATCACAGCTTAAATAACTGCTTTGTGTTTTAAAAATACAAATCAAGTACAGCATTTTGATATAATATGCTTCAGCTTAATGAACTAAACCTGTCAACGCAAAGAGACTTTCAAATAATAATCTTACTCCTTGTCTTCTAGTCCTTTATACTCTTCGCCGGCACTCAGTCAACAGGCATAAAATGTGTTTTTCAAAGATTACCAAGAACTTGAATCTGTTTAATCAGCTTGCTTCTACTCCTGCTGATGTGAAGTCTTTTAATTCTTTTCAGATCTTCATTTTTCATGTGAGTGACAGGGCTAAATTCTAGGAAAACAAACCCAGCTTCTTCATACCATCTTTGTTTCTCTACATGGAAAATAAAAGTATAATACTTTCGTTAGCAACTGAAGTTGGGGGTTAAGATGGACATACTTACTGATTATTTTACTTCTACCCCACTGATTTCTGAACTATTTTCCCCTGCACAGAGCATTTGTTTCAAAAATATTTCTTGGAAAGTCACCGAAGTTTGTATTTTGTAGTGTCAGAACTGAAGCCTCTTCTCTCCTTCATCCATAGATTTCCTGTGTGTTTATTTCTCTTGACATCTTTATGA
Source organism: Psittacula echo (assembly GCF_963264785.1). Lineage (NCBI taxonomy): Eukaryota > Metazoa > Chordata > Aves > Psittaciformes > Psittacidae > Psittacula > Psittacula echo. Next base: position 133,159,046 of record NC_137737.1, on the reverse strand, counting down.
ATCTATAGCCATCTTTCAAATATTTATGTACATAGCTCAAGAACAACTCTGGGAGGCAAACATCTCTCCAGCTTACAGGTGATAAGTAATACGAATCCTGTGCACTGTCTCTTCGTACTCAATAGTTTCTCCAAAGGGCTGTTTGAAAATTAAACCCTGAATTTGCTAAGTCAAACCCCAATTGACTAGCACATTAGGGAACACGAATTTCTTTGCCTTCTCTTCAGTTCTTTGTCCAGCTCTGGGTTGACTATTTCTGGCATCCACCGATACCTCTGTCTGGGTCTTGTCTCTGATCCTCTTTAAGAAATTAATTCCTGTAAGAGTACTAGTGCTCACACAATTCTTAACCTTACTAAGAAAAAAAAAAATCTCTAATCTTTTCTCACTAAGAAAAAAAATCTAGAAGTGCTTCACTGGTCCTAAAATGAAATTGTTCACCTGCTAGAAGTCAGAAACTCAGCTCAAGAAACACTGTTTTGTTCTTAATAGATACTTGAAAGAAAATATTAACACAAGTATGAATGAGCGGTAGTAGGAGTGTAGTTTGGTTTATCAAGTGCTGTAAGCAAACTGATCCACTGTCCTTCACTTAGTTTTGTTCCAATGCCATTTCAAGTAACCACTTTGCTTGTAAGCAGCTTAAGAGTTTACTGTTGTAACTGGTTTTAGCCCTTTGAAATTAATAAAAACTCTAAAAATATGGAGATAAACTACCAGAAAACTACTCTTAAACTACCTATCAAAAAAACCTGAAGGTTTGATTTTCTTTGAGCTGTCTTGAGTTTAAAGTACACAACAGGCTCCTGATTTATTTGCTATGATGTTTTTCTGCCAAGCTTTTACCTCTATAATCATATTACTTGAAGTATTTATGAAGGCTGTGTTTGTTCCTCCTTTATCGAAAGTGTCAGACCGATGAGAGCTTTCAAATAGTTTTTCAGCATGAAAATTTAAAATAAAGATATAATACTAATTATAAAAATTCATCACTTAAGGCCATTAAAATGGCAAGAGACTATACTATTTACATAGTTTCAAACTGCAAACTTCCCACTTACACGGCTTCTAAAAAGTACTTGTAACAAAAATGAAATAATAGACTAGCCAAAGTTCTATGTACTCACATCCTTAATGATATGCTTCAATCAAAATTTACTCAGGAGCAAACAGGACTGTCATGGCAGCTGAAATAACAGGAGGTTTAACGTAATTCAAACACCGCAGTATAAATAATGTCATTAGCATTTCTATGCATAAGCAAATAAGCTACTCTTCATTTTTCTTCCAGGACTTTCCAAGGCATTTCTGTACAGATCTATCTATCTGTCTGTCCTTTACATATTTTTTTAAATAAGCACACACTAAAATTCATCATACTGCATGAGTTCTTGTCACTTATAAATATAGAAGAGCTCTGTATTGACCATTGTTGACCTGGCTACAGATGCATCTAGTTTAAAAACCACAAATGAGTTACATATTCTAAAAGGTACAGTCATCATAACTATGTTCTAGACAGCTGGCACTGTAATAAATTTTTAAAGGAAAATATTCAAATGCCAGGTCCCAGAATCAGTGTTGTGCAGCTCTTGTCCACTAAAGAAATACTGTCAGCTAACCTGTGATTCCTCCAAAAAAAAATCACCATAATACTTTAAAAATTGTTATTCAAAAACTAAAACCTTTTTTCTAGATACAGTACCAACAAAAGCACCTGAGCCTTCAAAAACTGAAAACTCAAATGAACCAGCTAAGACAACACAACAGGAACAGCATCAGCAAAATGATGGGAAAGAGGATGCTAAGTGAGTAAATTCAATTCAAAAAATTTGTCATTTTTTTTTCCCTAACACCTTGACTTAACATTTCTCTGTACCATATTCAAGCTCTTTTGAAGTCCCTCCTGTCCTGTAAGGTTCTGAAGAGTTGTATTTCAAATCTAAAGCAACCATATATGTGACATATTCATTTAGTATGTGCTTTTGATCGTTTCTTTTTTAGGCGATCCTAAATTGTAGGAATGAGGAAAAGGATTTGTTCAACTACCCTTATATACTAATTCTAACAATGCTGCTGCTCAGTTATCATTACTCTGCCTTAGCAATGGAGAAAGTCCCAGGTTACTCCCATGAATAGCTGGAATGTTTGTGACATCATTCTGACTTGAAAGCTTTTACCCCTGCACATTTTTTTGCTGAGCTATACCATTAAATCAGCATTAGTCTCCTCAACCAGAGGATTAAGACTGTCTCTTCCCGAGAAGAAATAAATAAATTAAGCAGCTATGTTCCTTCGGGGGAAAATCTAGGGTCATTCAACCTTTTAAAAACCTTAAGTGACCATTTTGCTAAAACAGAAATAAACATGAAGTCTAAAACAATAATCTTGGAATAGCTCGCATTCATTTACAGAAGCGTAGATTCATAGAATCATAAAATCATTTGGGTTAGAAAGGACCATTAAAGGTCATCTAGTCCAACCCCCCTGCAGTGAACAGGGACATCTTCAACTAGATCATGTTGCTCAGAGTCCCGTCCAACCTGACCTTGAATGTTTCTACGCATAGGGCATCTACCACTTCCCTAGGCAACCTGTTCCAGTGTTTCACCACTCTCAGTCTGTTCATTCCCCTCCCTGTGCTGATATCAGGGGTTGACCCAACTGAGGTGCAGGATCTTGCACCTGGCCTTGTTGAACCTCATGAGGTTCATATGGGCCCACTGCTCAAGCTTGTCAAGGTCTCCATAGATGGTATCCTGTCCGTCATGTGTGTCAACTGCACCACTCAGCCTGGTGTCATCTGCAAACTTGCTGAGGACTCACTCCATCCCACTGTCTATGTCAATGATGAAGATATTAAACAGCTTCATGGAACAGCTAAGGTTGGAAGGCTGCTTCAGATGCAATGAGATCCAAACTCCTGCTAAGAGCTTTTAATGGTTAGACCCAAATCTGAAGTTAGATCAGGTTGCCCAGAACTTTGTTCAGTATAACTATGAATGTGTATCTCCAAGAACAGAGTTTGTACAGTTTCTCTGGGCAATGTGGTCCATCGTCTGACCATCCTTATTACAAAAATTGTTACCTTATATCTAATTAAATTTTTCCTTTGCTCTAACTTGCTTCTGCTGCCTCTCATTCTTTTGCTGTGCACCACCAAGGACAGTCTGGATCGACGTTCTCTATAACCACTTACTGGATAGTAGAACACTTAATTTCCAGTTTGAACAAACCCAGCTTTCTCATCATCTGCTCATATATCCTGTCCTCTAGTCCCCAGTCATCTTAATAGCTATCTGCACCATGTGGTTAGTGCCTTTCATGTACAAGGGAGACTACAGCTGGATACTGATGCAATCTCATAAATGTTACACAGAGAGAAATAACCACTCCCTCTGAATCAGACATAACCACTCCCCCTGAATAAACAATCCCCCTGAACTCCCCTGTTTATTTAAAGCATAGCACATAGTTAGCCTTCATTAATGCAAGAACACATTGCTGATTTATGTTTAATTTTTTGTCCACCAGGATCCCCAGATACTTTCACACAAAGCTGTTTTCTAGTCAGTCATGTCCAAGCCTTTACTCTTGCATGTGGATTATTCCATTCCAGGCATAGAAACATGCATTTGCCTTTGCTAAGCTTTGTGGATTTCCTGCCAGTCTGTCCTCCCAACCTGTTGAGGTACCTTTTAGTGGAAAATAATGGATACATTCAGTCCAGAACAGAATCACAGAATCACAGAATCCCGAGGGTTGGAAGGGACCTCAAAAGATCATCTAGTCCAACCCCCCTGCAAGAGCAGGGTAACCTAGAGTACATCACACAGGAACTTGTCCAGCCAGGCCTTGAATATCTCCAATGTAGGAGACTCCACAACCCCCCTGGACAACCTGTTCCAGTGCTCTGGTAAACACATCTCCTGCTTGCTTTTGCCTTCTATTATTTTGATTATCATGATGACAGAAAGCAAAAGACTTTCCCTGACATGGATTTATTTAATTTATAGAAAAGATTATCTATTTCCTCTTCTTCACCAAGACAGACTTTGTACTGCAATGACAAAGAATAATCCAGCAAAATGCTACTGCATACCCCTCTACAAAGTAATGTATACGATTAAAAATAATTCTGGCTAGAATGACTGGAAATTTTATAAATAACTTGGTAATTTGAGTGTGAATCAGTAGGTCAACAGTAAAAATCTAGAAAAAGCGTCTCCTTTTGTCATTGTAGAACATGTAGTTAGATGCTTATAGTTCCACTGGTAAAACCTGTAACCATGGTTAACATAATTACAATATGCTTATGAAACAAAGGGGTATTTTGCTTATTAGTAGAAGACAGAATCTGTCTGTTAAAAGGAAATTAAAAATATTTATCTTAAACATTCTTCCCAAAGCTGTTCCGACTCACTGTCTTGTGTACATCCTATTATATCTTGTCAGTCTAATTTCAGCTGCAGCTTCTAAAAATAGAGTAAAACTTATTAAATTCTACTGTCGAAAGGGTTACCCACTAACTTCTGTAGTAGGGCTTGGAACACATGGTGCTGGTGTCATTGTCTCAGTATGGAATCAAACTAAACAGGTCTATCATATGACTTTCAAAGCTGGAGGGAGAATAATTTCTAAAATGTGCCTTGGAGAGAATTTAATTCATTGTCCCTGAAGATTCAAGGGAGTCTATTCAGACACCGTTCTTGATCAAGGTCACTACTTTATTGTGTCTATGTGTTCAAATATACTCAGTTGGTTTTTAAGGAAAAAAGCTATGTAAATACGTACGCATACGGAGAATTTGAGTCAAATAGATACATATAGTCAACAAACATAGCAGTAAATGAAACATACTCAAATCACTCTCTGGCACTGAGGCCAACTAGAATAATGCAAAATGCCTCCTGAAAAGGTGCCAGTTGTGAATTATCTAGTTTAATGCTAATTTCTGGGTATTTCCATGCCTAAGAATTATTTGGAAAAGTGCTAGTTTAACTAGTCAAAACCGTATCTAGGACTGTTTGTATAGCTCAACAGGATAATCAATTTAGAGTCCCATTGCAAGTTTGCAAGCGACACCAAGCTGAGTGGTGCAGTTGATTCACTAGAGAGAAGGGATGCAACACAGAGAGACCTTGACAGACTTGAGGAATAGGTCCGTATGAACCTCATGAGGTTCAAGAAGCCAAGTGCAATTACCAGTATCTGTACAGGCTGGAGGACGAACAGATTGAGAACAGCCTTGAAGAGAAGGATGATGGTGGACGAAAAATTAGCTACGAGCAGGCAATGTGTGCTTGCAGCCCAGAAAGTCAACCGTATACTGGGCTGCATCAAAAGAAGCATGACCAGAAGGTCAAGGGAGGTGATGCTGCTCCTCTGCCTTGCTCTCATGAGATCTCACCTGGAGTACTGCATTCACCTCTGGGGCCCCCCACAGGTTTAGGGTCCATCCAGCAAGTTCAGTCAGGAGCAAAAAAAGACAGGGTCAGAGACAGGACTGGAGACAAGAGTACAACATGACTCCAAAGTCCATCCACGAGACAGAACCAGAGACCAAACTGGAGCTAGATACACCTATGCATAGCTCAGGCAGTGACCAAGACCTGGGCTGAATCAGGCACCCTAGGCCCATGGGCAGAGGGTGTGGGTAGAAGTTCCACTGGAGGCTGCTCAGGGCAGCCTGTTGATGTACTTATGGTCCTGGTACTATATTTTGAAATAGATAGACTATTTTCCTATGCTAATAATCCTCCAACAGTTTAAATGTAGTAACAAGTCACTTGATCTTCACAGTAAGAAACCATCAGTATGCCCATAGACTGTAAGATACATAATAAGGTAAGGTTTGTGGATATATACCTATTCACAACCCATATGCATCCAGAGCACCTCAGCTTTCATGGGAAGTATGTTAATAGAAAATGTATTACCTTATCTTCTGCTTCTGTGACTCTTGGCTTTTAAAAATGCACATGCAGTAAAGAAGAGGGAAGAAGGCAGTGGTCTTGTTGAAACAGCACACTTTTCATTTAGGTCTGACCTGTGTCTCTCCACAGAATTTCAGGGTACAATAATGAATTTCCATGTAAGAACTTTAAATTTTAAAATCTTGGGTAATATGGCTTTATGAAAAATTAACTTATCTAAAATCAGTAAGACTACTTATATGTAAAACAATTTGCAAGATTGTGCACCAGCTGCACCCTTCCAGTTCAGCTACATTAGAGTAGATTTTTACTCATGAAGCAGCACAGCTTGTATTACCTATATATTGAAAAATAGGTTTTTGAACTTCCCCTGAAAGTGTTCTTTCAGGAATTTGTTAATCTGTTGGTTTTTCTTTTGCTAAGTGAAAGACATGTTTGACAAAGACTGCATTTACTTCTGAAATTTCCATAGAAATTGTTTGTCCACAAGAAAAAATATAAAAATCTTGCTTTCCCTCTCAGCACTTCCTCATTTTTAAAATGCGGTAGCACATGGCAGTGGACATTAATAAACACTAGAGAGACAGCACTGGCCTCAGCCAACTCAATGCTATGTCTGAAAGAGGAGACACACAAGAACAGCTGATGTGCCAAGGTGCTGAACTACAGCTGAGTAACTGAAACTCTTAATGCCTGTTTCCTAATAGCTTTGACAGGATTGCACACAAGTCATCCTTGTCTGCCAATATATTGTTTTTCCTCTTCATCTCTCCCTCTTTAATGATAATGTATCAGAATGATAGGCAATTTCCATGAATAGCTATTTGCTGAGCAATAATAACACCTGGGAGGTAGGGCTAAGGCTGCGCTGTCTCTTCACAGCAAGAAATGAGGGAACAGAACAACACTCAAGACCTAATTTGCAGTTTAATAGAAGACAGAGGAGTCTTATTAGCAAGGAACTAGAACAAAACATCATTGCAGCCTTTATAATATATGGAGGTTGTTTTCTGTTGCGGGGTTCATAAAAACACATACGTGAACACACAATCCTACACTTTTTTGAAATGCAGTGCAAGCATTTTGTGTGAGATACTGTGTAGCACTTAAGCAAATATGGCACATTGCCAGGGAGCCACAAGGGCCGGCCCCTGCCCTAGGGATGGGGAGTTCTCAGTATGGTGGACAGGGCAGGGGCTTCCCCAGCCTGGGACTGATGCAAGGTGAGCAGGGCAGATCAAAGGTAGCAGCCAAGGCCAGCTCGTAGCCCAGATCACCAGGCAAGCCTGTGGTGATAAGGCAGGTCCAGAGCCAAGCTGGGAAGGAAGTCAGTGCCCAGTGAGGGGAACTGGGGTCGGACAGAGCCCCAGGACAGCCAGGCAGGGCAGGGCTGTGCCAGGAATGATGCCAGCCTGCAGGTGTGGGGCAAGATCCATGGGGACCATGGCCTGCTGCTCAGCAGGAGCTGTAGCTGTGGGCCAGGCACTACCAAAAGGAAAGGTCTCCAGACAACCTTGCTTTGCACACAGAGGAATATAGCCATTTGTACACAAGAGAAAATGACAACATGCTTCGTGAGGGCACTGCTTGGAACCCAGAATCTAACAAAGAAAATTAAAAAGACATGATTTAAGTTATCACAAAGATCACATAGGAGAAACAAATGTGAGACCTTAGTATGAGCCTACACTGAAGGCTGGGGACCAACACAGAACCTGTGGCATGTGGTGCTAATGAAGTGGTGTAGAAAGTGCTGATGAAGAGGAGGACTGTATTGGCATATAAGAGCAGAGGGGAGATAGATGCCTAAGGAGCAAGTAGTAGTGGATGCCTGGCATCAAAATTGCAGCAAGTCCTAGGAAAAGTAGAGTATGGAAGAATCGTAAGCAAAGCATCCGAGAGCATAGATCAGAGAAAATGCAAGGATGCAAAGAGCTTCTATGACCTCTTCTCTCCTTTGTGTCTTTTAAAAGCCTTTAAGCCTGGCTGAAATTGTAAGAGTGTTTAATCTTCCCAGATTACCAAAGCGATTACAATGTCCTATTTATACTAAAGCAGTCCTCTGAAACCCCAGTGAAAGATCATGAACCCTACTCTGCAAAATGCTAGGTAAAATGACAATCCATGTTTGCAGGCAGCTTATCCAAGAATACATAAGGAAAAAATATGCTGAGTAACTGGGACTTCAGATGCTTTGAGATTACAACTCATGATCTTACATATTCTAGGTTAAGTTTAGAGGGGAAAAAAAAATCTCTGATATGCTACCTTCAGAATCTCAATATTATGAACAAAGCATGTGCATATAAAACGTTCTAAATGAATTTTTTAGATTTTACAAAATACACGAGCATTCCCAACCAGTAAACATATTCTTCTGATTCTGCTTTGCAAATGCAGAGAAACCCAGCTTTCAACACTTACAAAAAAAGTGAGCTCCAGTGTTGGAAACTGTCATATGAGCACAAGGTTAAGAAAGACTGAGTTTTGTGCTTGTAGTTTGTGTTTTCCATAGCCACATCCTGGTACCTAGTAGGTTGTACCAGTCCTTCTCAGGCCCATAAACGAGGGTTTTTTTTCCTCTCTGATTTGGCTAATAGCAAAAAAAGATAACAAAACAAAGATCAAGAGGCAATTTGCTATGCGGTGCATAGCCAGGTTAATAAAGAGAACTCCTGCTGGTTGCATATTCTTGGTGAGTAATGCACTTCATTTAGCTCAATTGCTTCAACCAAGAAAATTACGGTGCTTATTAGTGCTTGCCATCCACTAGTTGCAGCACATCAGTTCACTAAGCAAATGAATCTTAGGGAAACTATGCTAGGTCAAGAACAAAATCTCAGCACCCTGGTAAAACAGACCTAGTATCAAGCTTCTGAGGAGTCTCCAGAAGTCCTTGTTTGCTGTAGGAACACCAGGGACACAAAAAGATGACATTCATGGCACTAAACTCTGATTGACTTGAGATAAAGTAAAACAAGGCCACCGGGCACTTCTGAAAAATCCCAGTTTAAACATAGTTACAAGCATATTTTGTAAAGAGGCTAATATCATTCCTTACTTGTTTCCAGATAATCACTGTAGTACTTGAAATTGTAAACAGATGGAATGCATCCAGCATATTTTGTAAGCCTGACTGAAAAGACATTAATGTATTAAAAAATCAAAATACTTTTCCCAGCACTTATATTCCTGCTGCTTAGGTCTTTCTTTCAGACCTTATCACTTTTACTGCTTGGATTTGAATTTCTGCACTGGATAAATTGAGAACCTGAAAATTAAATAGAAAGGGGATGGTGTGCTGCGTGTACCAAAACAGATTAAACTTACTGTAATCATTGCTGAGATATATTTTCCTGCAGCTTTTAAATTCTATCCATCCTGCAGGATGCAGTTACCCATTCTATTTAATGCCATTCACTATGCAAAATAATCATGTAGGCATCCTGAAGTTGAAAAGGGAGCGAATTCAGAAGTTTTTCCTTAAGAATAAATAAAGCAAGTAAAGGGGTAGGAATATCATTATACAGACTGAAATGCTGCTTTTTTTCTTTTTTCTTGCATTATTTGAAAACATATTCATAATATTAATATATATTTATTTTTGAGTGTATAAATGGGAGAAATTCTTTTTTTAGAATACGTAAGGAAACAAGGGTATAGTTTGTCATAGTTTGACACTGATTTACTTCTTTAATTAAAAGCATCTTCTGTAAATCTCTCATTACCTTATATTCTTTGATGTAAGAAGGTACCTTTTTTGTGATAGAAGAAATTATAATTTATTAAAAACTTTACCTCTGCTATTGTCTGCTGAGTCAATTGTGTAGAAAAAACAAAGTAATGAGCACTGTGACTGGTACACTGGTGTGTGTAACATAAAACATTTAAATTTAAATTGTATGAATTACATTTATGGCAAACATTTACAAGTACATCAGGGTCTTCTGTGATAGATCTAAGACACATAACAGCTATTATCATTTAGTACAGAAAAACTGATTATTACTTCATAACAAATGTAAGTACTCATGCCTATAATTAATCTTGCTCAACACTTTTTGTTTGAAAACCATGTCTCCAGTCATTTACTAATTTTCCATATATTAGCTACTTAAATGAAAACTTTCCATGTTGTGCAGCACAACAGAGGAAATGCTGACAGGCAGAGGTATGAGGATCAGATGGGAAGTCAAATCGGTCTGGCAGAACAGTCTTAGTCAGTGCCAGATAAATAATACTCAGGAGAAATGTGATGATCTGTTTTCTGCAGGGAACATGCCTACTCTTGCTGAATTTGCAAAAGAATGTGGCAGGAGCTTGCAGAAGGGGAAAGGATGGTCTTAGTGGTAGTTGGAAGTCATCTCAGAGGAATGGGTTCTATCTCTCTCTCACGAAATTCCTTTGTGATAAATCCTTTGTGGTAAAAAACATGAAATAATTTCCTGCACAGGTGGCTGTATAGTGGTTTACCATTAACAAAGGTAGAATTGCAACAGTCAGTTGCACCAAACTGATTTTATATAATTATCACAGGTAAGGATAGTACATGGCATGAAGTTCAGGATATTGTGAAAGTCTGCCTGGATACCCAAGAATGGAGTAACTTCAGTGGCCATGCAAGCTGAATCTATACCACCAATTTTTAGTCTTTTATTTTCACCCCTGCTAGCTGAATTAAAGCTTCCTGGAGCATTGGTCAGCTAAAAGGTTCTTATCCAGGTACTCACATCTTTGCACACTGAAAATTATGAAATTAACTAATATTCGTTGTCATTCTACAATTATTACTTTTTCACAAATCTTTTTCTTTTGAAAAGGAAAAAAAAAAACAACAAAAAAAAAAAACACCCAAAAACCAAACCCAACCCAGCAATAGAAAGCGAAAATGTTAAAATGGCCAAAAAGTCAGATAAAAGAGAAGGGACCGTATATTTTATCTTATGTTCATAGTGGGTAGGATAAATTGTACCAAAAGAGACTTTTCTTGAGAAAAAATTTGTACACTACTGAAAAAAAAATGAGAAAATAAATGAGACAAGTGAAGCACCAGAATAAATTATTTAGGAAGATTATGGAATAGCCATCACTAGACATATTTAAGAATAGGTTGGGCAAGAATCTGTCAGGAATGGCATAGATATACATCATCCAGCTTTGCTCTGCTGGGACTAGGATTGAAGGATGACTTACAAGTTCTCTACAGTCCTATGCTGGTGTGATTTTTTTAGGATCTGTATGAAAACAGATGAGAAATTAAAACATCTATTGAAAACTAAGTTTTTCAAATCTGAGACATTTTACTGCATGAGGGATTTTTTAAATCCACTATGAGAAATATTATAGTGTTTTAGCTTTTTCTTTGCAAATTAATAAAATCTGAATAGAAAGTTTGAAGAAGGGTTTGTGCTGTGCTCATGAAGTCTGTACAGCACTAGATCATATGCTGATTAAGACGTTTTCCCCTTAGCCATCAGTTGTTATATGCTTATGTAAACAAGTTATGAGTTTCCATTTAAACATGTTTGAGTGTAACAGATGTTATGTGAGAATGATAAGAAATACCTTTAAGAATTCCTGATAAGAAGCAGATGCCTCAGACAGATTTAATCACTTAACATATAAGAAAGCTCCAATGACATAGCACCAGATAAGAAAATCAGCGAGGCAAGACTGCCTCACTTATTATCTTACAGTTCTTTCTGAGAATATTATAGTTCTGTTCTAAAACAATTAGTGTCAGAAATTATTCTGCCCTTATTTTTTACATCATAGTAAATATGATGCAATTGCAGTGCAATTAAACAACTTTATATCACCAGTGACATTAAAAAAATATGATTTTTCAAAGTTAATTGATACTTTCAACATTCATATCACTTTCTTTTGCATACTTCATTCTGCAAAATTACTAAGATAAAACCTTGTTCACATTTTAATCTGGTAACTCAGTAAGAGTCCCACGTGTTCAGCATTGAGTCAGACTTCTCCTTAGAAAGTAGTGTAAAGAAGATTAGAGGATTCACAGCCTGTTGTGACTGAATAACTGGGAGGGTTGTCAAAGAAACTGAGTCCAGTGCCAGTATGCAGTGCCTTCCTTGAACATTGTTGCTTCTATATCCATTTTGCAGTATGAATACAACATGAGATCTGAGAAATGGAAGATCTCTGCATTTTGCTTCAAAAACACTTGCTTAGGGACCAAATGAGCGTAACCTATACAAGACATCCATTTAAGTTCCAAGCCTTGATGTTTTTCAAGTTTGTTAGCTGAAAAGGATTTGCTATCATGCTGTATATATTCTTTTACATTCTTGGGAACCAATGTCTAGAACAGTTTTCCTGATTTTAGCTATCAATAATCTTGAAGTCTATCACATTGTTTCAACTACTCCTCACATGTTAGAAGGCTGTCTAGAATCCCTGTATTTAAAGGCTCAGAAGTTTTCTTCAGACCTTTAACTCATACTGATTTCTGTTGTTTCTACTCATATTTATTCTTATTACAATACTGTTCCTCAGTTCAAATACCTCTTTTCCCTACATCACTTTCCACCAAAATTTGAATTTCTAGGCAATGGTCTTAGTGGATATCAAGCTCTTTTCCTGTCCTTTATAAAGCCATGTTCCAAGTAGTCTTGATAATTCTGAGACTTTATACAGTGAGCTAGCTGGTCAGAATAACTGTCATTATTGGCTTATATACTAATGCTTCCTTCACTGGCAATGTCAGATGCATTCTAGGGTTACATTTGCACCAGTGTTTCTTCATAGCCAGCTTATAGTATGCTGTTGACAAAAACACTTGGATATTTAGCCTTTTGTCATCTGCAATTGACGATTCCACCCATTTACCCATTTAAAAAAGAACAAGTGCAGGGTCTTACACCTGGGTCAAAGCAATCCCAGGCACAGCTACAGGTTGGGCAGAGATTCAGAGCAGCCCTGCTGAGAAGGACTTGGGGGTGCTGGTGGATTAGAAAATGGACATGAGCTGGCAGTGTGTGCTTGCAGCCCAGAAAGCCAACTGTATCCTGGGCTGCATCAAGAAAAGCGTGACCAGCAGGTCGAAGGAGGTGATCCTGCCCTCTGCTCTCGTGAGGCCTCACTTGGAGTATTGTGTGCAGTTCTGGTGTCCTCAATATAAAAAGGACATGGAACTGTTGGAACAAGTCCAGAGGAGGGCCACGAGGATGATCAGGGGACTGGAGCACCTCCCTTATGAAGATAGGCTGAGAAAGTTGGGGCTGTTCACCTGGAGAAGAGAAGGCTGCATGGAGACCTCAGAGCAGCCTTCCAGTATCTGAAGGGGGCCTACAAGGATGCTGAGAAGGGACTATTCATCAGGGACTGTAGTGACAGGACAAGGGGTAATGGGTTAAAACTTAAACAGGGGAAGTTTAGACTGGATATAAGGAAGAAGTTCTTTCCTGTGAGGGTTGTGAGGCACTGGAATGGGTTACCCAGGGAGGTAGTGAATGCTCCATCCTTGGTGGTGTTCAAGGCCAGGTTGAATGAGGCCTTGGGTGACATGGTTTAGTGTGAGGTGTCCCTGCCCATGGCAGGGGGTTGGAACTAGATGATCTTAAGGTCCTTTCCAACCCAAACTATTCTATGATTCCATGATTCGATACTTTCAGTTTATTTCTAAATGCATGTCTGATACGTAATTGTAGCGTTAGATTTATTCTCATTTTTATTACTTGACATAAATAATTCAGTTTTTCCCATATAGAAATCAGTCCTACATTTTAATCTTCCAAATCCAATGTCTTATCAAACGTCATTAACACACTACTATATTTTGTGGCAATGTAACGAAAGAAAATATTAATGCTCACTCCTAAAACTCTATCAGCTTCCTGTGCAGATAAAGGAGAAAGATAGGTTTCTTTCACAGGCAATTCAGAGAAAGAACCTATCTTAGTCATTCTGAATGTCTCCTCAGAGAAGATGCCTTCTATTGACTATCAAGGGAGCATAATAAGAATAGCTAAAGTTAGCTTTTGGAATATCCTTATTCCTGTACTAAGCAGATGACTAACATCTCTTCTTCTGTTACAGAGAAACATTAAGTTTCCTAGTTATTTAGGATGCGTGAGCTCAGACTTGTAACTGGGGATAAATAGAGTTTTCTGATTTCTGTAGAATTACCCACACTGGGATTGTCAGCACAAACTGAAGATGTGTTTTTGAATCAATACTTTTCATGATGCCTAGAACTACATTTTACTATCTCACTGAAACCTTTCTCAGCAATATCACGTTTTGTGTACATTTGTATAGCAATGAATTGTACATATGTATAACTATGTATTGTCATATCTTTCTGAAAATTAATCAGAGATTCTCCATAATTTATTCAAGAGAGTAAATTGTTTATTTCAAGACACAGTTGTATATACAATCATAAATCATAATGGCAGTGCTCAATAAAAGAATTAGAAGTTCTATTGCAAGATAAAGAATTTTATTTCCATGTAGATAGTTTCTTAAGTGCTGTGAAAAGAAGGGTTATAACTGAAATCAGCAAAAAGTGGTATGGATTTTTTTTTTCAGGCAGCTGCATACTTTTATGAAATGCATTTTCTCAGGGGTCACCTGGCAGATAAAAGATGGAACTGCACTCGGGTATTTGGTGTTCATGACTAAAAAGAAAGAAAGAATTAAACTTTAGATTGCAATGTACAAAACAGTAAACTTCATTTATTCTGAAATAACCAGTTGAATTTCTTGATCCCTGTTTTGTTTGAACTCTTAACACAGAAAACTTTCAAGCCATAGTACTTGACGATGTTACACATACATTAGTATGCTCAGGACAGTATTTCCATGGCCTATTCTTTCAAGGCTGTTTTCTTCCATTATGCTATGTCTAAGAGCTAGGTGTCTAACTCTTTTTTCTCAGCATGGGGAGAATTAAGCCACTGTAATTTTAATCACTAGACAAACAAGTTTAAGCCTACAAGTTAGAAAAATAAAACCTACCAAAGCAAAACATAAGGAAACTACATTGTTGTTATACTTCTATTGTTACATATGTTGTTATTGTTAAAAAAAAACATGTTTAAAATAATAACAAAACTGTGTGCACAGTACACGAGCTGTGGTCCTGACTTTTTAGGCCATGTGAAATAGATACTTCAACAGAGAATAAACATTTCCGCTCTGTGAAGGAATATATGATGTAGTAAGTAATACAGACCTAGGCCTATTGTGACTTATTACGCGAAAGTCAGAGATAAATTTGATTAAAGAGTAACATGTCAACTTAGAGACAAATCCTAGCACCACCTAATGTGAGAGATGGAGCCCAGTTTATTAAAACTGATTTCATCAAGTCTGAATGGGCTTCACTAGCCAAAACAATTTTAAGTGCACCTCCACACAAAGCACATGTACAATACACATCTTCAAATCAGCAGTGTTCAACATGAATCCTCTAAAGCAAATTTAAAGTAAGCATTTTGTTACTACAAAATAATAGAAGAGGAGATAATGCAAACCAAATAAGAAGTAGGGCAAAGAAAATCAATTTCTCATCAACTATGGGGCATATAACTTTAAACGAATTCACAGTTTCTAATCAGTGCCAAATAATAACATGATTCCTTTGGGTTACATTGCAATGATAAAGCACAAAATTCATGATAGAGGAGACTAACTTTTATTGGAAAGGCTGTGAAATAACAAGAAAATCATGTGCAATTTATAGGTTATCCCTAGAAAGCAGATAGAAGGGGCCTCTAGCGTGACAACTGTGGTAAGTGTATTTTACTAAAAGATAGCCAATGCTCTGTGCAAATATAGCAACAGAAAAGAGTAAGAATGATTTTAAATTCTTCTTATAGGACCTGAAAAACTAATTGTGACATATTAGCTCAAAAAAAGAAAGGATTTTGTTACACTGTAGATGGCCTGAGCAAAGGGAAAATGTGACGCAATAAGAACCATGACGAAATTACAAAGTGTATCAGAACTGCTTGATTAATTTCCTGTCTGTGGAGTTTTAAGAAATAGATACTACAGAAGACTTAAATTAAAAGAATGATAAGCACATACTTCCAGGCTTCTGCTACTTCTGCTTTTAACAGCTTATCTCCATTTTATCCAATAGTTTTACTGCTGAAGAGTTTTCACATCCTTAAATTACACTTCCTTGGGCACCGTGATGTGTGTTGTGTCTCTGGAAAGCTGTACTTCTCAAAAGCTAGACACATCCCACTCTAACACTCTCCTATTTGAGTTACAGCTCCTTCTGTTAGGAGCTTCAAAGTAGGTTTAGGTCTCGAAGAGACATGGTGTTTATTCAAAAATCACTTTGTGGTGCTTTTCATTTTTTACCTACACAATATCTCT
Organism: Psittacula echo; assembly: GCF_963264785.1. Classification (NCBI taxonomy): domain Eukaryota; kingdom Metazoa; phylum Chordata; class Aves; order Psittaciformes; family Psittacidae; genus Psittacula; species Psittacula echo. Next base: position 133,142,751 of record NC_137737.1, on the reverse strand, counting down.
ACCCAACCCACCCACCCTTCCATGTCATACCACTTTCCCTCTAACTCACTTTTGCAAAGATAGTCTTAAGAATCTGGAAATTTCCGGCATGTTTCACTGTTGATCGGGCTCTTCTCTTGCTGCAACATCCACAGCCCATGGTTTTGAGACTGCATGAAAAAATGTTGAGAAAGAAAAATTCTCTGATGTAGTTTTAGTACTGGGCATAGCTGACGGGGTTTCAGTACAGGGATGGCAGTCACAGCCACTTACAACCAGCTCTGACATGAGTGTGTAACATCAGCTGAAAAGTATTGTGTCTAGGATACAGAAGAAATCCCATATCCTGCTCTCCACACAGAGGAAGACCAAACATATGGCCCAGCTGCCAGCTGGGTGGTACTGCAAAACAGCTCCAGTTTGCATAATCAGACAGCAGCAAGTAATTGAGGATGAAATTTCAAGTATGAATAAGACCAAAGGAGTTGATCAAAAATCACTCTCATTTACATTTTCTAATTGCCTGTGCAGCGTGCATAGATCCTTTTAAAAGCATTAGTTTCATTGCAGAATGTGAGTTTGCAGGTGTTTGAAAATCAGTGGTCCTCAGGTTTGAAGAAATGCTGTGAGCGTTAGAATAACAGCTCAGTGCGACTATGACCCTGAGTAAACTCCTAGTGGAAACTTCAGCAAGAACACCAGTGTTCTGTTTTCACTTAGAAAAACAGATCACTTTTTACCTTGTGTCAGCAAATACCCGCAACAAAACCTAAATGAAATCAATTTTCCCAGTATTAGAAAGCATAAAGTAAATACAGTCTTTCTTCCCAGTTGCACATTAGTCTTTAACTCGGTTATGTCCCATCATCATTAGGATATTACCATCAAATAACAAGCACATTTTGATGCACAGATGGTAAGAGTATGTCATGTGTCTTAGCAAATACATAGGATAAGCTCTAGGCCTTACACAGCTACAGTAGAACTTTGTGAAAAGCAGCTGTGGGAAGTCATTATTGCAGTGGGCGATACAAAGCACAGAGTACTGACCTCCTCTGCTTGAAATATCATGTAGACTGCTATTGCATAAGCAAGGAAGCAAAAGTAGTTAAATTAGGTGCCCACTTACTGTGAGCTAAGTGATATGAATCAGCTCTGTGGCCAATAAAGATCCAATCTTAATGTCTGACTTCTGCCTGTAAGTAGAGTTAGCACTGTTTCCTTTTTCCTTTTTTCCCTTTTCTTTTAATCAGCACACAGAACCCAACACCTTCAGGTTTCAAAATGAATGATTATGCTGATGCCCAACTTCAAGAGCTTGTCCGAAAAATGCGGGAAAGGGCGACAGTCTATAAGGAAAAGCTGAAAGACCCGGTGCTGTCCTCTCCTGAAGGCAGTCCTACAGCTTGTAAGTCACTCTAGAAATAGCTGTGTGCTTGTTGAGTTTAAAGATGAAAATTATTTTGTGGGAACAAAAATTCCTGTGGTAAAATTTTCAAATAAGTATAGTGTGTTTATCCACTGGAATGGATCAGTTTGTACCCATTGTCTGAAGCAGATTTATCCATATCAGTCAACAGTAAGCCAGGTCCTTAGGTATGAGCTTCATTTGAACACTACCACTGAGGAAATCAGGGGGGAAAGCCTTGAGCAATGCGTAGAATCATCTTTGTCAAGAAGTTTTCTGTGTTTTAAAATGCTGCCAGATATGTTTATTCATGGAGATGAATCTGAAACATATGAAGACATATACATATGCGAGTAGGTATTCGTCTCTTAAGATTAGATCAGCTGTGTAAAAGTAAATAAAATTTTAGCAATGGCAGCAGTCTTTCAGACATACTGAGGACTCTATGTACATGCTTCAAATTGAGCAAAGTCATTTAAATTAATTAATCATTAACTTTTCACAAAAAGGAAACACAAAAAAATACAATGTGTTTCCTCTTCAGAGAAAAGTTTGATTTCTTTTTTTTTTTTCATTTTAAAAATAATTAAGTGTGGGTTTATATTCTGACATGTTAGAAGCTTACCTTTATTTAATAAGCTGTAAAAATAGTGCCTGAAGTATTATAAACTACTGCAGCTGATAAAGGAATGACTTTTTTCTTTCATTATTTTTTGCTCATTTACCTCTTTTGTTCTTTCTGTAGAACTTAAATCTTTTATTTCCTAAATCATTAAAGATCCAGTTTGCCAGTTTACTGCTAAGACTGTGTATCTTATTCAGAGGTGAAGCCATGAGAATTAATGAGACAAATGTGTGAACAAAATTATCTAGCCCAAAGATGGAAAAACTAGGCTCAAAGGAGTGCCACAAGATTTTTGTATGCCTAGAAACATACAAAACCATTGGCTTCCCACTAGTTTCACATGCTGCATCCTGTGTATCAGATCTCAGGAGAGGGGAGACATGAGCCCATGGCACAAATGTCTTTTCTTATCCCTTCCTAACTGCATGCATTATTTGCACCAGTCATGTAAAAAGAAATGCCAAGTTGCATTAATGAATGCTGAATTATGAATTAGCTTATTTCTTGTGAGTCTTTTATGGCATTAGTTGTGGGTACTGTCCAGAGAGATACAGTAATATTGCACTCTTACATAAAGTGTCCTGTTCTTGGTAGCAGATTTTATTCTTCAATAGATCATGATTTTATTCTCCGGTCTATTTTCTAAGGCATTCAGTATTACAATGAATTGTAGCTTTAGTCACTGCCAAGTGTTTTTAGAAGAGATTTTATCTATACCCTGTTGAAACAGAGTGTAGTAACTGAAATGGTACCCTTTGTGGCATTCTATGTGGCTAGCACCTAAGAAGAAGCCTCCACCCCCACCAAAAGAAGAGAAAAAAGAAGAAAAGAAAGAGGAAGCAGAAGCAAAACCAGAGGATCACTACTGCGATATGCTATGCTGTAAATTCAAAAAACCTCCACTGAAAAAATACTTAGAGTATCTGCAGCTACCAGACAGCATAGACTCATACACAGGTAAATTAAAAGCTATGCAATAGAATGGGGTAAAGGTATATTGAAGTGACCTAGTGTTACATAGTACCTGTGAGCCACCATAAGATCAACATTCCAGTTTGCAGCTTTGAGGGCTGCATACACCCTGCCCTGAAGAGCATTTATTTCAAACAGGGAGAAGATATGAAAAGTGACAACAGTTGTAAAGAAGGTATGCTCAAAGCTGGTATGTGAACCAACCACAATTAAACCCCAAGTCTTCTGATTCTTGATTAAGAATTTGTCACATTCATCAGGGCCAAATAACTGTTTTATCAGTTATAACATACACCAATAACATGCAAAACGTATTGAGTTTTTTTCAGATGCATTAAATTCTATGTTCTCATAAACTCACCTTTTTTTTCCCTTTTGCAAATTCTTTGTGTGACTCCTAGCTCCAGCCTATGTCACTTTAGCAGCCTGTGCTGTTGAAAAAAGGAGAATGGTAGGTTGCCCTAGGCAGAAACATTGCCAGAGGCTGCAGTAGAATAAATGTGTCTAAAAGACTGAAAAGAGATTCTAACTTCATGCCAACATGTGTTGGTTTTTTTTTCTTTCAGATCATCGTTATGTAGCATGGCTTATGCTTGTGACAGTTGCCTATAACTGGAATTGCTGGTTTATTCCGCTTCGCTTTGTGTTCCCATATCAAACCCCAAGTAATACAATATATTGGTTTACCATGGACATCCTTTGTGATATCTGCTACCTGTGTGACTTACTAATTTTCCAGCCCCGAGTGCAATTTATAAGAGGAGGAGATATAATAGTAAGTACTGGAAGTGAGATTTCCATGGGTACTAATTTTGCATCAGAAAATGATGTATATAGGAATTTCCTGTAATCTGAAAGATTTTTTCTTGCTATGTCAAATACACAACTTTTCCATACCTATATTATTCTTCACTGACCTTCCATAATCCTATTTTGGAAGGAGGAGAAATATTCATTGTCTACATTCTTAAAAAGTTAAAAACATATTTGAAAGTAACAGATCAGAGTAGTTGGAACAGGTGTAAAGCTGTTCTCACCAGGAGTAAACTGGTGCAACTTCACTGGAATCAGTGCAAAAATCATAATTGAAGATTGTACATGTTCTGCTAGGGCTGGACAGGATATGTGTGTTTTGTTACAGATTGTGAGATTGGTGGGGGAGGGGGGAGGGATGACAAAATGAGAGCAAATCCCTGTGATCTCAGGATGCTTAGAAAATACTTCATATGAAATATTTTATTTTGGGAAAATATGTACATTCAATTTTGCTTTTTGCTACTATTTTTGTGCTATTTTTTATTGAGAAATGCAAAATAAAACTCTAAATAAGTATCTGAAAAATGGTAAAAAGCGTTAACATATCAAAAGGGCATCTGGATCTTTTTTTCTACTTTTGATTCTTTAACTTATAGAAGAAAACTTAATGTGGAAAAAAACGAGTTTTAATAACTTCAGTGTGACACTACTGTGCTCAACAGAGAAAATTCAAAATTATATATACTAAAATGTAATTTGGAGCTAGCTTTACTTCAGTGCTTTTACATAAAATTTTACACATTGTGCATACAAGATATTAGTGATATCTTTATAGAGGATTTCAGATAAAACTGTAAAAATATAGTTTGTATATATATTAAATGCAGTGCAGTGTGATATATTTTTCCATGCCAAGACATTCAATAACAGGCCATCTTTCCTAAATCCTACAAAACTCAGGTTTCATGAACAAGGTTAAAACTCTAATGTAAGAAGCTTACCTTGTATTTCCCTTGAAGCTGTTTGTACAATTCATAGCTTTTAGTGCGTGAAGAGATCATCTACTGCTTGATCTCCTGCATTTACTTTAATGCTTAAACTGAAAATAGCAAAAAGTTGGCTTGGCAATATCCTTAAGATTTTAAAGCCATTTTAAAGTGTCCCTGGTATAAATAGAAAGCATAATAAAAACATTTCTTTGGATGCTTGTGATTACTGTTTCTTATTAAGGTATAGGTATCAGTTCCCATGGAGAGCAATTTAAAAATAAATATCCAATCATTACTAATGAATGCAGTGTTGATTATTATGCTAATAATGCTAGCACGTTAATGTTAGCTTTCAAAGAGCTACTTCCGTACAGCACCATCAGAAACATTCTTTGCATTTTTCTTGGAATAACTGAAGTCAAATGGAGGTTTTGGCCCTGGAATTGAAAGGATTTGCCTCAAGCAACAACTGGTACAGATGTCATGAGAGGGTAGTTTTATGGGAAAAATGTAACATACTTTTCCAGGCCAACAGCCAAGCTTGGCTAAAATCAGACAAGCCCTAAACCTAATTTTTTTCAAGTAGGTCTAATAAAATCCAGTGTAATTAAAACTACTACTTCTTCCTACAGATAGTTCTTCATTCATAATTTTAGGGCATCAGTAATACAGCTGTCATTATCTTTACTTTCAGAAGAGAATTATTTTTACTGTCAGGTACCAGAGGCTCATTCTTGACATTCTGTTCTCGACTATGCTTTTTTTTGTCTTTTCATTATCATTGTAGTCAGACAAAGTGGAAATGAAGAAATTCTACCACAGCTCTATTAAATTCCGGGTAAGCAGACCCTGTGTTATTGATGTAAATATGTAAGTTCTGGCTGAAGATTTCACAGGATTTTTTTCATTCACTGAAAATCACCATTGGTTTAAGAACATCACCAGAAAGCATTGGCTTGATGGCATGCCAGTGCTCAAGAGCTCAAGACTGCTGTCTTCAAAAAGGGTACAAAACCACTGGACCAGGCTGCCCAGGGAGGTTGTGGAGTCTCTCCCTCTAGAGATATTCAAAATCTGCCTGGACATGTTCATGTATAACCTACTTTAGCTGGCCCTGCCTTGGCAGAGGGGTTGGACTAGGTGATCTCCAGAGGTCCCTTCCAACCCTAATGATTCTGTGATTCTGTCATTAAGTGTTTAATTGTAAACCAGACTAATTATAAATTAAATTATAAATATTAATTCTGATTAATAATAAATCAATGAGGTAGAATTAATAAAATTCTCTGTTTTGATGACTTTTTGCAAAGTAGTCCACTTACACACTGAAAGACAATTGCACAGTATGCCAGAGATTCATTAAACAAAATAAAAAGTCTTGAAGTTAGATGATAACTCTATTTGGTGAATTCCCAAGAAGTACGTCATGGTACTGAACAGGATATTACTCACACAAGTAAACAAAAATTGAAACTAACATTTTGGATGCCTATTGCACTTTGTAAAAACAAAGATTAATTTGATTTAAGAAAATTATTAACTTTTTCCTAAATACTTTTTTTTGCCAACAAAGGACAGGTAGTCCATTGTACACATACTGCTCTGTGATTCTGAGCCCACATCTCTGAAATTTCAATTATTGCCCCCTCCTCTTCTGTAAATACTTTTGTGTCTGCCTTATTTTTGTCTCAGTGACTGTGGAATCGTTACTTTTGTACTTGAGGTTCAGTTGTTCAAAAGTGCAAGATATATACAGGTAAGTGTATAGTACAGAGTCAAACTTACAGCAACAGAACTAAATGGATATGTATGGGTTTATTTTAAGTTCACACTTGCAGTGTGTCTAGTGCTCTTGATTTATGTAGAAACTGAGGGTTGAGTGTTCTCACCACATGCAAGATAGATATAATCTGGGAATTTGTCACACGATTAGGTACTAATTAACAGTTACTGATCTTGAAACACTTCTGACTAAATTCTGCCTCCTCTTAGTCATGTGTCTGAGAGAGGGACAGAGGCCATAGAAGGCTGTTTGTTCTCATTTAATACTTTGGTTCAGTTGGCTTTAATTCAGAGTTCAAGTATTAACTGCATGTTACTTGGAATAAAAGTTCAGTGCTGCAGCTAATTGCTACCAACATGGGTGGCATCACTCAGAGCAAAAGCACATCTGATTACAGTGAGATGAAGCCTACCCTTCCACATCCCTCTTTTGTTCCCAAACGAAATCAGCAACAGAGCAAGGTATCACAGGATCTTTAGAAAGACAAAGCCAAGTCTGCCAAAACTTCCCTTCTCTCCACAAAATTCTTGGAAAAAATAAAGTAAGCAGCTAAGGAAGAGCAATCACAGAGTTGATGGATTGCAGGGAGATATTGAAAATCTCAGTGATATGGGACGAAGCATCCAAATACAGCAAAAAACAATATTAAGCAAACTTACCATCCTATGATAAATCTGTTTTTTGGAACACATGCCTTCTTCAGGTTGCAAACAAGAAGTCCAATTCATCCAGTTCCCCTGCATTGCTTTAGGCAACCTGGTTTTAAAATATGTAGAACTTCTAAGAAGAGTTTATGGAATGTTCTTCCCACCTTCACAGACCAGACACATTCCTACCATTTTAGTCTGGTCAGGACTATAACTGAAATAACAGAATCTATTAGTAATCGAATATCAGAGATACTGTTAACAGTCCCCATGAAACAGATTAAAGTGTCAGGCATGGGGGACTTAAAAGCAGGGCAGAGCAAATTTGGCAGTGTTTTCCAAGAGATAATCTTGCCTGCCAGTACTTGGGAAGTTACTGGTTTAGCATGCTGACTGTTCAATTATACTCAATCATGATTCAATCTAAGTAGGTTTTTGACAGTACGCAAATGCATTATAATTTTTGTGAAGTTTAAATGGACCTCTCTGCTCTTCAACAGCTTGATGTGATATCAGTATTGCCGTTTGAAGTTTTATACTTCTTCTTTGGATTTAACCCAGCGTTTAGAGCAAATAGGATGCTAAAGGTAAGATCTGCTGTGTTCGTGACTGATAGCTAAGCACACATAAAATATTTTACAACCCAATAGAAATTTGTTTATAATGTTTAGGAATATGAAATTCAGAAATTGGAGAATATCTTCAGGGTAAGCTATAACATCAGTAAACAAGCCAACAAAAAATACAAGATATAGTCTAGCTGATAAAGACCTTATTCTCTTATTTTTCTTCTGACTTTATTATTTCTTACTTTCAAAATGTGTTTTCTGACTAAAGCTGGTTTATTTCTATTATTTTAATTAGATTAATCTGAAATTATCTGTTTAGTTTTCAAAGATAAAAAAATAATTTAAGATCATTGATTGATGCCAATGTATTTTCACCTTCCGCTGGTAATGTCAGGCATTTAAAAGCAAAGGGGGAAATTTTAAGGACAACATAAACTATACACAGCATATTTAACAAGCATAAACCCACTTTTGCTTTTGGACTTTGGGTCCAAAGACATCTGGAGCTGTTGAATGAAGGGAGTGAGAAGGGATTAAACAACAGACCTCTACTTGCATTTCACAGTACCTAGCAGGCTGCTCTGCTACTAAACACACCCCCTTCACACAATCAATATGTTGACAAAGAACTGGCTTTTATTTAAAGCTGGGGGGTGACACAAGAAATCTGAGAATAAAATAAGGGTGCTCTTCAGTTTTCAATAAAACTTAAAAATTGCATAATCATAATTACATATATCAGAACCAACAAAATATGAAAGAATGAAAAGTTAATTAGTATCTCAGGCATACAGTCATGTACTGAACAAAAACAAAGAAAAAACTACATGCAAATATTAATGGCAAATAATTAACAGGAAGAAGTCAGTACAGGAGCAATTGATATTACATGATATCATCTAGTATGCAGTTGTTGTTACGTAAGATCACCTGCTGAAGTATTATTGGAATTTCAGAAAGAGAAAGAAGGGGTTTTTGTGAGTGTAATTCTCTCAGATAAAGTTGCCCAAGCAGTTTTATATGTTTGAGGAAGAAGTCATTCATCTGCAGCAGTCTGACCTATACAGCAGATTATTTCTCTCAACATCCAAAAAAAAGTTTAACTCAATTTTTATCTTTGTTTTGCAATTAACCTTTTATTTAAATATTTAAGTTCAACTACTGAAAAATCCATTATTTTCAAAATGTGCATGTGAACTAATATCAGTACTATTATAAAAACATGTGTAGTGAAGAATAGTGATTGGATTATTTTCATTTTCCATTCAGCATAACACATTCTTTGAGTTTAATGATCGTTTGGAAGCTGTTCTGGACAAAGCATACATCTACAGGTATGTGCTTATTAAACTCTTGTAGCATGCAAAGCTTGGCACAGAATATATCTCATTTGATTTCACAAGTTGTCAGTGAAGCCTTTAACAGTTCAAGTTAATGTTTTTTAAAACATTTGTCTCTGTTGTAATCATTAAAATAATAAATGTAAAGCTTCACTCATGTGAAAACTAGCTCGGTTCATCTGGCCTGGTTCAGACAAAATGTTCAGCAGCATCAGAATCCTGCTAAAATTTAAGTGATCAGAAGCACTAGAAAGAAGTTTCTTCAGTGAAAGAGCTGAAGAACAGTTTCTTTAGGTTACTAATAGCAGTTCCAAACCCTCAGTAGCTGTTTATTTGTATTCAATAGGAGTTATGAGCTTGAGCCTGTGTCAATATTTTTCTTCAAATATGCTCTCACCATGAACCTGGCATATACAGAAACTTGATCCTCCACTGATTTTTCTAAACTTGGAATGAGAATCAACTCAGCACAGATCTCAAATAGTGATTATAACTGTTGTCCACTGCACTGTTCTCACTTTCTGCATTGGCAGTAAGTGTTTTGGATCCAATTCAAAAAGCTTGTGGTCATGGTTATGGCAAGTTTCATAGGCCCGTTAACTGTCAGTGATCCTGTTAAATCCCAGTGAACCAATCTACTGTGTTACCATTATTGTCATTGACTGTCAACATCGTCAGTCCTAGTTTATCTTGTGCGATTCCTAAACTGACAGATTTTTTTTTTCCCCTGGCCTATTTTTGGGGTATATATTGCTTTTGTGTGCTGCTGCTGCTGCAGAAATAAAGATCTGTTGTTTACCACCTTATTCTATTTCTGAGACTGCACATAAATTGTAAACTTGGCATTTATACCTTATAAATGAGATATTTTATGAGATTTAGAAGCCAGTTAAACTTGAAAGGAGGCTGAAACATCATCATTATCACATCTTCATGTACTTGCAAAAGAAATCAAAACTCAGAAGTTTGAAAGTTCTGCTAAAGTATTTGTGAGATCCTGACCTCCACAAAGCTTATTCTTCTGTTGCTCTATCCTTTCACTTACTGAAGAGCCTTTCGACTCTTTGAGAGTTGTTTGGGTTTGGTTTTTTGTTTTTTTTTTTTTTTTTTTAAATTCTTGTTGGTACAAGAGAAAGCTTCTCTGAATTTCCACAGGATGAAGAAGTCTCCTGTCAGTTTCTGTATCGCTGCCTCCTTCTGTTCCCCAATTTTTATTTCATGAGAAAGAATGGGGTTTTATCTGTCTTGTGTATATTTTTTAACTTTTTTCTAATGTTAAGAACTTTTAAGATTAATCAAGTATTTTCAATATTACATCCTTTACTTTGGGCTCATAATTCAATGACTTTCCTATATCTCCTAGAATATTTGCAGTGAATACTGGAATATATAGATTTTTAATATAGATAGTTTTGAACTCTATTTAACAATAATGTTGTGTGTATATTGATTTCAAAGAAACAGTAATAGCAAACCAAATTTCACCCGAACAAGCACTTTTGCAGCGACAAGAGTTTCACATTATATGAAAGTTTGGATTGGGAAATGGTTGTTTAAAAGGCAAGTGAGAATGGGATGCGTATATCTTCAAACTAGCCTAAATTTGAAGGGTATAATATTGATATGCATGTCAAAAAACAGGGAAGTTTCACATTTAGAAAGGCTAAGAGACACAGAGCAAGATCTCACTGGTCCTCTAAAATGTCTGAAGTAGCTGAAAAGACAGAACTAGCTACTCTGCAAAGCTGTTCTACCTTGTTAAGCAGTTTTGTAACATGGTATTAAATGAGTGCCACAACTGTGCACAGCTTGTGTCTTCACTTACTGGTCACATACCCAGAACCATGCAGCTGCCCGCTCACTCCCCACTTTTTCCCCCCACCCCCGCTCCCGGAAGGATGGGGAGGAGAATGGAAAGAATGTAACTCCCACAGGTTGAGATAAGAACAGTCCAGTAACTAAGGTATAACACAAACCACTACTGCTATCACCAATAATAATAATGATAAGGGAAATAACAAAGAAAGAATGCAAACACTCACCACCCACCAACCAAAACCCAGCCCGACCTGAGCAGTGATCTGGGCCTTCCAGCTAACTCTCCCCATTATACAGTGGGCATGATGTGCTGTGGTATGGAATACCTGTTTGGCTAGTTTGCTTCCTCCCAGCTTCTTGTGCCCCTCCTCCCTGGCAGAACATGAGACTGAAAAGTCTTTGATCAGTGTCCTGGTTTAGCAGTAGCAGTCATTGTTTCTTCTTCTTAGTAGCTGGTGCAGCACTGTGTTTTTGACTTTCAGCCTGGGAATAGAGCTGATAACACTGATGTTTGGTCTGACCAAGGACGTTGTGAGTCTCATGCTCTGCCAGGGAGGAGGGGAAGCCGGGAGGAAGCAGAGACAGGACACCTGACCCAAACTAGCCAAAGAGGTATTCCATACCACAGCACGTCATGCCCAGGATGTAGAACTGAGAATTCCTGGAAGGGCTAGATCACTGCTGGGTGGGGGCGAGGTATCAGTCGGTGAGGTGTTGTATTCTCTTACCTTGCTATTTCCTTTATCATTATTATTATTATTGGTGGTAGCAGTAGTGGTTTGTGTTATACCTTAGTTACTAGACTGTTCTTATCTCAACCTGAGGGAGTTGCACTCTTTTGATTCTCCTCCCCGTCCCTCCAGGAGTGGGAGGGAGAAAGGGAGGGGGGGAAGTAGACTGTGTGGTTCTAATTTACGGCCTGGGCTTAAACCACAACAATCAGAGTAATCATTACTTAGCAAAGACTAAAAACATCAGTGTTATCAGCATTTTTCCCAGGCTGAAAGTCAAAAACACAGCACTGCATCAGCTACTGAGAAGGAGAAAAAAGACTGCTACTGCTGAACTCAGGACACCTGCTTATATTTTCCAATATTAAATCCCTTGCAGAATGTAAATACTACAAAGTGTATCATTTTTTTACCTCATAACCTTAACAGGCCAGAAACTTGAAATATGTGAAGTAGAGCACTCTTCATAACTGAATAAAATGCAATTCTAAATCCTGCTGAAGATGTTCAGAAAAGCAATGGTAGAGCACATGGACTTCAACATGGCACAGCATACACAGGGTTAACAGTATTAATATTTTATTATCTATAGGCTTTCTCACCAGTGCATTGCTAAGATATGTGGTAGGAAGGAAAAAAAAAAAAAGAGCCTGCATACTGAGCTACCGAAATGTTATATTTTGTATTTGCAGAATCACGTATTAAATATGTCATGCTGTGCCCTCATTCAGTGCTTTAAAACATACTTCAGAAAACACTGAGTCCTTGTTTTTGAGATGTTCATTGGTAGAAACATAAGGCAAAGATCTTTTAATTGGCTTACCAGAAGCCATTAGGGTAAGGAAAGAAAAAGGACAAACGGAGAAGGGAGATACTTATACAGAAGAAAAGGATAAATAGGAGATAGAAATATTAAAACAAACAACAGGCTGTGCAAACTACAGCATTTCATTTGAATGTAGCAATGTTGTTTTGATCTGAGATCATGGTGTGGTCACCATTTAAGTAATAAGGCACCAATTAATTAGACAATGTCAAACTAAACTACACAGCAAGCCTATGTGCCTAGGTGAATCCTCTTCTCAAACTCATTAGTTTGAGTCTGAAGGAATAAAGCTAACAAAAGTTACTACGTCTTATCTACCCATTGCAGTAGATCCAACAGTGGCTAGAGAAATATAATATATATTGTAGCAAAGGCTCCCTGAATCTTCACTCAGACCTCAGGAATCCACTTGTGTGGATTCAAACTTGTGTACAACACCCAGCATGGTCAATATTGCAATAGTACTAGACCACATCAGCTATCTGCTGTTCTCAATAGCTTTCAACCCTAAACACAGCTGTCCCGGGAGCAGCCCACTAGTCAACATTGTAAAGAAGAAGAGTACAGGTATGTGGATTGTTCAATGGCATGGAGAGGCAAAGGAGGGCATGCAACGACACCTGAAGAACCATCAAAGGAGTGCATAATACAGAAGCAGCCACAGACATATTATCTCTCATTAATTTAGTTTATAGACCTAACTTAGATCTTATTATTAAATTTTCATAAAATCAAAGCAGATAAACTCATTAGCAGCAGTTGACGTCATCTACCTGGATTTGTGCAAAGCCTTTGACACTGTCCCACATGACATCCTTGTCTCTAAATTGGAGAGACATCAATTTGATGGGTGGACCACTCAGTGGATAAAGAACTGGCTGGATGGCTGCACTCAAAGAGTTGTGGTCAATGGCTCAATGTCCAGCTGGAGACCAGTAACAAGTGGTGTCCCTCAGTGATCGATGTTGGGACCGGTCTTGCTCAATATCTTTGTCAGTGACATGGACAGTGGGATTGAGTGTGCCCTTAGCAAGTCTGCCAATGACACCCATCTGTGTGGTTTGGTTGATATGCCGGAGGGAAGGGATGCCATCGAGAAGGACCTTGACACGTTTGTGAGGTGGGCTGATGCCAACCTTATGGAGTTTAACCATGTCAAGTGCAAGGTCCTACCCCTGGGTCGGAGCAATCCCAGGCACGGCTACAGGTTGGGCAGAGAAGAGATTCAGAGCAGCCCTGCAGAGAAGGACTTGGGGGTGCTGGTGGATTAGAAAATGGACATGAGCTGGCAGTGTGAGCTTGTAGCCCAGAAAGCCAATCGTATCCTGGGCTGCATCAAAAGGAGCGTGACCAGCAGGTCGAAGGAGGTGATCCTGCCCCTCTACTCTGCTCTCGTGAGACCTCACTTGGAGTTTTGTGTGCAGTTCTGGTGTCCTCAACATGAAAAGGACATGGAACTGTTGGAACAAGTCCAGAGGAGGGCCACAAGCATGATCAGGGGACTGGAGCACCTCCCGTATGAAGATAGGCTGAGAAAGTTGAGGCTGTTCAGCCTGAAGAAGAGAAGGCTGCGTGGAGACCTCATAGCAGCCTTCCAGTATCTAAAAGGGGCCTACAAGGATGCTGGGGATGGACTCTTCATCAGGGACTGTAGTGAGAGGACAAAGGGTAATGGGTTCAAACTTAAACGAGAAGTTTAGATTGGATATAAGGAAGAAATTCCTTCCTGTTTGTGTGGTGAGGCACTAGAATGGGTTGTCCAGGAAGGCTGTGAATGCTCCATCCCTGGTGGTGTTCAAGGCCAGGTTGGACAAACCCTTGGGTGACATGGTTTAGTGTGAGGTGTCCCTGCCTATGGCAGGGGGGTTGGAACTAGATGATCTTAAGGTCCTTTTCAACCCTAACTATTCTATGATTCTATGATTCTATTATATACTGGCTTCCCTGTGTTTAGCAAGTCCTGTACTTTTCCTGCTTATATATTCGTTGTCTGTATAAACATTCAAATAGAGACCTAAAGCCAGGAAATCTTTCTTTTTGATCCTCGTGCACTGATCAGAGGATATACAATGAGATCATTATTGTATTAAACAGGAAGCTGCTTGGTGTTTAAGTAGCTCATCATTTTGGTGTTCTTCAAAGATCTTGCCATAAGCATAAGAACTGGGATTAGGAATGATAGAACTCCTGACTCCTGCTGTAGCTACTAGATTGTACTATTTAGTGTATCTACTGCAGGCTTCCTAGCACAGCCTTTGTAAAGCAGTTAATTTCTGACCTCGGACATTTCTTGGCTTTGGTTCACAAGTAGAGCCTATCTTGAATAGAGTTTGGCGAATAAACTAATTTGTACCCTCTAGCCTCATTAATATAGCTTCAGATTTCTGTAAATATTATAATTATAATTATAAAGCCCTCAGGGAGCCATAATTTAACAATTACCCTGTCAAATACTTTAGGAAGGATATTTATTTGACCTTGGACAAACATGAGAGATACAACTGCCAGCTATTTTTTTTCAAAGAATCAATACAGGCATTGACCTACTTAGTGATGTTTAACATAAACACTGTTGATCCAAAAATGCCATGGGTTCCATATTAAAAGGAAGGAAAAATGTAAGCTGCTTTAAAGGAATCTGTTGACTTTTACAGGGTCATTCGAACAACAGGATACTTGCTGTTTATCTTGCACATTAATGCATGCCTGTATTATTGGGCTTCAGACTATGAAGGACTTGGCAGCACTAGATGGGTGTACGATGGCCAAGGAAACATGTAAGTGCTTTTCACTTGCAAGAGAGTTTTGTTGGTTTTGCTTCTTCCTGCATCCCCTTCAGTTTCCCATGCCTTTGCTTGCAGGGTATGCCCTTACTTTACGAGTACTTGGATAGCAAACTTTTAGCACCATGACTGCTGATTAGCAGCTTTCATTACTAAAACATATTTGGAGGGCAGGTGCAGTGACTAATCAGTTTACCACTTTCAGCTTTTATAGGTTTATGAGTCACTGTTAAGCTCTAACTTAATTAAATATTTAGAAAGGTCATAAATTAAACTTACTGATTGCATATGCACATGGGAACTGTTTGAAGGATTGTAGAAAAATCCCTCAAAGGAATCAGAGACATAGATTTTTTTTTTTTCTGCCAGCATTGTGTCATTAAAATGCAACATTTTAGTCCCTCTGGATACCATGGTGATTGGTCTGAAAAAAATCTACCTCCTTTCTCTGATCTTTTGAGGAGGCCATGTTTAAACATGTCGCATAGTGTCTCCAATGGGAAGGAATGGATATTGACACACTTTTTCACAAACTTCTTGTGACAGCACTAAACTGGATGCCAAGTAAGGGACATTCATTAAGATGACTGAGAGGAAGCAAGAGAAAATAGGGAAGTCATAATGTATTTTGTTTGCAGTTATATAAACACATACCTAGTCAGTTCAGATATATGAGTGTTTATTTCTTTCGAAGGCCATAATACAGTTAAAGCCATAGAAGCTGAATTTGTTCATTAATTACATTCTTTAAAAAAACACATATAATACACTACTGCTGTCATAAATCACTCTTTAAACAACTTTTCACATTTCTCTTGAAGACATGCTGCTCTTGCTTGCAATTTTGTCAGACTTCACAGGTTTGGTGTAAAGTCACTATCTTGAAGGGTAGGAAATAGCCTTTGAGAGTAAAACACACTTTGTGTAAAGCAGCATTGATTTATTTTTTTTTTTTAAATAGGGTTCTCTCTCAAAAAAATGACATGGCTGAAATTTCCACACACCACTAAATACACAGCTTAAGTACTGCAGTCAGACATGTGCAAGCAGGGTAATGAAGCTCAGTGGGACCACTTATGTAACTGAAGCTAATACACAGGCATTTATTTGCAGGATCAAGGCTTTCAGAAATCTGACAAGAAAAATGCAGAATGAATTTCTGTTACAGCTATTTTTTTTTTAAAGGTAATTCTTGGGAATACTTGCTTCATAATTAAAAAATAAGGTAACTTAATGCTGAGCAATCTCAAAACTCTGAAAGTAGAATGCTTACTCAGTCTTCAGGTTTTTAATACCTCTTTAGAACAGCCTGGAGAAGAGGCAAGAAAGTCTTCCTGTTTTTCACAGGAAAGAAATTTTTGCATTTCACTCAGGGACACAACTGATAAAATTTATTTGCTAGCTTGATCACAGACAATGCAGTTGCGCCCAGAGGCAATGGTCAGGGGTTTTATTATTTTGTGGTCCCTTTTCTGTGGGGAGACAAAACCACCAAACACTTCTCAAATGTCACACTGAAATCACATGGGATTTAGCGTAGAAATTTTTATAAAAAAAAATAATTAGCTTCTTAGCTAATTAAAAATATTACAGCAAGCAGTTTAATAAATAAATCAAAATTCTAATGGTCTCAAATTACACTCACCCAAAGCAAATGATCTGGCACTGATTTTGTGGCATGAATGTTTTAGGTAGAATCCCTGCTGTGTCCTTAAAATGTTGCTAGTTAGGGCCAAAACCAGTTCTTAAAAACGTCAACACTTCTGGGTTGTTCTGTGTTTTGTTTTGTTTTTTCCTTTCTATGCTAAAAAGAATACACACACAACAGTTTCCATTACCAATTTGATTATATGTTCCTGAGCAGGCATATTAATGGGTGAACTTCAATTTACAACTAACAGTTGTACACAGCACTAAAATCACAAGCAAAATTATTAAAGTAGCTTCTTTTTGCAAATTTGTGCTAGCTGTATTCTTTTCCAGGTTGTTTCCAGCCTCTAAAGTGTTAGTGCCAGTTCAAGAACATATGAGGTCTTTTGCATGACAGCCTTCAATCAAAGCCTTCGGCTGAGGTGTAAAAGGCAATCAAGTTTGCCTCCCTGCAATTCATCCAAATTAGTGGCACGAGATGTTCCCAGCATTAAAACTGCACTCATGAGCTTGCTATAACTAGGCAGACAGACCTCAGTCTCTCCTAATGCAGAAGGATAGCATCCTTGATGCAACACTATAGTGGAAAGCCTATGTAAGCAGGATATTAGAAAGGTCTCTTAATTACAGCTAAGTGACCGTTTTGAACTATATGTGTTTCTTTACAATCTAATTTAACTACCTAAGTAAGAGATTGGTCTCCCTAATTCCTGAAGAAAATGAGCAAATCCTTTAGAAAGGGTTCAAGGCAGGCACATGTCATTGCTCTGAATTGTCCATTTCATCACTGCACATAAGGGAAACGAAAGCTAAAGGAGCTGAAATTCTCATGCAAACCCCCCAGGTCAGCATTAAATTTAGGCAAAGCAAATCACTCAATTCTGACCCTGTTATAGTTCTTCTGCTGTTTGCAAGGCATCCACAAGTAGTCTTCAAAATTCTCTGGCATATTTATTAATCAAGACATCGATTATATTTCTCTGTAGCTCATTTCCTTCCTGCTCTGGCCACAGACTTAGCAGATACCTGGAAGTCTCAGAAAATGGTCACTATACGTGTCTAGAACAACTCCACCTTTTTTGTATGCCTTGCCCAATGCACAGAAATACTGACATATCCTAAAAGGTGGCTCATGGATATCAGCTATACACTGCACTTGCTGGTCTGATGTGTCCCACTTGTTGTCTTGCTATACAGAGGCAGTTTTGTGCCTCCAGAAAATCTGTGAAAGCACAGCCCAACTCAGGTCAGAACTAATGCTTTCAGAGCTGATACTTGTAGGATACTTTTTAGATAAAAGCTTTGTAGTTGACATCATCCAGTCTGAGATCATCACATTCTCACAGCCATCTGGTGGATAAGTCATTCGAGAAAAAGAGGTACCAAGAAGGAAGACATTTAGAGTACCAGTTTATAAAGGCTACTTCTTTACCCTGCTTAAACCTATCGCGGTAGCAATCTGAGGGAAGTCAAACATGATAGCACTGAAGTTACGTTTCTCTGGGCTGTAATGAATGTGTTAATATCACCTTAAAATCTGATAGCCATGTTCACAAAGATTTGATTTGCTCTATTAACTAAAACCTTGTTAGAAGTTTAGCGTACTCTGAAATTGACTTTTATGAAAGAGATATTTCTACTGGTGTAATATTACAAGGTATATTACTTGCACTGGGTTTCTTTGACTGTTTTCATACCTACGCCTTATTTTAGGGAAAATTCTAGTAGTTTGATTGCCTGAAGGATAAACATACTCGCTATGTTGTGCAGAGGGAAAATCCCTTTCTTGTTTCATGTTGTTTGCTTCAACAGTAACTTTATAGCAGGCCAGTAAGCTGTATGGTGAGCAATGATGGTTTCCAGACACTAGCCAGTAGGAAGCAGAGATGCTAATACTGTTAAAGTAGGAGCCTGTTATTTCTGACTTTCCTTAAACAAAATTTACAGTCTCATTTATCCCCTTCTTAGGGGGAAAAAAAAAAAAAATCTGTTTTATTTTTCAACTGTGGAACTCTTTTTTCAGATGAAAATAAAAATGATAAGATGCATAAATGGAGAAAATATAAAACCTGTGCCTAAGAGGTACTGAATAGCATGTGACTTTGACAGTAGAAAGTGTCTTTTGAACTGAAATTACAAAAGAATATGCTGTATTAAGTACATCTTCAAAAAGGGGTGGGCAGATTTGAAAAAAAAACCCTCTCTCACATCTTGGATATACAACACTGCAAACAAGAATGTGACCCCTAAATTCCTTTCAGAAGCTGTTTTCATTCTTTGCAGACATTCCCAAAATTAAGATTAGATTGACTACCATGGTAGATTTAGCAAGCTTCTCATCCAAGGCCATTGGGGGTGATGGAAATAGTTAATTGTTTTTATTTCCTACAGTAACTAGCACAGAATTAATGTTAATTTCTTTACTTTTAAATTAATAAATTATACATGTTTCAGGCACTATAGCATTCTCAGTTATGGGAAATGAATATGGGAAATGAATATGATATAAATATGCTTTATAAGATAATTCAAACAAGCTAGAGAAATCATTTTATGCTTAAATCTGCAATTCTTCCAGGACAGATCTGAGGGTTTTTCTTAGTATTTATTTATGCTACAGAAGTCTAAGAGAAAGCTGCTACTTATCCATACCTGGCTGGAAGCATACATAGGTTATGATTTTTCTTTAACCCAAGTGAAAATATTATAGTGGTGTAAACTAGTTATTCTTTTTGCACCCCTAAAAAGGAAAAATGATACGATAGCGTACAGAATGAGTTTTTTCACTTAAGGACTCTGAATGAAAACAAACAGTTCTGGCTGTTAAAATCTCAAACTAGAAAACTATTGTAAAAGTGATTATTGTTACTTCATTTCATTAATTTGCAACCAAGAAAAAAGTGATCTTGCAATGAAAATCAAAAATTGATTGCTTGGTAAAGCCTGACATTTCAGATTAATGATTTGAGAACACTTCTGAGTGATTTCAATAAAAACCCTTATTGAAATTGGTTAGGTTTGTGAGGATTTTTTCTCCTGTTTGCACAAAACTAACCCTCCAATTGCATTGTTACATGGACCACTTGTTAGTAAGAGTGGAGTATGCATTTTATAACAGCAGAGTTTAAAACTGGAGACCGTCAAGTCAAAATGTACACCTGAAGCAAGCAGACTGGGTGGCCTTAGATTCAGGGTAGGCATGAGAAGATGCATGCAAGACTGTTTATTTAAAAGCAAACCTCTCCAAAACTTTTTCTTCTGTGATTTTGTTTTGGGGTGGGTTTTTTATTTATTTCAAACTCAACAAAATTCAACAAATAAAAGGAATCTTCATTGTTTCAGAAGCAATAGTCATAGATGAAATGATAGAAAATCTCATTGCACAGTTAAAGAAAATGAACTTTCACTCCTAATCATTAGTGAAGCTGAAGTCTGATTGTACAGAGACTTACGAAGTCAAATTATAATTAATAGGAGGCTTTTAAAAGTATTCCTAAACCAATTACTTGTTAGCACAGAAAAAAAGGAAATGATAGCACATTCACAACAATGATTTGAACTAATTAATCCCCACTGCACAGTATGGGGGATGCTGCGTTACTAGACGTGCCATGTTCTATAAATAAATTTCAAACAGAATTTTAGAGATGCCAAGGCACTTACATATAAATATATATATTTTAAAGAAAGTTAGTATGACTATCCTGGCAAAAAAAAAAGAAAAATATATAGTTGGTTGTTTTCATAAACTTGTATGGATATGAATAGAAAAGCACCACTTGAATGCAACAAGCTGTGTCATGCACAAGGCACAATGTACAAAGAGGGTTGTACAAACAGAACAAAAAATCTTTCTCCAAAGAGCTCACACTTCTGCTATGGGAAGTGATAGACAGCAGATCAACATGAAGAAGTCAATATAAGCCACATATTGAAGCAGAGTCTTAGTAACTGACCATTGCTCCCTGCTATGAAAGTGAAGAAAGCAAGAAATGCTTGTTAAGGTGACAGTAGGGGTAGCAGAGGCCAGTCACTAGAAGTTAATGCAGGAGTCAACCTTTCAGTGCTGAATAGATTGAGTGGTTTGGAGAAGCTGGACTAAAACACAGCTTGTGAAATCATACAGCTTCTGTTTGATGTAACCCAGGAGGTTATGAAGGGTGCTCAGGAGCAGAGGGTGAGGAAGATCAAAGCGGTTAAAGGGGTAACAAAATTAATGGACACAAGAAAAACACTTGTGTATTTGTTGTGCCCACCATAAGGCTTCACACTGGTGTCATCAAGTGAAGCCATGGAAAAGACCTTCAGCTATGTGTGCATCTAGTATGCTACAGATGGGAAGTCTCTAACACTTTTACACTGCCTTTAACATGATGGCATCTTCACTGGTAGCATTCTAACGCTGTAATGTACATATTGGCAACATGTTACAGGAAACTTCTGTAATACTGCACAGTTACTGGAGAACAGTAGGCAGCCACTGCATTTCACATGTACCTTATTTTGCTGCAATGAGAACATTCAGCTCAATGTCACTTATATAGCTGTCATTTGTAAAATCATACCCCTTTATAAAAGATGCTGAAGGTCTTTTGGACTGAGAAGCATCACTGAAGGCTCAGCTCAGGTAGGTATCTGCTTAACTTTAACCACATAAATACCTAGTCAGTAACAAAAATGTTGTCTGTATTCACAGGTATCTGAGGTGTTACTACTGGGCAGTTCGTACTTTAATCACCATCGGTGGCCTTCCAGAACCACAAACTCTGTTTGAGATAGTTTTTCAACTGCTGAATTTTTTCCTGGGTGTCTTTGTCTTCTCCAGCTTAATTGGTCAGGTACATCAAAAAATCAATAACTACATATGTTCAGATCACTGTAATGTAGTGATAATATATTTCACTTAATTCTGGGAAAGAGTTTAACTTTCATCTGAATGTCCCTCTATTTAATTGTCATTTGTACTTATTCTTCCAACAAATACATGTGTTTAATCAGTTCCCAGTTTTGTAGCTCTTTTGCACAAAAGCTGGTTTAGAGCCAAGACTCTGCAGGACACTGATGATTCTTGAAATTATGCATAGTTCCTTTTTGAATTCCTCACAGGCAAGGAGACAGTACCTTGACATTCACATTATGCTGTTAAATCAGATATAAAAAATGTAATTGTAAGTATGATATTAACAAGTACAAATTATTGAATAAGTCATGTTCAATACTACTGCCAGTAGAGTACTCTTAATGGAAACCCCATGATTTTTGTCAAACTAGAACTCTTCTGTCTTCCATAAATTACAATATAATTGTTAACCAGAAAATACATTGTTTTCTATTTCTCTTGGTCTCATTTGGCAGGAGGGGAAAAAAAAAAAACCCCATAGCACAGGAAACCAGCTAGATTTCCAAATTAATATAAGCGAAATATTTCTGGCTTGTAACTATTAAACTTGGGTCTCTGATTCATAGGTTTTAAAATGCCTTGCCTACAGAGAAACAAATGCCATGGTTCCTATGTAAGACTGTGTCTTATTAGATTCCTGTAAAAATCATTCCAGACTTTTGATTTGTACATGTCTGTTATTGGAAGAATTATTACCAAAAAAATAGAGGTGAAAACTGAATATAGCATTCAAAAAGTTCAACCAAACAGTTCAAAATTGTACATGCCTTGTTGTTTAGAAGTGCATGAAGAGATAACCATTATGAAACAACTCTTGCCTATAGGATTTAAAATTCATTCACCAACAAAAATTACCGAAAATAAAATGAAGAAGTTCACATAATATATTTCTTCTGAAAAACTATTAAATACAAGTATATTGCATTAAAATTCAGAGGGTGCATTTTTTTTCCTAAATTGATATAACTTTCAATGAAATCACCATTCCCCAAGAAGATTCTGCAGATTAGTTTTTGTAACTATTACAGTCATTTGCAGACTTAAACCTTAAATCTTAACACACAAACTGCTTTACTGACGTTCCCATTTACAAAAAGCTCTTAAATTTACTGAGTTATTCCTAGTTTAGCACATCTGCCTAAAAATTAATGTTCCTATTGCAATCAATTGTATCTCTGTAACAAAGAGCAGAATTCACCCTACCGATACCTTAATCCTTGGCCATTGCAATATGAAGCCATTCTACTAAGCTGCTTTTCAAGAAGGAATATCTATGAACATTAACTCATCTACTTTCTAAAAGCTGAATTACATTTATGTTGGAATGTTAAGTGATATGCCTCCACTAAAAACTTCAAGGTCACATTTAGATCAAAGTGCACCTACATCTATCATCTCTTACCTATTTGAACAGTGGCAGGATCTTAATTCTAGTGGTGCCAGCTGAAGTTATTAGAGAAATTTAGCCTATTTTGCTTCACTTCTGACTTGCATTGCACACCAAATGCAGAGTAACTGTATTATGGATTTTTAAGAAAAACATTTTCTTTAGTTTTCATCCATGTCCAGAAATATGAGACAGAATAAACTGAAACCCCAAATGATTCCTTTAAAATGATAACTACAGATTTGCCAACACAATCAGATTAAATCTGTAATGCTTCTGAAAAAGTAGATTAAGCATCTATGCCAAACATGCAGCTGAAGGTATAATTAATAAGTGATTTTGCAAACAAGTGTTTTATTCTTTCTATATATGTTGACAAGATATTCAAATCAGAACTGGTTTTGCTGAAATGTGTAGTAACCACAACCGATGTTTGCAGATGAGAGATGTAATTGGAGCAGCCACAGCAGGACAGAACTACTACCGCTCCTGTATGGACAACACTGTCTCCTATATGAACACTTATTCCATTCCAAAATTGGTCCAAAATCGAGTTCGAACCTGGTATGAGTACACATGGGCCTCTCAGGGAATGCTGGGTAAGGCTTTCCAATTCCAGTTATGTGACAACTCCAAGTGGTGGTATATATACAGATGTAGGATGAAATTCACATTTCTCCTTTTCTGAATTGCATGTGAGAAGTGAGAGGACTTCAACTTACTTTAAAAAGGAAAAAAGCTCCAAAGCAGTATGATGCTTACTACTTCACATTCCTTTCATTTATATAATGTTCTGGTTATAACATTAGACAAGATATGTAACTTAAAACACAATATCTTAGTAAAATCATATTAGCATCTTCCACATTGGAACTCGTAAATGCTAGAATAGCTCCATTAAATTATTTTTCTGTATGATGCTCATTTTTATGGACATTCTTTCTTTAGATTTCCTAACTAATAGAGTTTGCTCTTTTCTTTTTTTTTTTTTCTTCTACAGATGAATCAGAATTACTGGAGCAGATGCCATCCAAAATGCAATTAGCCATTGCAATTGATGTGAACTTTGCCATCGTCAATAAAGTTGACTTATTCAAAGCAAGTAGCTTTACAATATAATGCAGAAATATGTGGTATTCCTGAGACAGAAAGCTTGTTTTCTGTACCTTGCAACCCTTAAGAGCATTTGTTAACTTGTTAATATTGCAAGGCAAAATAGGTCTAAGAAATATCTCAGTTAATGGAGAAACGTAAGCACAAAACCAAGTGGCTGCCTTTGAAATGCTTTTTGCATCTTTTCTTGTATCTTTGAAATGCTTTTTGTAAAGCAGAGATTAAAAAAAAAAGGCAAATGAGACATAGTGCTGTTACATTGACATACTAAAGCTGATGTTATGGTCAGTCTTTAAGTGATTTCAGAATATAACTAATCTCAAGAGTTGGACATAAAGAATGGAATTTTTAATAGACTCCACTTTGCTGTATGCTGCCTGTGTCTGCCTGAGAGACATGAATGCTGTGTGTTTGGCAACATAACTTTGATGTAGTGAATGATACTTTCTTTGTGACCTTTTGTGCAAAGGAGCTTTCTCTTTATTATCATGGTAGTTTTCCAGAGATACAAGTTAGATCTGGTATTAAGGATTGGATTTCTGACACCAAAAACAAGGAGACACTGCATTTTTAGAAGTAATTGATATACTATAACTTTAACA